>NW_027016973.1:0-300000 GCF_036013445.1 Caloenas nicobarica
TGCGGGTTCTACCTTGGCTCTACTGGGCCCTGTCGGGCTCTGTCCGGGCTCTGTCCGGGGCTCTGTCGGGCTCTGTCGGGCTCTACTGGGCCCTGTCGGGCTCCTGTCAGGGCCTCTGTCGGGCCCTGTCGGGCCCTGTCGGGCTCTGTCGGGCTCTGTCGAGCTCTACTGGGCCCTGTCGGGCTCTGTTCGGGCCCTGTCGGGCCCTGTCGGGCTCTGTCGGGCTCTGTCGGGGCCTGTCGGGCCCTGTCGGGCTTTGTCGGGCTCTGTCGGGCTCTGTCGGGCTCTGTCGGGCTCTGTCGGGCTCTACTGGGCCCTGTCCGGCTCTGTCGGGCCCTGTCGGGCCCTGTCAGGCTCTGTCGGGCCCTGTCGGGCTCTGTCGGGCTCTTGTCGGGTTCTGTCGGGCTCTACTGGGCCCTGTCGGGCTCTGTCGGGCCTCTGTCGGGCCCTGTCCGGGCTCTGTCGGGCCCTGTCGGGCCCCTGTCGGGCCCTGTCGGGCTCTGTCGGGCTCTGTCGGGCTCTGTCGGGCCCTGTCGGGCTCTAATGGGCCCTGTCGGGCTCTGTCGGGCTCTGTCGGGCTCTGTCGGGCTCTGTCGGGCTCTACTGGGCTTTGTCCGCGCTCGGTCGGGCCCTGTCGGCTCTGTCGGGCTCTACTGGGCCCTGTCGGGCCCTGTCGGGCCCTGTCGGGCCCTGTCGGGCTCTGTCCGGGCTCTATCGGGCTCTGTCGGGCTCTGTCGGGCTCTGTCGGGCTCTACTGGTCTCTGTCGGGCTCTGTCGGGCTCTGTCGGGCTCTGTCGGGTTCTACTGGGCTCAACTGGGCCCTGTCGGGCTCTGTCGGGCTCTGTCGGGCTCTGTCGGGCTCTACTGGGCTCTGTCGGGCTCGGTCGGGCTCTGTCGGGCTTCTGTCCGGGCTCTGTCGGGCTCTGTCGGGCTCTACTGGGCCCTTGTCCGGGCCCTGTCGGGCTCTGTCGGGCTCTGTTCGGGCTCTGTCGGGCCCTGTCGGGCCCTGTCGAGCTCTGTCGGGCCTCTGTCGGGCTCTACTGGGCTCTGTCGGGCTCTGTCGGGCTCTGTCGGGCTCTGTCGGGCTCTACGGGGCTCTGTCGGCTCTGTCGGGCCCTGTCGGGCCCTGTCCGGGCTCTGTCGGGCCTCTGTCGGGCCCTGTCGGGCCCTGTCGGGCTCTGTCGGCTCTGTTCGGGCTCTACTGGGCCCTGTCGGGCCCTGTTCGGGCCCTGTTCGGGCTCTGTCGGGCTCTGTCGAGCTCTGCTGGGCTCTGTCGGGCTCTGTCGGGCCCTGTCGGGCTCTGTCGGGCTCTACTGGGCCCTGTCGGGCTCTGTCAGGCTCTGTCGGGCTCTTTCGGGCCCCTGTGGGCTCTGTCGGGCTCTACTGGGCCCTGTCGGGCTCTGTCGGGCCCTGTCGGGCCCTGTCGGGCTCTGTCGGGCTCTGTCGAGCTCTACTGGGCTCTGTCGGGCTCTGTCGAGCTCTACTGGGCCCTGTCGGGCTCTGTCGGGCTCTGTCGGGCTCTGTCGGGCTCTGTCGGGCTCTGTCGGGCTCTACTGGGCTCTGTCGGGCCCTGTCGGGCCCTGTCGGGCCCTGTCGGGCTCTGTCGGGCTCTGTCGGGCCCTGTTCGGGCCCTGTCGGGCCCTGTCGGGCTCTGTCGGGCTCTGTCGGGCTCTACTGGGCCCTGTCGGGCCCTGTCGGGCCCTGTCGGGCCCTGTCGGGCCTCTGTCCGAGCTCTACTGGGCCCTGTCGGGCCCTGTCGGGCCCTGTCGGGCTCTGTCGGGCTCTGTCGGGCCTGTCGGGCTCTACTGGAACCTGTCGGGCTCTGTCGGGCCCTGTCGGGCTCTGTCGGGCTCTGTCGGGCCCTGTCGGGCCCTGTCGGGCTCTGTCCGGGCTCTGTCGGGCTCTACTGGGCCCTGTCGGGCTCTGTCGGGCCCTGTCGGGCCCTGTCGGGCCCTGTCGGGCTCTGTCGGGCCCTGTCGGGCTCTGTCGGGCTCTGTCGAGCTCTACTGGGCTCTGTCGGGCTCTGTCGGGCCCTGTCGGGCTCTGTCGGGCTCTGTCGGGCCCTGTCGGGCTCCTGTCGGGCCCTTGTCGGGCTCTGTCGGGCCCTGTCGGGCCCTGTCGGGCTTTGTCGGGCTCTGTCGGGCCCTGTCGGGCCCTGTCGGGCTCTGTCGGGCCCTGTCGGGCCCTGTCGGGCTCTGTCGGGCTCTGTCGGGCTCGGTCGGGGCTCTACTGGGCTCTGTCCGGGCTCTGTCGGGTTCTGTCGGGCCCTGTCGGGCCCTGTCGGGCCCTGTCAGGCTCTGTCGGGCCCTGTCGGGCCCTGTCGGGCCCTGTCCAGCTCTGTCGGGCTCTGTCGGGCTCTGTCGGGCTCTACTGGGCTCTGTCGGGCTCTGTCGGGTTCTGTCGGGCTCTGTCGGGGCTCTGTCGGGCCCTGTCGGGCTCTGTCGGGCTCTGTCGGGCTCTATTGGGCTCTGTCCGGGGCCCTGTCGGGCTCTGTCGGGCTCTATTGGCTCTGTCGGGCTCTGTCGGGCTCTGTCGGGCTCTGTCGGGCCCTGTCGGGCTCTGTCGGGCTCTGTCGGGCTCTATTGGGCTCTGTCGGGCTCTGTCGGCTCTGTCGGGCCCTGTCGGGCTCTGTCGGGCTCTGTCGGGCTCTACTGGGCCCTGTCGGGCTCTGTCGGGCTCTGTCGGGCTCTGTCGGGCCCTGTCGGGCTCTGTCGGGCTCCACTGGGCCCTGTCGGGCCCTGTCGGGCCCTGTCGGGCTCTGTCGGGCCTGTCGGGCCCTGTCGGGCTCTGTCGGGCTCTGTCGAGCTCTACTGGCTCTGTCGGGCTCTGTCGGGCCTGTCGGGCTCTGTCGGGCCCTGTCGGGCTCTGTCGGGCTCTGTCGGGCTCTGTCGGGCTCTGTCGGGCTCTGTTGGGCTCTGTCGGGATCTACTGGGCCCTGTCGGGCCCTGTCGGGCCCTGTCGGCCCTGTCGGGCTCTGTCGGGCTCTGTCGGGCCCTGTCGGGCCCTGTCGGGCTCTGTCGGGCCCTGTCGGGCTTTGTCGGGCTCTGTCGGGCTCTGTCGGGATCTACTGGGCCGTGTCGGGCTCTGTCGGGCCCCTGTCGGGCCCTGTCGGGCTCTGTCGGGCTCTGTCGGGCTCTGTCGGGCTCTGTCGGGCTCTACTGGGCCCTGTCGGGCCCTGTCGAGCTCTGTCGGCCTCTGTCGGGCCTTGTCGGCCTCTGTCGGGCCCCTGTCGGGCCCTGTCGGGCTCTGTCGGGCCCTGTCGGGCTCTGTCGGGGCTCTGTCGAGCTCTGTCGGGTTCTACTGGGCTCTACTGGGCCTGTCGGGCTCTGTCGGGCTCTGTCGGGCTCTGTCGGGCTCTCTCGGGCTCTACTGGTCTCTGTCGGGCCCTGTCGGGCCCTGTCGGGCCCTGTCGGGCTCTGATCGGGCCCTGTCGGGCCCTGTCGGGCCCTGTCGGGCCCTGTCGGGCTCTGTCGAGCTCTGTCGGCTCTGTCGGGCTCTACTGGCTCTGTCGGGCTCTGTCGAGCTCTACTGGGCTCTGTCGGGCTCTGTCGGGCCCTGTCGGGCTCTGTCGGGCTCTGTCGGGCTCTGTCGGGCTCTACTGGGCCCTGTCGGGCTCTGTCGGGCCCTGTCGGGCTCTGTCGGGCTCTGTCGGGCCCTGTCGGGCCCTGTCGGACTCTGTCGGGCCCTGTCGGGCTCTGTCGGGTTCTACTGGGCCCTGTCGGGCCCTGTCGGGCCCTGTCCGGGCTCTGTCGGGGCCCTGTCGGGCCCTGTCGGGATCTGTCGGGCCCTGTCGGGCTCTGTCGGGCCCTGTCGGGCTCTGTCGGGCTCTACTGGGCCCTGTCGGGCCATGTCGGGCCCTGTCGGGCTCTGTCGGGCCCTGTCGGGCCCTGTCGGGCTCTGTCGGGCTCTGTCGAGCTGTACTGGGCCCCTGTCGGGGCTCTGTCGGGCCCTGTCGGGCTCTGTCGGGCTCTGTCGGGCTCTGTCGGGCTCTACTGGGCTCTGTCGGGCTCTGTCGGGCTCTGTCGGGCCTGTCGGGCTCTGTCGGTCTCTGTCGGTCTCTGTCGGGCCCTGTCGGGCCCTGTCGGGCTCTGTCGGGCTCTGTCGGGCTCTGTCGGGCTCTACTGGGCCCTGTCCGGCTCTGTCGGGCTCTGTCGGGCCCTGTCGGGCTCTGTCGGGCCCTGTCGGGCCCTGTCGGGCCCTGTCGGCCCTGTCGGGCTCTGTCGGGCTCTGTCGGGCTCTGTCGGGTTCTACTGGGCTCTACTGGGCCCTGTCGGGCTCTGTCGGGCTCTGTCGGGCTCTGTCGGGCTCTACTGGGCTCTGTCGGGCTCGGTCGGGCCCTGGTCGGGCTCTGTCGGGCTCTGTCGGGCTCTGTCGGGCTCTGTCGGGCTCTACTGGGCCCTGTCGGGCCCTGTCGGGCTCTGTCGGGCTCTGTCGGGCTCTGTCGGGCTCTGTCGGGTTCTACTGGGCTCTACTGGGCCCTGTCGGGCTCTGTCGGGCTCTGTCGGGCTCTGTCGGGCTCGTCGCCTGTCGGCTCTACTGTCGGGCTCTACTGGGCTCTGTCGGGCTCGGTCGGGCTCTGTCGGGCTCTGTCGGGCTCTGTCGGGCTCTGTCGGGCTCTACTGGTCTCTGTCGGGCCCTGTCGGGCCCTGTCGGGCTCTGTCGGGCTCTGTCGGGCTCTGTCGGGCCCTGTCGGGCCCTGTCCGAGCTCTGTCGGGCTCTGTCGGGCTCTACTGGGCTCTGTCGGGCTCTGTCGGGCTCTGTCGGGCTCTGTCGGGCTCTACGGGGCTCTGTCGGGCTCTGTCGGGCTCTGTCGGGCCCTGTCGGGCCCTGTCGGGCTCTGTTCGGGCTCTGTCGAGCTCTACTGGCTCTGTCGGGCTCTGTCGGGCTCTGTCGGGCTCTACTGGGCCCTGTCGGGCCCCCTGTCGGGCCCTGTCGGGCTCTGTCGGGCTCTGTCGGGTCGGGCCCTGTCGGGCCCTGTCGAGCTCTGTCGGGCTCTGTCGGGCTCTACTGGGCTCTGTCGGGCTCTGTCGGGCTCTGTCGGGCTCTGTCGGGCTCTACGGGGCTCTGTCGGGCCCTGTCGGGCCCTGTCGGGCTCTGTCGGGCTCTGTCGGGCCCTGTCGGGCCCTGTCGGGCTCTGTCGGGCTCTGTTCGGGCTCTACTGGGCCCTGTCGGGCCCTGTCGGGCCCTGTCGGGGCTCTGTCGGGCTCTGTCGAGCTCTGCTGGGCTCTGTCGGGCTCTGTCGGGCCCTGTCGGCTCTGTCGGGCTCTACTGGGCCCTGGTCGGGCTCTGTCGGGCTCTGTCGGGCTCTTCGAGCCCTGTCGGGCTCTGTCGGGCTCTACTGGGCCCTGTCGGGCTCTGTCGGGCCCTGTCGGGCCCTGTCGGGCTCTGTCGGGCTCTGTCGAGCTCAACTGGGCTCTGTCGGGCTCTGTCGAGCTCTACTGGGCCCTGTCGGCTCTGTCGGGCTCTGTCGGGCTCTGTCCGGGCCCTGTCGGGCTCTGTCGGGCTCTGTCGGGCTCTGTCGGGCCCTGTCGGGCCCTGTCGAGCTCTGTCGGGCCTTGTCGGGCTCTGTCGGGCCTTGTCGGCCTCTGTCGGGCCCTGTTGGGCCCTGTCGGGCTCTGTCGGGCCCTGTCGGGCTCTGTCGGGCTCTGTCCGGGCTCTGTCGGGTTCTACTGGGCTCTACTGGGCCCTGTCGGGCTCTGTCGGGCTCTGTCGGGCTCTGTCGGGCTCTGTCGGGCTCTGTCAGGCTCTCTGGTCTCTGTCGGGCCCTGTCGGGCCCTGTCGGGCTCTGTCGGGCCCTGTCGGGCCCTGTCGGGCCCTGTCGGGCTCTGTCGGGCTCTGTCGGGCCCTGTCGGGCCCTGTCGAGCTCTGTCGGGCTCTGTCGGGCTCTGTCGAGCTCTACTGGGCTCTGTCGGGCTCTGTCGGGCCCTGTCGGGCTCTGTCGGGCTCTGTCGGGCTCTGTCGGGCTCTACTGGGCCCTGTCGGGCTCTGTCGGGCCCTGTCGGGCTCTGTCGGGCTCTGTCGGGCTCTGTCGGGCCCTGTCGGGCCCTGTCGGGCTCTGTCGGGCCCTGTCGGGCTCTGTCGGGCTCTACTGGGCCCTGTCAGGGCTCTGTCGGGCCCTGTCGGGCCCTGTCGGGCTCTGTCGGGCCCTGTCGGACTCTGTCGGGCTCTACTGGGCCCTGTCGGGCCCTGTCGGGCTCTGTCGGGCTCTGTCGGGCCCTGTCGGGCCCTGTCGGGCTTTGTCGGGCTCTCTCGGGCTCTGTCGGGCTCTGTCGGGCCCTGTCGGGCTCTGTCGGGCTCTGTCGGGTTCTGTCGGGCTCTGTCGGGCTCTGTCGGGCTCTGTCGGGCTCTACTGGGCCCCTGTCGGGCCCTGTCGGGTTCTGTCGGGCTCTGTCGGGCTCTGTCGGGCCCTGTCGGGCCCTGTCGGGCTCTGTCGGGCTCTGTCGGGCCCTGTCGGGCCCTGTCGAGCTCTGTCGGGCTCTGTCGGGCTCTGTCGGGCTCTACTGGGCTCTGTCGGGCCCTGTCGGGCCCTGTCGGGCTCTGTCGGGCTCTGTCGGGCCCTGTCGGGCTCTGTCGGGCTCTGTCGGGCTCTACTGGTCTCTGTCGGGCTCTGTCGGGCCCTGTCCGGGCTCTGTCGGGCTCTGTCGGGCCCTGTCGGGCCCTGTCGGGCCTGTCGGGCTCTGTCGGGCTCTGTCGGGCTCTACTGGGCCCTGTCGGGCCCTGTCGGGCCCTGTCGGGCCCTGTCGGGCTCTGTCGGGCTCTGTCGGGCTCTGTCGGGCTCTACTGGAACCTGTCGGGCTCTGTCGGGCCCTGTCGGGCTCTGTCGGGCTCTGTCGGGCCCTGTCGGGCCCTGTCGGGCTCTGTCGGGCTCTGTCGGGCTCTACTGGGCCCTGTCGGGCCCTGTCGGGCCCTGTCGGGCTCTGTCGGGCTCTGTCGAGCTCTACTGGGCTCTGTCGGGCTCTGTCGGGCCCTGTCGGGCTCTGTCGGGCTCTGTCGGGCCCTGTCGGGCTCTTTCGGGCCCTGTCGGGCTCTGTCGGGCCCTGTCGGGCTCTGTCGGGCTCTGTCGGGCTCTACTGGGCCCCTGTCGGGCCCTGTCGGGCCCTGTCGGGCCCTGTCGGGCTCTGTCGGGCTCTGTCGAGCTCTACTGGGCTCTGTCGGGCTCTGTCGGGCCCTGTCGGCTCTGTCGGGCTCTGTCGGGCTCTGTCGGGCTCTGTCGGGCCCTGTCGGGCTCTGTCGGGCCCTGTCGGGCCCTGTCGGGCTTTGTCGGGCTCTGTCGGGCCCTGTCGGGCTCTGTCGGGGCCTGTCGGGCTCTGTCGGGCTCTGTCGGGCTCGGTCGGGCTCTACTGGGCTCTGTCGGGGCTCTGTCGGGTTCTGACGGGCCCTGTCGGGCCCTGTCGGGCCCTGTCGAGCTCTGTCGGGCTCTGTCGGGTTCTGTCGGGCTCTGTCGGGCTCTGTCGGGCCCTGTCGGGCTCTGTCGGTCTCTGTCGGGCTCTATTGGGCTCTGTCGGGTTCTACTGGGCTCTACTGGGCCCTGTCGGGCTATGTCGGGCCTCTGTCGGGCTCTGTCGGGCCCTGTCGGGCTCTGTCGGGCTCCACTGGGCCCTGTTGGGCCCTGTCGGGCCCTGTCGGGCTCTGTCGGGCCCTGTCGGGCCCTGTCGGGCTCTGTCGGGCTCTGTCGGGCCCTGTCGGGCTCTGTCGGGCCCTGTCGGGCTCTGTCGGGCTCTGTCGGGCTCTGTTGGGCTCTGTCGGGATCTACTGGGCCCTGTCGGGCTCTGTCGGGCCCTGTCGGGCCCTGTCGGGCTCTGTCGGGCTCTGTCGGGCCCTGTCCGGGCCCTGTCGGGCTCTGTCGGGCCCTGTCGGGCCCTGTCGGGCTTTGTCGGGCTCTGTCGGGCTCTGTCGGGCTCTACTGGGCCCTGTCGGGCCCTGTCGGCTCTGTCGGGCTCTACTGGCCCTTTCGGGCTCTGTCGGGCTCTGTCGGGCTCTGTCGGGTTCTGTCGGGCCCTGTCGGGCCCTGTCGGGGCCCTGTCGGCTCTGTCGGGCTCTGTCGGGCTCTGTCGGGCCCTGTCGGGCTCTGTCGGGCTCTGTCGGGCCCTGTCGGGCCCTGTCGGGCTCTGTCGGGCTCTGTCGGGTTTCTACTGGGCTCTACTGGGCCTGTCGGGCTCTGTCGGCCTCTACTGGGCTCTGTCGGGCTCTGTCGGGCTCTATTGGGCTCTGTCGGGTTCTACTTGGCTCTACTGGCCCTGTCGGGCTCTGTCGGGCTCTGTCGGGCTCTGTCGGGCTCTGTCAGGCTCTGTCCGGGCCTCTACTGGGCCCTGTCGGGGCTCTGTCGGGCTCTGTCGGGCCCTGTCGGGCCCTGTCGGGCTCTGTCGGGCTCTGTCGAGCTCCTACTGGGCCCTGTCGGGCTCTGTCGGGCCCTGTCGGGCTCTGTCGGGCTCTGTCGGGCTCTGTCGGGCTCTACTGGGCTCTGTCGGGCTCTGTCCGGGCTCTGTCGGGCCCTGTCGGGCTCTGTCGGGCTCTGTCGGGCCCTGTCGGGCCCTGTCGGGCTTTGTCGGGCTCTGTCGGGCTCTGTCGGGCTCTGTCGGGCTCTGTCGGGCTCTACTGGGCCCTGTCCCGGCTCTGTCGGGCCCTGTCGGGCCCTGTCAGGCTCTGTCGGGCCCTGTCGGGCTCTGTCGGGCTCTGTCGGGTTTCTGTCGGGCTCTGTCGGGCCCTGTCGGGCTCTGTCGGGCCCTGTCGGGCCCTGTCGGGCTCTACTGGCCCTGTCGGGCCTCTGTCCGGGCTCTGTCGGGCTCTGTCGGGCTCTGTCGGGCCCTGTCGGGCTCTGTCGGGCCCTGTCGGGCCCTGTCGGGCCCTGTCGGGCCCTGTCGGGCTCTGTCGGGCTCTGTCGGGCTCTGTCGGGCCCTGTCGGGCTCTACTGGGCCCTGTCGGGCTCTGTCGGGCTCTGTCGGGCTCTGTCGGGCTCTGTCGGGCTCTACTGGGCTCTGTCGGGCTCGGTCGGGCCCTGTCGGGCTCTGTCGGGCTCTACTGGGCCCTGTCGGGCCCTGTCGGGCCCTGTCGGGCCCTGTCGGGCTCTGTCGGGCTCTATCGGGCTCTGTCGGGCTCTGTCGGGCTCTGTCGGGCTCTACTGGTCTCTGTCGGGCTCTGTCGGGCTCTGTCGGGCTCTGTCGGGTTCTACTGGGCTCTACTGGGCCCTGTCGGGCTCTGTCGGGCTCTGTCGGGCTCTGTCGGGCTCTACTGGGCTCTGTCGGGCTCGGTCGGGCTCTGTCGGGCTCTGTCGGGCTCTGTCGGTCTCTGTCGGGCTCTACTGGGCCCTGTCGGGCCCTGTCGGGCTCTGTCGGGCTCTGTCGGGCTCTGTCGGGCTCTGTCGGGCCCTGTCGGGCCCTGTCGAGCTCTGTCGGGCTCTGTCGGGCTCTACGGGGCTCTGTCGGGCTCTGTCGGGCCCTGTCGGGCCCTGTCGGGCTCTGTCGGGCTCTGTCGGGCCCTGTCGGGCCCTGTCGGGCTCTGTCGGGCTCTGTCGGGCTCTACTGGGCCCTGTCGGGCCCTGTCGGGCTCTGTCGGGCTCTGTCGGGCTCTGTCGGGCTCTGTCGGGCCCTGTCGGGCCCTGTCGAGCTCTGTCGGGCTCTGTCGGGCTCTACGGGGCTCTGTCGGGCTCTGTCGGGCCCTGTCGGGCCCTGTCGGGCTCTGTCGGGCTCTGTCGGGCCCTGTCGGGCCCTGTCGGGCTCTGTCGGGCTCTGTTCGGGCTCTACTGGGCCCTGTCGGGCCCTGTCGGGCCCTGTCGGGCTCTGTCGGGCTCTGTCGAGCTCTGCTGGGCTCTGTCGGGCTCTGTCGGGCCCTGTCGGGCTCTGTCGGGCTCTACTGGGCCCTGTCGGGCTCTGTCGGGCTCTGTCGGGCTCTTTCGGGCCCTGTCGGGCTCTGTCGGGCTCTACTGGGCCCTGTCGGGCTCTGTCGGGCCCTGTCGGGCCCTGTCGGGCTCTGTCGGGCTCTGTCGAGCTCTACTGGGCTCTGTCGGGCTCTGTCGAGCTCTACTGGGCCCTGTCGGGCTCTGTCGGGCTCTGTCGGGCTCTGTCGGGCTCTGTCGGGCTCTGTCGGGCTCTACTGGGCTCTGTCGGGCCCTGTCGGGCCCTGTCGGGCCCTGTCGGGCTCTGTCGGGCTCTGTCGGGCCCTGTCGGGCCCTGTCGGGCCCTGTCGGGCTCTGTCGGGCTCTGTCGGGCTCTACTGGGCCCTGTCGGGCCCTGTCGGGCCCTGTCGGGCCCTGTCGGGCTCTGTCGAGCTCTACTGGGCCCTGTCGGGCCCTGTCGGGCCCTGTCGGGCTCTGTCGGGCTCTGTCGGGCTCTGTCGGGCTCTACTGGAACCTGTCGGGCTCTGTCGGGCCCTGTCGGGCTCTGTCGGGCTCTGTCGGGCCCTGTCGGGCCCTGTCGGGCTCTGTCGGGCTCTGTCGGGCTCTACTGGGCCCTGTCGGGCTCTGTCGGGCCCTGTCGGGCCCTGTCGGGCCCTGTCGGGCTCTGTCGGGCCCTGTCGGGCTCTGTCGGGCTCTGTCGAGCTCTACTGGGCTCTGTCGGGCTCTGTCGGGCCCTGTCGGGCTCTGTCGGGCTCTGTCGGGCCCTGTCGGGCTCTGTCGGGCCCTGTCGGGCTCTGTCGGGCCCTGTCGGGCCCTGTCGGGCTTTGTCGGGCTCTGTCGGGCGCTGTCGGGCCCTGTCGGGCTCTGTCGGGCCCTGTCGGGCCCTGTCGGGCTCTGTCGGGCTCTGTCGGGCTCGGTCGGGCTCTACTGGGCTCTGTCGGGCTCTGTCGGGTTCTGTCGGGCCCTGTCGGGCCCTGTCGGGCCCTGTCAGGCTCTGTCGGGCCCTGTCGGGCCCTGTCGGGCCCTGTCCAGCTCTGTCGGGCTCTGTCGGGCTCTGTCGGGCTCTACTGGGCTCTGTCGGGCTCTGTCGGGTTCTGTCGGGCTCTGTCGGGCTCTGTCGGGCCCTGTCGGGCTCTGTCGGGCTCTGTCGGGCTCTATTGGGCTCTGTCGGGCCCTGTCGGGCTCTGTCGGGCTCTATTGGGCTCTGTCGGGCTCTGTCGGGCTCTGTCGGGCTCTGTCGGGCCCTGTCGGGCTCTGTCGGGCTCTGTCGGGCTCTATTGGGCTCTGTCGGGCTCTGTCGGGCTCTGTCGGGCCCTGTCGGGCTCTGTCGGGCTCTGTCGGGCTCTACTGGGCCCTGTCGGGCTCTGTCGGGCTCTGTCGGGCTCTGTCGGGCCCTGTCGGGCTCTGTCGGGCTCCACTGGGCCTGTCGGGCCCTGTCGGGCCCTGTCGGGCTCTGTCGGGCCCTGTCGGGCCCTGTCGGGCTCTGTCGGGCTCTGTCGAGCTCTACTGGGCTCTGTCGGGCTCTGTCGGGCTCTGTCGGGCTCTGTCGGGCTCTGTTGGGCTCTGTCGGGATCTACTGGGCCCTGTCGGGCCCTGTCGGGCCCTGTCGGGCCCTGTCGGGCTCTGTCGGGCTCTGTCGGGCCCTGTCGGGCCCTGTCGGGCTCTGTCGGGCCCTGTCGGGCTTTGTCGGGCTCTGTCGGGCTCTGTCGGGATCTACTGGGCCGTGTCGGGCTCTGTCGGGCCCTGTCGGGCCCTGTCGGGCTCTGTCGGGCCCTGTCGGGCTCTGTCGGGCTCTGTCGAGCTCTGTCGGGTTCTACTGGGCTCTACTGGGCCCTGTCGGGCTCTGTCGGGCTCTGTCGGGCTCTGTCGGGCTCTGTCGGGCTCTACTGGTCTCTGTCGGGCCCTGTCGGGCCCTGTCGGGCCCTGTCGGGCTCTGTCGGGCCCTGTCGGGCCCTGTCGGGCCCTGTCGGGCCCTGTCGGGCTCTGTCGAGCTCTGTCGGGCTCTGTCGGGCTCTACTGGGCTCTGTCGGGCTCTGTCGAGCTCTACTGGGCTCTGTCGGGCTCTGTCGGGCCCTGTCGGGCTCTGTCGGGCTCTGTCGGGCTCTGTCGGGCTCTACTGGGCCCTGTCGGGCTCTGTCGGGCCCTGTCGGGCTCTGTCGGGCTCTGTCGGGCCCTGTCGGGCCCTGTCGGGCTCTGTCGGGCCCTGTCGGGCTCTGTCGGGCTCTACTGGGCCCTGTCGGGCCCTGTCGGGCCCTGTCGGGCTCTGTCGGGCCCTGTCGGGCCCTGTCGGGATCTGTCGGGCCCTGTCGGGCTCTGTCGGGCCCTGTCGGGCTCTGTCGGGCTCTACTGGGCCCTGTCGGGCCCTGTCGGGCCCTGTCGGGCTCTGTCGGGCCCTGTCGGGCCCTGTCGGGCTCTGTCGGGCTCTGTCGAGCTCTACTGGGCCCTGTCGGGCTCTGTCGGGCCCTGTCGGGCTCTGTCGGGCTCTGTCGGGCTCTGTCGGGCTCTACTGGGCTCTGTCGGGCTCTGTCGGGCTCTGTCGGGCCCTGTCGGGCTCTGTCGGTCTCTGTCGGTCTCTGTCGGGCCCTGTCGGGCCCTGTCGGGCTCTGTCGGGCTCTGTCGGGCTCTGTCGGGCTCTACTGGGCCCTGTCCGGCTCTGTCGGGCTCTGTCGGGCCCTGTCGGGCTCTGTCGGGCCCTGTCGGGCCCTGTCGGGCCCTGTCGGGCCCTGTCGGGCTCTGTCGGGCTCTGTCGGGCTCTGTCGGGTTCTACTGGGCTCTACTGGGCCCTGTCGGGCTCTGTCGGGCTCTGTCGGGCTCTGTCGGGCTCTACTGGGCTCTGTCGGGCTCGGTCGGGCCCTGTCGGGCTCTGTCGGGCTCTGTCGGGCTCTGTCGGGCTCTGTCGGGCTCTACTGGGCCCTGTCGGGCCCTGTCGGGCTCTGTCGGGCTCTGTCGGGCTCTGTCGGGCTCTGTCGGGTTCTACTGGGCTCTACTGGGCCCTGTCGGGCTCTGTCGGGCTCTGTCGGGCTCTGTCGGGCTCTGTCGGGCTCTACTGGGCTCTGTCGGGCTCGGTCGGGCTCTGTCGGGCTCTGTCGGGCTCTGTCGGGCTCTGTCGGGCTCTACTGGTCTCTGTCGGGCCCTGTCGGGCCCTGTCGGGCTCTGTCGGGCTCTGTCGGGCTCTGTCGGGCTCTGTCGGGCCCTGTCGGGCCCTGTCGAGCTCTGTCGGGCTCTGTCGGGCTCTACTGGGCTCTGTCGGGCTCTGTCGGGCTCTGTCGGGCTCTGTCGGGGCTCTACGGGGCTCTGTCGGGCCCTGTCGGGCCCTGTCGGGCTCTGTCGGGCTCTGTCGGGCCCTGTCGGGCCCTGTCGGGCTCTGTCGGGCTCTGTTCGGGCTCTACTGGGCCCTGTCGGGCCCTGTCGGGCCCTGTCGGGCTCTGTCGGGCTCTGTCGAGCTCTGCTGGGCTCTGTCGGGCTCTGTCGGGCCCTGTCGGGCTCTGTCGGGCTCTACTGGGCCCTGTCGGGCTCTGTCGGGCTCTGTCGGGCTCTTTCGGGCCCTGTCGGGCTCTGTCGGGCTCTACTGGGCCCTGTCGGGCTCTGTCGGGCCCTGTCGGGCCCTGTCGGGCTCTGTCGGGCTCTGTCGAGCTCTACTGGGCTCTGTCGGGCTCTGTCGAGCTCTACTGGGCCCTGTCGGGCTCTGTCGGGCTCTGTCGGGCTCTGTCGGGCCCTGTCGGGCTCTGTCGGGCTCTGTCGGGCTCTGTCGGGCCCTGTCGGGCCCTGTCGAGCTCTGTCGGGCCTTGTCGGGCTCTGTCGGGCCTTGTCGGGCTCTGTCGGGCTCTGTCGGGCCCTGTCGGGCCCTGTCGAGCTCTGTCGGGCTCTGTCGGGCTCTGTCGAGCTCTACTGGGCTCTGTCGGGCTCTGTCGGGCCCTGTCGGGCTCTGTCGGGCTCTGTCGGGATCTGTCGGGCTCTACTGGGCCCTGTCGGGCTCTGTCGGGCCCTGTCGGGCTCTGTCGGGCTCTGTCGGGCTCTGTCGGGCCCTGTCGGGCCCTGTCGGGCTCTGTCGGGCCCTGTCGGGCTCTGTCGGGCTCTACTGGGCCCTGTCGGGCTCTGTCGGGCCCTGTCGGGCCCTTTCGGGCTCTGTCGGGCCCTGTCGGACTCTGTCGGGCTCTACTGGGCCCTGTCGGGCCCTGTCGGGCTCTGTCGGGCTCTGTCGGGCCCTGTCGGGCCCTGTCGGGCTTTGTCGGGCTCTCTCGGGCTCTGTCGGGCTCTGTCGGGCCCTGTCGGGCTCTGTCGGGCTCTGTCGGGTTCTGTCGGGCTCTGTCGGGCTCTGTCGGGCTCTGTCGGGCTCTACTGGGCCCTGTCGGGCCCTGTCGGGTTCTGTCGGGCTCTGTCGGGCTCTGTCGGGCCCTGTCGGGCCCTGTCGTGCTCTGTCGGGCCCTGTCGGGCCCTGTCGGGCTCTGTCGGGCTCTGTCGGGCCCTGTCGGGCCCTGTCGAGCTCTGTCGGGCTCTGTCGGGCTCTGTCGGGCTCTACTGGGCTCTGTCGGGCCCTGTCGGGCCCTGTCGGGCTCTGTCGGGCTCTGTCGGGCCCTGTCGGGCTCTGTCGGGCTCTGTCGGGCTCTACTGGTCTCTGTCGGGCTCTGTCGGGCCCTGTCGGGCCCTGTCGGGCTCTGTCGGGCTCTGTCGGGCCCTGTCGGGCCCTGTCGGGCCCTGTCGGGCTCTGTCGGGCTCTGTCGGGCTCTACTGGGCCCTGTCGGGCCCTGTCGGGCTCTGTCGAGCTCTACTGGGCCCTGTCGGGCCCTGTCGGGCCCTGTCGGGCTCTGTCGGGCTCTGTCGGGCTCTGTCGGGCTCTACTGGAACCTGTCGGGCTCTGTCGGGCCCTGTCGGGCTCTGTCGGGCTCTGTCGGGCCCTGTCGGGCCCTGTCGGGCTCTGTCGGGCTCTGTCGGGCTCTACTGGGCCCTGTCGGGCTCTGTCGGGCCCTGTCGGGCCCTGTCGGGCCCTGTCGGGCTCTGTCGGGCTCTGTCGAGCTCTACTGGGCTCTGTCGGGCTCTGTCGGGCCCTGTCGGGCTCTGTCGGGCTCTGTCGGGCCCTGTCGGGCTCTTTCGGGCCCTGTCGGGCTCTGTCGGGCCCTGTCGGGCCCTGTCGGGCTTTGTCGGGCTCTGTCGGGCCCTGTCAGGCCCTGTCGGGCTCTGTCGGGCCCTGTCGGGCCCTGTCGGGCTCTGTCGGGCTCTGTCGGGCTCGGTCGGGCTCTACTGGGCTCTGTCGGGCTCTGTCGGGTTCAGTCGGGCCCTGTCGGGCCCTGTCGGGCCCTGTCAGGCTCTGTCGGGTTCTGTCGGGCCCTGTCGGGCCCTGTCGGGCCCTGTCAGGCTCTGTCGGGCCCTGTCGGGCCCTGTCGGGCCCTGTCCAGCTCTGTCGGGCTCTGTCGGGCTCTGTCGGGCTCTACTGGGCTCTGTCGGGCTCTGTCGGGTTCTGTCGGGCTCTGTCGGGCTCTGTCGGGCCCTGTCGGGCTCTGTCGGGCTCTACTGGGCTCTGTCGGGCTCTGTCGGGTTCTGTCGGGCTCTGTCGGGCTCTGTCGGGCCCTGTCGGGCTCTGTCGGGCTCTGTCGGGCTCTATTGGGCTCTGTCGGGTTCTACTGGGCTCTACTGGGCCCTGTCGGGCTCTGTCGGGCTCTGTCGGGCTCTGTCGGGCCCTGTCGGGCTCTGTCGGGCTCCACTGGGCCCTGTCGGGCCCTGTCGGGCCCTGTCGGGCTCTGTCGGGCCCTGTCGGGCCCTGTCGGGCTCTGTCGGGCTCTGTCGGGCCCTGTCGGGCTCTGTCGGGCCCTGTCGGGCTCTGTCGGGCTCTGTCGGGCTCTGTCGGGCTCTGTCGGGCTCTGTTGGGCTCTGTCGGGATCTACTGGGCCCTGTCGGGCCCTGTCGGGCCCTGTCGGGCCCTGTCGGGCTCTGTCGGGCTCTGTCGGGCCCTGTCGGGCCCTGTCGGGCTCTGTCGGGCCCTGTCGGGCTCTGTCGGGCTCTGTCGGGCCCTGTCGGGCTCTGTCGGGCTCTGTCGGGCCCTGTCGGGCTCTGTCGGGCTCTACTGGGCCCTGTCAGGCCCTGTCGGGCCCTGTCGGGCTCTGTCGGGCTCTGTCGGGCTCTGTCGAGCTCTACTGGGCTCTGTCGGGCTGTGTCGGGCCCTGTCGGGCTCTGTCGGGCCCTGTCGGGCTCTGTCGGGCTCTGTCGGGTTCTACTGGGCCCTGTCGGGCTCTGTCGGGCCCTGTCGGGCTCTGTCGGGCTCTGTCGGGCTCTGTCGGGCCCTGTCGGGCCCTGTCGGGCTTTGTCGGGCTCTGTCGGGCTCTGTCGGGCTGTACTGGGCCCTGTCGGGCTCTGTCGGGCTCTGTCGGGCTCTACTGGGCCCTGTCGGGCTCTGTCGGGCTCTGTCGGGCTCTGTCGGGCCCTGTCGGGCCCTGTCGGGCCCTGTCGGGCTCTGTCGGGCTCTGTCGGGCCCTGTCGGGCCCTGTCGGGCTTTGTCGGGCTCTGTCGGGCTCTACTGGGCCCTGTCGGGCCCTGTCGGGCCCTGTCGGGCTCTGTCGGGCTCTGTCGGGCTCTGTCGAGCTCTACTGGGCTCTGTCGGGCTCTGTCGGGCCCTGTCGGGCCCTGTCGGGCTCTGTCGGGCTCTGTCGGGTTCTACTGGGCCCTGTCGGGCTCTGTCGGGCTCTGTCGGGCTCTGTCGGGCTCTGTCGGGCTCTGGCGGGCTCTGGCGGGCTCTGTCGGGCTCTACTGGGCCCTGTCGGGCCCTGTCGGGCTCTGTCGGGCTCTGTCGGGCCCTGTCGGGCTCTGTCGGGCCCTGTCGGGCCCTGTCGGGCTCTGTCGGGCTCTGTCGGGCCCTGTCGGGCTCTGTCGGGCTTTGTCGGGCTCTGTCGGGCTCTACTGGGCTCTGTCGGGCTCTGTCGGGTTCTGTCGGGCTCTGTCGGGCTCTGTCGGGCCCTGTCGGGCTCTGTCGGGCTCTGTCGGGCTCTGTCGGGCTCTACTGGGCTCTGTCGGGCTCTGTCGGGCTCTGTCGGGCTCTGTCGGGCCCTGTCGGGCTCTGTCGGGCTCTGTCGGGTCCTGTCGGGCTCTGTCGGGCTCAGTCGGGCTCTGTCGGGCTCTATTGGGCTCTGTCGGGTTCTACTGGGCTCTACTGGGCCCTGTCGGGCTCTGTCGGGCTCTGTCGGGCTCTGTCGGGCCCTGTCGGGCTCTGTCGGGCTCTACTGGGCCCTGTCGGGCCCTGTCGGGCTCTGTCGGGCTCTGTCGGGCCCTGTCGGGCCCTGTCTGGCTCTGTCGGGCCCTGTCGGGCTCTGTCGGGCACTGTTGGGCTCTGGCGGGCTCTGTCGGGCTCTGTCGGGCCCTGTCGGGCCCTGTCGGGCTCTGTCGGGCCCTGTCGGGCTCTGTCGGGCCCTGTCCGGCTTTGTCGGGCTCTGTCGGGCTCTGTCGGGCTCTGTCGGGCTCTACTGGGCCCTGTCCGGCTCTGTCGGGCTCTGTCGGGCCCTGTCGGGCTCTGTCGGGCTCTGTCGGGCTCTACTGAGCCCTGTCCGGCTCTGTCGGGCTCTGTCGGGCCCTGTCGGGCTCTGTCGGGCTCTGTCGGGCTCTACTGGGCCCTGTCGGGCTCTGTCGGGCTCTACTGGTCTCTGTCGGGTTCTACTGGGCTCTACTGGGCCCTGTCGGGCTCTGTCGGGCTCTGTCGGGCTCTGTCGGGCTCTACTGGGCTCTGTCGGGCTCTGTCGGGCCCTGTCGGGCTCTGTCGGGCTCTACTGGTCTCTGTCGGGCTCTGTCGGGCCCTGTCGGGCCCTGTCGGGCTCTGTCGGGCTCTGTCGGACCCTGTCGGGCCCTGTCGGGCTCTGTCGGGCTCTGTCGGGCTCTACTGGGCCCTGTCGGGCCCTGTCGGGCTCTGTCGGGCCCTGTCGGGCTCTGTCGAGCTCTACTGGGCTCTGTCGGGCTCTGTCGGGCCCTGTCGGGCTCTGTCGGGCTCTGTCGGGCCCTGTCGGGCTCTGTCGGGCTCTACTGGGCCCTGTCAGGCCCTGTCGGGCCCTGTCGGGCTCTGTCGGGCTCTGTCGGGCTCTGTCGAGCTCTACTGGGCTCTGTCGGGCTCTGTCGGGCCCTGTCGGGCTCTGTCGGGCCCTGTCTGGCTCTGTCGGGCCCTGTCGGGCTCTGTCGGGCACTGTTGGGCTCTGGCGGGCTCTGTCGGGCTCTGTCGGGCCCTGTCGGGCCCTGTCGGGCTCTGTCGGGCCCTGTCGGGCTCTGTCGGGCCCTGTCCGGCTTTGTCGGGCTCTGTCGGGCTCTGTCGGGCTCTGTCGGGCTCTACTGGGCCCTGTCGGGCTCTGTCGGGCTCTGTCGGGCTCTGTCGGGCTCTGTCCGGCTCTACTGGGCTCTGTCGGGTTCTGTCGGGCCCTGTCGGGCCCTGTCGGGCCCTGTCGCGCCCTGTCGGGCTCTGTCGGGCTCTGTTGGGACCTGTCGGGCCCTGTCGAGCTCTGTCGGGCCCTGTCGGGCCCTGTCGGGCTCTGTCGGGCTCTGTCGGGCCCTGTCGGGCTCTGTCGGGCTCTGTCGGGCTCTGTCGGGCTCTGTCGGGCTCTGTCGGGTTCTACTGGGCTCTACTGGGCCCTGTCGGGCTCTGTCGGGCTCTGTCGGGCTCTGTCGGGTTCTACTGGTCTCTGTCGGGCTCTGTCGGGCTCTGTCGGGCCCGGTCGGGCCCTGTCGGGCTCTGTCGGGCTCTGTCGGGCCCTGTCGGGCCCTGTCGGGCTCTGTCGGGCTCTGTCGGGCTCTACTGGGCCCTGTCGGGCCCTGTCGGGCTCTGTCGGGCTCTGTCGGGCTCTGTCGGGCTCTGTCGAGCTCTACTGGGCTCTGTCGGGCCCTGTCGGGCCCTGTCGGGCTCTGTCGGGCTCTGTCGGGCTCTACTGGGCCCTGTCGGGCTCTGTCGGGCTCTGTCGGGCCCTGTCGGGCTCTGTCGGGCCCTGTCGGGCCCTGTCGGGCCCTGTCGGGCTCTGTCGGGCTCTGTCGGGCTCTGTCGGGCTCTGTCGGGCCCTGTCGGGCTCTGTCGGGCTCTGTCGGGCCCTGTCGGGCCCTGTCGGGCCCTGTCGGGCTCTACTGGGCTCTGTCGGGCTCTGGCGGGCTCTGGCGGGCTCTGGCGGGCTCTACCGGGCCCTGTCGGGCTCTGTCGGGCCCTGTCGGGCCCTGTCGGGCTCTGTCGGGCTCTGTCGGGCTCTACTGGGCCCTGTCGGGCTCTGTTTGGATCTGTCAGGCCCTGTCGGGCTCTGTCGGGCTCTGTCGGGCTCTGTCGGGCTCTGTCGGGTTCTGTCGGGCTCTACTGGGCCCTGTCGGGCTCTGTCGGGCTCTACTGGTCTCTGTCGGGCTCTGTCGGGCTCTGTCGGGCTCTGTCGGGCCCTGTCGGGCCCTGTCGGGCTCTGTCGGGCTCTGTCGGGCTCTGTCGGGCTCTATTGGGCTCTGTCGGGTTCTACTGGGCTCTACTGGGCTCTGTCGGGCTCTGTCGGGCTCTGTCGGGCTCTGTTGGGCTCTGTCGGGCTCTACTGGGCTCTGTCGGGCTCTGTCGGGCCCTGTCGGGCTCTGTCGGGCTCTGTCGGGCTCTACTGGTCTCTGTCGGGCTCTGTCGGGCCCTGTCGGGCCCTGTCGGGCCCTGTCGGGCTCTGTCGGACCCTGTCGGGCCCTGTCGGGCTCTGTCGGGCTCTGTCGGGCTCTACTGGGCCCTGTCGGGCCCTGTCGGGCTCTGTCGGGCTCTGTCGAGCTCTACTGGGCTCTGTCGGGCTCTGTCGGGCTCTGTCGGGCTCTACTGGGCCCTGTCGGGCCCTGTCGGGCCCTGTCGGGCTCTGTCGGGCTCTGTCGGGCTCTACTGGGCCCTGTCGGGCTCTGTCGGGCCCTGTCGGTCTCTGTCGGGCTCTGTCGGGCTCTGTCGGGCTCTACTGGGCTCTACTGTTCCCTGTCGGGCCCTGTCGGGCCCTGTCGGGCTCTGTCGGGCTCTGTCGGGCCCTGTCGGGCCCTGTCGGGCTCTGTCGGGCTCTGTCGGGCTCTGTCGGGCTCTACTGGGCTCTGTCGGGCTCTGTCGGGTTCTGTCGGGCTCTGTCGGGCTCTGTCGGGCCCTGTCGGGCCCTGTCGGGCTCTATCGGGCCCTGTCGGGCCCTGTCGGGCTCTGTCGGGCTCTGTCGGGCTCTGTCGGGCTCTACTGGGCTCTACTGTTCCCTGTCGGGCCCTGTCGGGTTCTGTAGGGCTCTGTCGGGCTCTGTCGGGCCCTGTCGGGCCCTGTCGAGCTCTGTCGGGCCCTGTCGAGCCCTGTCGGGCTCTGTCGGGCTCTGTCGGGCTCTACTGGGCTCTGTCGGGCTCTGTCGGGTTCTGTCGGGCCCTGTCGGGCCCTGTCGGGCTCTGTCAGGCCCTGTCGGGCCCTGTCGGGCCCTGTCGGGCTCTACTGGGCCCTGTCCGGCTCTGTCGGGCTCTGTCGGGCCCTGTCGGGCTCTGTCGGGCTCTGTCGGGCTCTACTGGGCCCTGTCGGGCCCTGTCGGGCCCTGTCGGGCTCTGTCGGGCTCTGTCGGGCTCTGTTGGGACCTGTCGGGCCCTGTCGGGCCCTGTCGGGCCCTGTCGGGCTCTGTCGGGCTCTGTCGGGCTCTGTCGGGCCCTGTCGGGCTCTACTGGGCCCTGTCGGGCCCTGTCGGGCCCTGTCGGGCTCTGTCGGGCTCTGTCGAGCTCTACTGGGCCCTGTCGGGCCCTGTCGGGCCCTGTCGGGCTCTGTCGGGCCCTGTCGGGCTCTATTGGGCTCTGTCGGGTTCTACTGGGCTCTACTGGGCCCTGTCGGGCTCTGTCGGGCTCTGTCGGGCTCTGTCGGGCTCTGTCGGGCCCTGTCGGGCTCTGTCGGGCTCTACTGGGCCCTGTCGGGCCCTTTCGGGCCCTGTCGGGCTCTGTCGGGCTCTGTCGAGCTCTACTGGGCCCTGTCGGGCCCTGTCGGGCCCTGTCGGGCTCTGTCGGGCTCTGTCGGGCCCTGTCGGGCTCTGTCGGGCTCTGTCGGGCCCTGTCGGGCTCTGTCGGGCTCAGTCGGGCTCTGTCGGGCTCTATTGGGCTCTGTCGGGTTCTACTGGGCTCTACTGGGCCCTGTCGGGCTCTGTCGGGCTCTGTCGGGCTCTGTCGGGCCCTGTCGGGCTCTGTCGGGCTCTACTGGGCCCTGTCGGGCCCTGTCGGGCTCTGTCGGGCCCTGTCGGGCCCTGTCTGGCTCTGTCGGGCCCTGTCGGGCTCTGTCGGGCACTGTTGGGCTCTGTCGGGCTCTGTCGGGCTCTGTCAAGCTCTACTGGGCCCTGTCGGGCTCTGGCGGGCTCTGTCGGGCTCTGTCGGGCCCTGTCGGGCCCTGTCGGGCTCTGTCGGGCCCTGTCCGGCTTTGTCGGGCTCTGTCGGGCTCTGTCGGGCTCTGTCGGGCTCTACTGGGCCCTGTCCGGCTCTGTCGGGCTCTGTCGGGCCCTGTCGGGCTCTGTCGGGCTCTGTCGGGCTCTACTGGGCCCTGTCCGGCTCTGTCGGGCTCTGTCGGGCCCTGTCGGGCTCTGTCGGGCTCTGTCGGGCTCTACTGGGCCCTGTCGGGCTCTGTCGGGCTCTGTCGGGCTCTGTCGGGCTCTGTCGGGCTCTACTGGGCTCTGTCGGGCTCTGTCGGGTTCTGTCGGGCTCTGTCGGGCCCTGTCGGGCCCTGTCGGGCTCTGTCGGGCTCTGTCGGGCTCTGTTGGGACCTGTCGGGCCCTGTCGAGCTCTGTCGGGCCCTGTCGGGCCCTGTCGGGCTCTGTCGGGCTCTGTCGGGCCCTGTCGGGCTCTGTCGGGCTCTGTCGGGCTCTGTCGGGCTCTGTCGGGTTCTACTGGGCTCTACTGGGCCCTGTCGGGCTCTGTCAGGCCCTGTCGGGCCCTGTCGGGCCCTGTCGGGCCCTGTCGGGCTCTAGCGGGCTCTGGCGGGCCCTGTCGGGCCCTGTCGGGCTCTGTCGGGCTCTGTCGGGCTATACTGGGCCCTGTCGGGCCCTGTCGGGCCCTGTCGGGCTCTGTCGGGCTCTGTCGAGCTCTACTGGTCTCTGTCGGGCTCTGTCGGGCCCGGTCGGGCTCTGTCGGGCTCTGTCGGGCCCTGTCGGGCCTTGTCGGGCTCTGTCTGGCTCTGTCCGGCTCTACTGGGCCCTGTCGGGCCCTGTCGGGCCCTGTCGGGCTCTGTCGGGCTCTGTCAAGCTCTACTGGGCTCTGTCGGGCTCTGTCGGGCTCTGTCGGGCCCTGTCGGGCTCTGTCGGGCTCTGTCGGGCTTTGTCGGGCTCTACTGGGCCCTGTCGGGCTCTGTCGGGCTCTGTCGGGCCCTGTCGGGCTTTGTCGGGCTCTGTCGGGCCCTGTCGGGCAATGTCGGGCTCTGTCGGGCTCTGTCGGTCCCTGTCGGGCTCTGGCGGGCTCTGTCGGGCTCTACCGGGCCCTGTCGGGCCCTGTCGGGCTCTGTCGGGCCCTGTCGGGCCCTGTCGGGCTCTGTCGGGCCCTGTCGGGCCCTGTCGGGCTCTACTGGGCTCTGTCGGGCTCTGGCGGGCTCTGTCGGGCTCTACCGGGCCCTGTCGGACTCTGTCGGGCCCTGTCGGGCCCTGTCGGGCTCTGTCGGGCTCTGTCGGGCTCTACTGGGCCCTGTCGGGCTCTGTTTGGATCTGTCGGGCCCTGTCGGGCTCTGTCGGGCCCTGTCGGGCTCTGTCGGGCTCTGTCGGGCTCTGTCGGGCTCTACTGGGCCCTGTCGGGCTCTGTCGGGCTCTACTGGTCTCTGTCGGGTTCTACTGGGCTCTACTGGGTCCTGTCGGGCTCTGTCGGGCTCTGTCGGGCTCTGTCGGGCTCTACTGGGCTCTGTCGGGCTCTGTCGGGCCCTGTCGGGCTCTGTCGGGCTCTACTGGTCTCTGTCGGGCTCTGTCGGGCCCTGTCGGGCCCTGTCGGGCTCTGTCGGGCTCTGTCGGACCCTGTCGGGCCCTGTCGGGCTCTGTCGGGCTCTGTCGGGCTCTACTGGGCCCTGTCGGGCCCTGTCGGGCTCTGTCGGGCTCTGTCGAGCTCTACTGGGCTCTGTCGGGCTCTGTCGGGCCCTGTCGGGCTCTGTCGGGCTCTGTCGGGCCCTGTCGGGCTCTGTCGGGCTCTACTGGGCCCTGTCAGGCCCTGTCGGGCCCTGTCGGGCTCTGTCGGGCTCTGTCGGGCTCTGTCGGGCTCTGTCGAGCTCTACTGGGCTCTGTCGGGCTCTGTCGGGCCCTGTCGGGCTCTGTCGGGCCCTGTCGGGCTCTGTCGGGCTCTGTCGGGCTCTACTGGGCCCTGCCGGGCTCTGTCGGGCCCTGTCGGGCTCTGTCGGGCTCTGTCGGGCTCTGTCGGGCCCTGTCGGGCTCTGTCGGGCCCTGTCGGGCCCTGTCGGGCTTTGTCGGGCTCTGTCGGGCTCTGTCGGGCTGTACTGGGCCCTGTCGGGCTCTGTCGGGCTCTGTCGGGCTCTACTGGGCCCTGTCGGGCTCTGTCGGGCTCTGTCGGGCTCTACTGGGCTCTGTCGGGCTCTGTCGGGTTCTGTCGGGCCCTGTCGGGCCCTGTCGGCCCCTGTCGGGCTCTGTCGGGCCCTGTCGAGCTCTGTCGGGCCCTGTTGGGCCCTGTCGAGCTCTGTCGGGCCCTGTTGGGCCCTGTCGGGCTCTGTCGGGCCCTGTCGGGCCCTGTCGGGCTCTGTCGGGTCCTGTCGGGTCCTGTCGGGCCCTGTCGGGCTCTGTCGGGCCCTGTTGGGCCCTGTCGGGCTCTGTCGGGCCCTGTCGGGCTCTGTCGGGCTCTGTCGGGCCCTGTCGGACCCTGTCGGGCCCTGTCGGACTCTGTCGGACTCTGTCGGGCCCTGTCGGGCTCTGTCGGGCTCTGTCGAGCTCTACTGGTCTCTGTCGGGCTCTGTCGGGCCCGGTCGGGCTCTGTCGGGCTCTGTCGGGCCCTGTCGGGCCTTGTCGGGCTCTGTCTGGCTCTGTCCGGCTCTACTGGGCCCTGTCGGGCCCTGTCGGGCCCTGTCGGGCTCTGTCGGGCTCTGTCAAGCTCTACTGGGCTCTGTCGGGCTCTGTCGGGCTCTGTCGGGCCCTGTCGGGCTCTGTCGGGCTCTGTCGGGCTCTGTCGGGCTCTACTGGGCCCTGTCGGGCTCTGTCGGGCTCTGTCGGGCCCTGTCGGGCTTTGTCGGGCTCTGTCGGGCCCTGTCGGGCCCTGTCGGGCTCTGTCGGGCTCTGTCGGGCCCTGTCGGGCTCTGGCGGGCTCTGTCGGGCTCTACCGGGCCCTGTCGGGCCCTGTCGGGCCCTGTCGGGCTCTGTCGGGCCCTCTCGGGCCCTGTCGGGCTCTACTGGGCTCTGTCGGGCTCTGGTGGGCTCTGTCGGGCTCTACCGGGCCCTGTCGGACTCTGTCGGGCCCTGTCGGGCCCTGTCGGGCCCTGTCGGGCTCTGTCGGGCTCTGTCGGGCTCTACTGGGCCCTGTCGGGCTCTGTTTGGATCTGTCGGGCCCTGTCGGGCCCTGTCGGGCCCTGTCGGGCTCTGTCGGGCTCTGTCGGGCTCTGTCGGGCTCTACTGGGCCCTGTCGGGCTCTGTCGGGCTCTACTGGTCTCTGTCGGGTTCTACTGGGCTCTACTGGGTCCTGTCGGGCTCTGTCGGGCTCTGTCGGGCTCTACTGGGCTCTGTCGGGCTCTGTCGGGCCCTGTCGGGCTCTGTCGGGCTCTACTGGTCTCTGTCGGGCTCTGTCGGGCCCTGTCGGGCCCGGTCGGGCTCTGTCGGGCTCTGTCGGACCCTGTCGGGCCCTGTCGGGCCCTGTCGGGCTCTGTCGGGCTCTGTCGAGCTCTACTGGGCTCTGTCGGGCTCTGTCGGGCCCTGTCGGGCTCTGTCGGGCTCTGTCGGGCCCTGTCGGGCTCTGTCGGGCTCTACTGGGCCCTGTCAGGCCCTGTCGGGCCCTGTCGGGCTCTGTCGGGCTCTGTCGGGCTCTGTCGGGCTCTGTCGAGCTCTACTGGGCTCTGTCGGGCTCTGTCGGGCCCTGTCGGGCTCTGTCGGGCCCTGTCGGGCTCTGTCGGGCTCTGTCGGGCTCTACTGGGCTCTGTCGGGCTCTGTCGGGCCCTGTCGGGCTCTGTCGGGCTCTGTCGGGCTCTGTCGGGCCCTGTCGGGCTCTGTCGGGCCCTGTCGGGCCCTGTCGGGCTTTGTCGGGCTCTGTCGGGCTCTGTCGGGCTGTACTGGGCCCTGTCGGGCTCTGTCGGGCTCTGTCGGGCTCTACTGGGCCCTGTCGGGCTCTGTCGGGCTTTGTCGGGCTCTACTGGGCTCTGTCGGGCTCTGTCGGGTTCTGTCGGGCCCTGTCGGGCCCTGTCGGGCCCTGTCGGGCTCTGTCGGGCCCTGTCGGGCCCTGTCGAGCTCTGTCGGGCCCTGTTGGGCCCTGTCGAGCTCTGTCGGGCCCTGTTGGGCCCTGTCGGGCTCTGTCGGGCCCTGTCGGGCCCTGTCGGGCTCTGTCGGGCCCTGTTGGGCCCTGTCGGGCTCTGTCGGGTCCTGTCGGGTCCTGTCGGGCCCTGTCGGGCTCTGTCGGGCCCTGTTGGGCCCTGTCGGGCTCTGTCGGGCCCTGTCGGACTCTGTCGGGCTCTGTCGGGCCCTGTCGGACCCTGTCGGGCGCTGTCGGACTCTGTCGGACTCTGTCGGGCTCTGTCGGGCTCTGTCGGGCTCTGTCGGGTTCTACTGGGCTCTACTGGGCCCTGTCGGGCTCTGTCGGGCTCTGTCGGGCTCTGTCGCGCTCTGTCGGGCTCTGTCGGGCTCTGTCGGGCCCTGTCGGGCTCTGTCGGGCTCGGTCGGGCTCTGTCGAGCTCTGTCGGGCTCTGTCAGGCTCTACTGGTCTCTGTCGGGCCCTGTCGGGCTCTGTCGGGCCCTGTCGGGCCCTGTCGGGCTCTGTCGGGCTCTGTCGGGCTCTACTGGGCCCTGTCGGGCCCTGTCGGGCCCTGTCGGGCCCTGTCGGGCTCTGTCGGGCTCTGTCGAGCTCTACTGGGCCCTGTCGGGCTCTGTCGGGCCCTGTCGGGCCCTGTCGGGCTCTGTCGGGCTCTGTCGTGCTCTGTCGGGCTCTACTGGGCCCTGTCGGGCTCTGTCGGGCCCTGTCGGGCCCTGTCGGGCTCTGTCGGGCTCTGTCGGGCCCTGTCGGGCTCTGTCGGGCTCTGTCGGGCTCTGTCGGGCCCTGTCGGGCCCTGTCGGGCTCTGTCGGGCTCTACTGGGCCCTGTCGGGCTCTGTCGGGCCCTGTCGGGCCCTGTCGGGCTCTGTCGGGCTCTGTCGAGCTCTACTGGGCTCTCTCGGGCTCTGTCGGGCCCTGTCGGGCTCTGTCGGGCTCTGGCGGGCTCTGTCGGGCTCTACTGGGCCCTGTCGGGCCCTGTCGGGCCCTGTCGGGCTCTGTCGGGCCCTGTTGGGCCCTGTCGGGCTCTGTCGGGTCCTGTCGGGTCCTGTCGGGCCCTGTCGGGCTCTGTCGGGCCCTGTTGGGCCCTGTCGGGCTCTGTCGGGCCCTGTCGGACTCTGTCGGGCTCTGTCGGGCCCTGTCGGACCCTGTCGGGCGCTGTCGGACTCTGTCGGACTCTGTCGGGCTCTGTCGGGCTCTGTCGGGCTCTGTCGGGTTCTACTGGGCTCTACTGGGCCCTGTCGGGCTCTGTCGGGCTCTGTCGGGCTCTGTCGCGCTCTGTCGGGCTCTGTCGGGCTCTGTCGGGCCCTGTCGGGCTCTGTCGGGCTCGGTCGGGCTCTGTCGGGCTCTGTCGGGCTCTGTCGGGCTCTACTGGTCTCTGTCGGGCCCTGTCGGGCTCTGTCGGGCCCTGTCGGGCCCTGTCGGGCTCTGTCGGGCTCTGTCGAGCTCTACTGGGCCCTGTCGGGCCCTGTCGGGCCCTGTCGGGCCCTGTCGGGCTCTGTCGGGCTCTGTCGAGCTCTACTGGGCCCTGTCGGGCTCTGTCGGGCCCTGTCGGGCCCTGTCGGGCTCTGTCGGGCTCTGTCGTGCTCTGTCGGGCTCTACTGGGCCCTGTCGGGCTCTGTCGGGCCCTGTCGGGCCCTGTCGGGCTCTGTCGGGCTCTGTCGGGCCCTGTCGGGCTCTGTCGGGCTCTGTCGGGCTCTGTCGGGCCCTGTCGGGCTCTGTCGGGCTCTGTCGGGCCCTGTCGGGCCCTGTCGGGCTCTGTCGGGCTCTACTGGGCCCTGTCGGGCTCTGTCGGGCCCTGTCGGGCCCTGTCGGGCTCTGTCGGGCTCTGTCGAGCTCTACTGGGCTCTCTCGGGCTCTGTCGGGCCCTGTCGGGCTCTGTCGGGCTCTGGCGGGCTCTGTCGGGCTCTACTGGGCCCTGTCGGGCCCTGTCGGGCCCTGTCGGGCCCTGTCGGGCTCTGTCGGGCTCTGTCGGGCCCTGTCGGGCTCTGTCGGGCCCTGTCGGGCCCTGTCGGGCTCTGTCGGGCCCTGTCGGGCTCTGTCGGGCTTTGTCGGGCTCTGTCGGGCTCTCCTGGGCTCTGTCGGGCTCTGTCGGGTTCTGTCGGGCTCTGTCGGGCTCTGTCGGGCCCTGTCGGGCCCTGTCGGGCTCTGTCGGGCTCTGTCGGGCTCTGTCGGGCCCTGTCGGGCTCTGTCGGGCTCTGTCGGGCTCTACTGGGCTCTGTCGGGCTCTGTCGGGTTCTGTCGGGCTCTGTCGGGCTCTGTCGGGCCCTGTCGGGCTCTGTCGGGCTCTGTCGGGCCCTGTCGGGCTCTGTCGGGCTCTGTCGGGCTCTACTGGGCTCTGTCGGGCTCTGTCGGGTTCTGTCGGGCCCTGTCGGGCTCTGTCGGGCTCTGTCGGGCTCTGTCGGGCCCTGTCGGGCTCTGTCGGGCTCTGTCGGGCTCTGTCGGGCTCTATTGGGCTCTGTCGGGTTCTACTGGGCTCTACTGGGCTCTGTCGGGCTCTGTCGGGCTCTGTCGGGCCCTGTCGGGCCCTGTCGGGCTCTGTCGGGCTCTGTCGGGCTCTACTGGGCTCTGTCGGGCTCTACTGGGCCCTGTCGGGCTCTGGCGGGCTCTGTCGGGATCTGTCGGGCCCTGTCGGGCTTTGTCGGGCTCTGTCGGGCCCTGTCGGGCTCTGTCGGGCTATACTGGGCTCTGTCGGGCTCTGTCGGGCCCTGTCGGGCTCTGTCGGGCTCTGTCGGGCTCTACTGGGCCCTGTCCGGCTCTGTCGGGCTCTGTCGGGCCCTGTCGGGCTCTGTCGGGCTCTGTCGGGCTCTACTGGGCCCTGTCGGGCTCTGTCGGGCTCTGTCGGGCTCTGTCGGGCTCTGTCCGGCTCTACTGGGCTCTGTCGGGTTCTGTCGGGCCCTGTCGGGCCCTGTCGGGCCCTGTCGCGCCCTGTCGGGCTCTGTCGGGCTCTGTTGGGACCTGTCGGGCCCTGTCGAGCTCTGTCGGGCCCTGTCGGGCTCTGTCGGGCTCTGTCGGGCCCTGTCGGGCCCTGTCGGGCTCTGTCGGGCTCTGTCGGGCTCTGTCGGGCTCTGTCGGGCTCTGTCGGGTTCTACTGGTCTCTGTCGGGCTCTGTCGGGCTCTGTCGGGCCCGGTCGGGCCCTGTCGGGCTCTGTCGGGCTCTGTCGGGCCCTGTCGGGCCCTGTCGGGCTCTGTCGGGCTCTGTCGGGCTCTACTGGGCCCTGTCGGGCCCTGTCGGGCTCTGTCGGGCTCTGTCGGGCTCTGTCGGGCTCTGTCGAGCTCTACTGGGCTCTGTCGGGCCCTGTCGGGCCCTGTCGGGCTCTGTCGGGCTCTGTCGGGCTCTACTGGGCCCTGTCGGGCTCTGTCGGGCTCTGTCGGGCCCTGTCGGGCTCTGTCGGGCCCTGTCGGGCCCTGTCGGGCCCTGTCGGGCTCTGTCGGGCTCTGTCGGGCCCTGTCGGGCTCTGTCGGGCTCTGTCGGGCTCTGTCGGGCTCTGTCGGGCCCTGTCGGGCTCTGTCGGGCCCTGTCGGGCCCTGTCGGGCCCTGTCGGGCTCTACTGGGCTCTGTCGGGCTCTGGCGGGCTCTGGCGGGCTCTGTCGGGCTCTACCGGGCCCTGTCGGGCTCTGTCGGGCCCTGTCGGGCCCTGTCGGGCTCTGTCGGGCTCTGTCGGGCTCTACTGGGCCCTGTCGGGCTCTGTTTGGATCTGTCAGGCCCTGTCGGGCTCTGTCGGGCTCTGTCGGGCTCTCTCGGGCTCTGTCGGGTTCTGTCGGGCTCTACTGGGCCCTGTCGGGCTCTGTCGGGCTCTACTGGTCTCTGTCGGGCTCTGTCGGGCTCTGTCGGGCTCTGTCGGGCCCTGTCGGGCCCTGTCGGGCTCTGTCGGGCTCTGTCGGGCTCTATTGGGCTCTGTCGGGTTCTACTGGGCTCTACTGGGCTCTGTCGGGCTCTGTCGGGCTCTGTCGGGCTCTGTTGGGCTCTGTCGGGCTCTACTGGGCTCTGTCGGGCTCTGTCGGGCCCTGTCGGGCTCTGTCGGGCTCTGTCGGGCTCTACTGGTCTCTGTCGGGCTCTGTCGGGCCCTGTTGGGCCCTGTCGGGCCCTGTCGGGCTCTGTCGGACCCTGTCAGGCCCTGTCGGGCTCTGTCGGGCTCTGTCGGGCTCTACTGGGCCCTGTCGGGCCCTGTCGGGCTCTGTCGGGCTCTGTCGAGCTCTACTGGGCTCTGTCGGGCTCTGTCGGGCTCTGTCGGGCTCTACTGGGCCCTGTCGGGCCCTGTCGGGCCCTGTCGGGCTCTGTCGGGCTCTGTCGGGCTCTACTGGGCCCTGTCGGGCTCTGTCGGGCCCTGTCGGTCTCTGTCGGGCTCTGTCGGGCTCTGTCGGGCTCTACTGGGCTCTACTGTTCCCTGTCGGGCCCTGTCGGGCCCTGTCGGGCTCTGTCGGGCTCTGTCGGGCCCTGTCGGGCCCTGTCGGGCTCTGTCGGGCTCTGTCGGGCTCTGTCGGGCTCTACTGGGCTCTGTCGGGCTCTGTCGGGTTCTGTCGGGCTCTGTCGGGCTCTGTCGGGCCCTGTCGGGCCCTGTCGGGCTCTATCGGGCCCTGTCGGGCCCTGTCGGGCTCTGTCGGGCTCTGTCGGGCTCTGTCGGGCTCTACTGGGCTCTACTGTTCCCTGTCGGGCCCTGTCGGGTTCTGTAGGGCTCTGTCGGGCTCTGTCGGGCCCTGTCGGGCCCTGTCGAGCTCTGTCGGGCCCTGTCGAGCCCTGTCGGGCTCTGTCGGGCTCTGTCGGGCTCTACTGGGCTCTGTCGGGTTCTGTCGGGCCCTGTCGGGCCCTGTCGGGCTCTGTCAGGCCCTGTCGGGCCCTGTCGGGCTCTGTCGGGCTCTACTGGGCCCTGTCGGGCCCTGTCGGGCCCTGTCGGGCTCTGTCGGGCTCTGTCGGGCTCTGTTGGGACCTGTCGGGCCCTGTCGGGCCCTGTCGGGCCCTGTCGGGCTCTGTCGGGCTCTGTCGGGCTCTGTTGGGACCTGTCGGGCCCTGTCGGGCCCTGTCGGGCCCTGTCGGGCTCTGTCGGGCTCTGTCGGGCTCTGTCGGGCCCTGTCGGGCTCTACTGGGCCCTGTCGGGCCCTGTCGGGCCCTGTCGGGCTCTGTCGGGCCCTGTCGGGCTCTATTGGGCTCTGTCGGGTTCTACTGGGCTCTACTGGGCCCTGTCGGGCTCTGTCGGGCTCTGTCGGGCTCTGTCGGGCTCTGTCGGGCCCTGTCGGGCTCTGTCGGGCTCTACTGGGCCCTGTCGGGCCCTTTCGGGCCCTGTCGGGCTCTGTCGGGCTCTGTCGAGCTCTACTGGGCCCTGTCGGGCCCTGTCGGGCCCTGTCGGGCTCTGTCGGGCTCTGTCGGGCCCTGTCGGGCTCTGTCGGGCTCTGTCGGGCCCTGTCGGGCTCTGTCGGGCTCAGTCGGGCTCTGTCGGGCTCTATTGGGCTTTGTCGGGTTCTACTGGGCTCTACTGGGCCCTGTCGGGCTCTGTCGGGCTCTGTCGGGCTCTGTCGGGCCCTGTCGGGCTCTGTCGGGCTCTACTGGGCCCTGTCGGGCCCTGTCGGGCTCTGTCGGGCCCTGTCGGGCCCTGTCTGGCTCTGTCGGGCCCTGTCGGGCTCTGTCGGGCACTGTTGGGCTCTGTCGGGCTCTGTCGGGCTCTGTCAAGCTCTACTGGGCCCTGTCGGGCTCTGGCGGGCTCTGTCGGGCTCTGTCGGGCCCTGTCGGGCCCTGTCGGGCTCTGTCGGGCCCTGTCGGGCTCTGTCGGGCCCTGTCCGGCTTTGTCGGGCTCTGTCGGGCTCTGTCGGGCTCTGTCGGGCTCTACTGGGCCCTGTCCGGCTCTGTCGGGCTCTGTCGGGCCCTGTCGGGCTCTGTCGGGCTCTGTCGGGCTCTACTGGGCCCTGTCCGGCTCTGTCGGGCTCTGTCGGGCCCTGTCGGGCTCTGTCGGGCTCTGTTGGGCTTTACTGGGCCCTGTCGGGCTCTGTCGGGCTCTGTCGGGCTCTGTCGGGCTCTGTCGGGCTCTACTGGGCTCTGTCGGGCTCTGTCGGGTTCTGTCGGGCTCTGTCGGGCCCTGTCGGGCCCTGTCGGGCTCTGTCGGGCTCTGTCGGGCTCTGTTGGGACCTGTCGGGCCCTGTCGAGCTCTGTCGGGCCCTGTCGGGCCCTGTCGGGCTCTGTCGGGCTCTGTCGGGCCCTGTCGGGCTCTGTCGGGCTCTGTCGGGCTCTGTCGGGCTCTGTCGGGTTCTACTGGGCTCTACTGGGCCCTGTCGGGCTCTGTCGGGCCCTGTCGGGCCCTGTCGGGCCCTGTCGGGCCCTGTCGGGCTCTGGCGGGCTCTGTCGGGCTATACTGGGCCCTGTCGGGCCCTGTCGGGCCCTGTCGGGCTCTGTCGGGCTCTGTCGAGCTCTACTGGTCTCTGTCGGGCTCTGTCGGGCCCGGTCGGGCTCTGTCGGGCTCTGTCGGGCCCTGTCGGGCCTTGTCGGGCTCTGTCTGGCTCTGTCCGGCTCTACTGGGCCCTGTCGGGCCCTGTCGGGCCCTGTCGGGCTCTGTCGGGCTCTGTCAAGCTCTACTGGGCTCTGTCGGGCTCTGTCGGGCTCTGTCGGGCCCTGTCGGGCTCTGTCGGGCTCTGTCGGGCTTTGTCGGGCTCTACTGGGCCCTGTCGGGCTCTGTCGGGCTCTGTCGGGCCCTGTCGGGCTTTGTCGGGCTCTGTCGGGCCCTGTCGGGCAATGTCGGGCTCTGTCGGGCTCTGTCGGTCCCTGTCGGGCTCTGGCGGGCTCTGTCGGGCTCTACCGGGCCCTGTCGGGCCCTGTCGGGCTCTGTCGGGCCCTGTCGGGCCCTGTCGGGCTCTGTCGGGCCCTGTCGGGCCCTGTCGGGCTCTACTGGGCTCTGTCGGGCTCTGGCGGGCTCTGTCGGGCTCTACCGGGCCCTGTCGGACTCTGTCGGGCCCTGTCGGGCCCTGTCGGGCTCTGTCGGGCTCTGTCGGGCTCTACTGGGCCCTGTCGGGCTCTGTTTGGATCTGTCGGGCCCTGTCGGGCTCTGTCGGGCCCTGTCGGGCTCTGTCGGGCTCTGTCGGGCTCTGTCGGGCTCTACTGGGCCCTGTCGGGCTCTGTCGGGCTCTACTGGTCTCTGTCGGGTTCTACTGGGCTCTACTGGGTCCTGTCGGGCTCTGTCGGGCTCTGTCGGGCTCTGTCGGGCTCTACTGGGCTCTGTCGGGCTCTGTCGGGCCCTGTCGGGCTTTGTCGGGCTCTACTGGTCTCTGTCGGGCTCTGTCGGGCCCTGTCGGGCCCTGTCGGGCTCTGTCGGGCTCTGTCGGACCCTGTCGGGCCCTGTCGGGCTCTGTCGGGCTCTGTCGGGCTCTACTGGGCCCTGTCGGGCCCTGTCGGGCTCTGTCGGGCTCTGTCGAGCTCTACTGGGCTCTGTCGGGCTCTGTCGGGCCCTGTCGGGCTCTGTCGGGCTCTGTCGGGCCCTGTCGGGCTCTGTCGGGCTCTACTGGGCCCTGTCAGGCCCTGTCGGGCCCTGTCGGGCTCTGTCGGGCTCTGTCGGGCTCTGTCGGGCTCTGTCGAGCTCTACTGGGCTCTGTCGGGCTCTGTCGGGCCCTGTCGGGCTCTGTCGGGCCCTGTCGGGCTCTGTCGGGCTCTGTCGGGCTCTACTGGGCCCTGTCGGGCTCTGTCGGGCCCTGTCGGGCTCTGTCGGGCTCTGTCGGGCTCTGTCGGGCCCTGTCGGGCTCTGTCGGGCCCTGTCGGGCCCTGTCGGGCTTTGTCGGGCTCTGTCGGGCTCTGTCGGGCTGTACTGGGCCCTGTCGGGCTCTGTCGGGCTCTGTCGGGCTCTACTGGGCCCTGTCGGGCTCTGTCGGGCTCTGTCGGGCTCTACTGGGCTCTGTCGGGCTCTGTCGGGTTCTGTCGGGCCCTGTCGGGCCCTGTCGGGCCCTGTCGGGCTCTGTCGGGCCCTGTCGAGCTCTGTCGGGCCCTGTTGGGCCCTGTCGAGCTCTGTCGGGCCCTGTTGGGCCCTGTCGGGCTCTGTCGGGCCCTGTCGGGCCCTGTCGGGCTCTGTCGGGTCCTGTCGGGTCCTGTCGGGCCCTGTCGGGCTCTGTCGGGCCCTGTTGGGCCCTGTCGGGCTCTGTCGGGCCCTGTCGGGCTCTGTCGGGCTCTGTCGGGCCCTGTCGGACCCTGTCGGGCCCTGTCGGACTCTGTCGGACTCTGTCGGGCTCTGTCGGGCTCTGTCGGGCTCTGTCGGGTTCTACTGCGCTCTACTGGGCCCTGTCGGGCTCTGTCGGGCTCTGTCGGGCTCTGTCGCGCTCTGTCGGGCTCTGTCGGGCTCTGTCGGGCCCTGTCGGGCTCTGTCGGGCTCGGTCGGGCTCTGTCGGGCTCTGTCGGGCTCTGTCGGGCTCTACTGGTCTCTGTCGGGCCCTGTCGGGCTCTGTCGGGCCGTGTCGGGCCCTGTCGGGCTCTGTCAGGCTCTGTCGGGCTCTACTGGGCCCTGTCGGGCCCTGTCGGGCCCTGTCGGGCCCTGTCGGGCTCTGTCGGGCTCTGTCGAGCTCTGCTGGGCCCTGTCGGGCTCTGTCGGGCCCTGTCGGGCCCTGTCGGGCTCTGTCGGGCTCTGTCGTGCTCTGTCGGGCTCTACTGGGCCCTGTCGGGCTCTGTCGGGACCTGTCGGGCCCTGTCGGGCTCTGTCGGGCTCTGTCGGGCCCTGTCGGGCTCTGTCGGGCTCTGTCGGGCTCTGTCGGGCCCTGTCGGGCTCTGTCGGGCTCTGTCGGGCCCTGTCGGGCCCTGTCGGGCTCTGTCGGGCTCTACTGGGCCCTGTCGGGCTCTGTCGGGCCCTGTCGGGCCCTGTCGGGCTCTGTCGGGCTCTGTCGAGCTCTACTGGGCTCTCTCGGGCTCTGTCGGGCCCTGTCGGGCTCTGTCGGGCTCTGGCGGGCTCTGTCGGGCTCTACTGGGCCCTGTCGGGCCCTGTCGGGCTCTGTCGGGCTCTGTCGGGCCCTGTCGGGCTCTGTCGGGCCCTGTCGGGCCCTGTCGGGCTCTGTCGGGCCCTGTCGGGCTCTGTCGGGCTTTGTCGGGTTCTGTCGGGCTCGCTCGGGCCCTGTCGGGCTCTGTCGGGCTCTGTCGGGCTCTGTCGGGCTCTCCTGGGCTCTGTCGGGCTCTGTCGGGTTCTGTCGGGCTCTGTCGGGCTCTGTCGGGCCCTGTCGGGCCCTGTCGGGCTCTGTCGGGCTCTGTCGGGCCCTGTCAGGCTCTGCGGGCTCTGTCGGGCTCTACTGGGCTCTGTCGGGCTCTGTCGGGCCCTGTCGGGCTCTGTCGGGCTCTGTCGGGCTCTACTGGGCTCTGTCGGGCTCTGTCGGGTTCTGTCGGGCCCTGTCGGGCTCTGTCGGGCTCTGTCGGGCCCTGTCGGGCTCTGTCGGGCTCTGTCGGGCTCTGTCGGGCTCTATTGGGCTCTGTCGGGTTCTACTGGGATCTACTGGGCTCTGTCGGGCTCTGTCGGGCTCTGTCGGGCCCTGTCGGGCCCTGTCGGGCTCTGTCGAGCTCTACTGGGCTCTGTCGGGCTCTGTCGGGCCCTGTCGGGCTCTGTCGGGCTCTGTCGGGCTCTACTGGGCCCTGTCGGGCTCTGGCGGGCTCTGTCGGGATCTGTCGGGCCCTGTCGGGCTCTGTCGGGCTCTGTCGGGCTCTGTCGGGCCCTGTCGGGCCCTGTCGGGCCCTGTCGGGCCCTGTCGGGCTTTGTCGGGCTCTGTCGGGCCCTGTCGGGCTCTGTCGGGCTATACTGGGCTCTGTCGGGCTCTGTCGGGCCCTGTCGGGCTCTGTCGGGCCCTGTCGGGCTCTACTGGGACCTGTCCGGCTCTGTCGGGCTCTGTCGGGCCCTGTCGGGCTCTGTCGGGCTCTGTCGGGCTCTACTGGGCCCTGTCGGGCTCTGTCGGGCTCTGTCGGGCTCTGTCGGGCTCTGTCCGGCTCTACTGGGCTCTGTCGGGTTCTGTCGGGCCCTGTCGGGCCCTGTCGGGCCCTGTCGCGCCCTGTCGGGCTCTGTCGGGCTCTGTTGGGACCTGTCGGGCCCTGTCGAGCTCTGTCGGGCCCTGTCGGGCCCTGTCGGGCCCTGTCGGGCTCTGTCGGGCCCTGTCGGGCCCTGTCGGGCTCTGTCGGGCTCTGTCGGGCTCTGTCGGGCTCTGTCGGGCTCTGTCGGGTTCTACTGGGCTCTACTGGGCCCTGTCGGGCTCTGTCGGGCTCTGTCGGGCTCTGTCGGGCTCTACTGGTCTCTGTCGGGCTCTGTCGGGCTCTGTCGGGCCCGGTCGGGCCCTGTCGGGCTCTGTCGGGCTCTGTCGGGCCCTGTCGGGCCCTGTCGGGCTCTGTCGGGCTCTGTCGGGCTCTACTGGGCCCTGTCGGGCCCTGTCGGGCTCTGTCGGGCTCTGTCGGGCTCTGTCAGGCTCTGTCGAGCTCTACTGGGCTCTGTCGGGCCCTGTCGGGCCCTGTCGGGCTCTGTCGGGCTCTGTCGGGCTCTACTGGGCCCTGTCGGGCTCTGTCGGGCTCTGTCGGGCCCTGTCGGGCTCTGTCGGGCTCTGTCGGGCCCTGTCGGGCCCTGTCGGGCTCTGTCGGGCTCTGTCGGGCCCTGTCGGGCTCTGGCGGGCTCTGTCGGGCTCTGTCGGGCCCTGTCGGGCTCTGTCGGGCCCTGTCGGGCCCTGTCGGGCCCTGTCGGGCTCTACTGGGCTCTGTCGGGCTCTGGCGGGCTCTGGCGGGCTCTGTCGGGCTCTACCGGGCCCTGTCGGGCTATGTCGGGCCCTGTCGGGCCCTGTCGGGCTCTGTCGGGCTCTGTCGGGCTCTACTGGGCCCTGTCGGGCTCTGTTTGGATCTGTCAGGCCCTGTCGGGCTCTGTCGGGCTCTGTCGGGCTCTGTCGGGCTCTGTCGGGCTCTGTCGGGTTCTGTCGGGCTCTACTGGGCCCTGTCGGGCTCTGTCGGGCTCTACTGGTCTCTGTCGGGCTCTGTCGGGCTCTGTCGGGCTCTGTCGGGCTCTGTCGGGCCCTGTCGGGCCCTGTCGGGCTCTGTCGGGCTCTGTCGGGCTCTGTCGGGCTGTATTGGGCTCTGTCGGGTTCTACTGGGCTCTACTGGGCTCTGTCGGGCTCTGTCGGGCTCTGTCGGGCTCTGTTGGGCTCTGTCGGGCTCTACTGGGCTCTGTCGGGCTCTGTCGGGCCCTGTCGGGCTCTGTCGGGCTCTGTCGGGCTCTGTCGGGCTCTACTGGTCTCTGTCGGGCTCTGTCGGGCCCTGTCGGGCCCTGTCGGGCCCTGTCGGGCTCTGTCGGACCCTGTCGGGCCCTGTCAGGCTCTGTCGGGCTCTGTCGGGCTCTACTGGGCCCTGTCGGGCCCTGTCGGGCTCTGTCGGGCTCTGTCGAGCTCTACTGGGCTCTGTCGGGCTCTGTCGGGCCCTGTCGGGCTCTGTCGGGCTCTGTCGGGCTCTACTGGGCCCTGTCGGGCCCTGTCGGGCCCTGTCGGGCTCTGTCGGGCTCTGTCGGGCTCTACTGGGCCCTGTCGGGCCCTGTCGGGCCCTGTCGGGCCCTGTCGGTCTCTGTCGGGCTCTGTCGGGCTCTGTCGGGCTCTACTGGGCTCTACTGTTCCCTGTCGGGCCCTGTCGGGCCCTGTCGGGCTCTGTCGGGCTCTGTCGGGCCCTGTCGGGCCCTGTCGGTCTCTGTCGGGCTCTGTCGGGCTCTGTCGGGCTCTACTGGGCTCTGTCGGGCTCTGTCGGGTTCTGTCGGGCTCTGTCGGGCTCTGTCGGGCCCTGTCGGGCCCTGTCGGGCTCTATCGGGCCCTGTCGGGCCCTGTCGGGCTCTGTCGGGCTCTGTCGGGCTCTGTCGGGCTCTACTGGGCTCTACTGTTCCCTGTCGGGCCCTGTCGGGTTCTGTAGGGCTCTGTCGGGCTCTGTCGGGCCCTGTCGGGCCCTGTCGAGCTCTGTCGGGCCCTGTCGAGCCCTGTCGGGCTCTGTCGGGCTCTGTCGGGCTCTACTGGGCTCTGTCGGGCTCTGTCGGGTTCTGTCGGGCCCTGTCGGGCCCTGTCGGGCTCTGTCAGGCCCTGTCGGGCCCTGTCGGGCTCTGTCGGGCCCTGTCGGGCTCTACTGGGCCCTGTCGGGCCCTGTCGGGCCCTGTCGGGCTCTGTCGGGCCCTGTCGGGCTCTATTGGGCTCTGTCGGGTTCTACTGGGCTCTACTGGGCCCTGTCGGGCTCTGTCGGGCTCTGTCGGGCTCTGTCGGGCCCTGTTGGGCCCTGTCGGGCTCTGTCGGGCCCTGTCGGGCCCTGTCGGGCTCTGTCGGGTCCTGTCGGGTCCTGTCGGGCCCTGTCGGGCTCTGTCGGGCCCTGTTGGGCCCTGTCGGGCTCTGTCGGGCCCTGTCGGACTCTGTCGGGCTCTGTCGGGCCCTGTCGGACCCTGTCGGGCCCTGTCGGACTCTGTCGGACTCTGTCGGGCTCTGTCGGGCTCTGTCGGGCTCTGTCGGGTTCTACTGCGCTCTACTGGGCCCTGTCGGGCTCTGTCGGGCTCTGTCGGGCTCTGTCGCGCTCTGTCGGGCTCTGTCGGGCTCTGTCGGGCCCTGTCGGGCTCTGTCGGGCTCGGTCGGGCTCTGTCGGGCTCTACTGGGCCCTGTCGGGCCCTGTCGGGCTCTGTCGGGCTCTGTCGAGCTCTACTGGGCTCTGTCGGGCTCTGTCGGGCCCTGTCGGGCTCTGTCGGGCTCTGTCGGGCTCTACTGGGCCCTGTCGGGCCCTGTCGGGCCCTGTCGGGCTCTGTCGGGCTCTGTCGGGCTCTACTGGGCCCTGTCGGGCTCTGTCGGGCCCTGTCGGTCTCTGTCGGGCTCTGTCGGGCTCTGTCGGGCTCTACTGGGCTCTACTGTTCCCTGTCGGGCCCTGTCGGGCCCTGTCGGGCTCTGTCGGGCTCTGTCGGGCCCTGTCGGGCCCTGTTGGGCTCTGTCGGGCTCTGTCGGGCTCTGTCGGGCTCTACTGGGCTCTGTCGGGCTCTGTCGGGTTCTGTCGGGCTCTGTCGGGCTCTGTCGGGCCCTGTCGGGCCCTGTCGGGCTCTATCGGGCCCTGTCGGGCCCTGTCGGGCTCTGTCGGGCTCTGTCGGGCTCTGTCGGGCTCTACTGGGCTCTACTGTTCCCTGTCGGGCCCTGTCAAGTTCTGTAGGGCTCTGTCGGGCTCTGTCGGGCCCTGTCGGGCCCTGTCGAGCTCTGTCGGGCCCTGTCGAGCCCTGTCGGGCTCTGTCGGGCTCTGTCGGGCTCTACTGGGCTCTGTCGGGCTCTGTCGGGCTCTGTTGGGACCTGTCGGGCCCTGTCGGGCCCTGTCGGGCCCTGTCGGGCTCTGTCGGGCTCTGTCGGGCTCTGTCGGGCCCTGTCGGGCTCTACTGGGCCCTGTCGGGCCCTGTCGGGCCCTGTCGGGCTCTGTCGGGCTCTGTCGAGCTCTACTGGGCCCTGTCGGGCCCTGTCGGGCCCTGTCGGGCTCTGTCGGGCCCTGTCGGGCTCTATTGGGCTCTGTCGGGTTCTACTGGGCTCTACTGGGCCCTGTCGGGCTCTGTCGGGCTCTGTCGGGCTCTGTCGGGCCCTGTTGGGCCCTGTCGGGCTCTGTCGGGCCCTGTCGGGCCCTGTCGGGCTCTGTCGGGTCCTGTCGGGTCCTGTCGGGCCCTGTCGGGCTCTGTCGGGCCCTGTTGGGCCCTGTCGGGCTCTGTCGGGCCCTGTCGGACTCTGTCGGGCTCTGTCGGGCCCTGTCGGGCTCTATTGGGCTCTGTCGGGTTCTACTGGGCTCTACTGGGCCCTGTCGGGCTCTGTCGGACTCTGTCGGACTCTGTCGGGCTCTGTCGGGCTCTGTCGGGCTCTGTCGGGTTCTACTGCGCTCTACTGGGCCCTGTCGGGCTCTGTCGGGCTCTGTCGGGCTCTGTCGCGCTCTGTCGGGCTCTGTCGGGCTCTGTCGGGCCCTGTCGGGCTCTGTCGGGCTCGGTCGGGCTCTGTCGGGCTCTGTCGGGCTCTGTCGGGCTCTACTGGTCTCTGTCGGGCCCTGTCGGGCTCTGTCAGGCCGTGTCGGGCCCTGTCGGGCTCTGTCGGGCTCTGTCGGGCTCTACTGGGCCCTGTCGGGCCCTGTCGGGCTCTGTCGGGCTCTGTCGAGCTCTGCTGGGCCCTGTCGGGCTCTGTCGGGCCCTGTCGGGCCCTGTCGGGCTCTGTCGGGCTCTGTCGGGCTCTGTCGGGCTCTACTGGGCCCTGTCGGGCTCTGTCGGGCCCTGTCGGGCCCTGTCGGGCTCTGTCGGGCTCTGTCGGGCTCTGTCGGGCCCTGTCGGGCTCTGTCGGGCTCTGTCGGGCTCTGTCGGGCCCTGTCGGGCTCTGTCGGGCTCTGTCGGGCCCTGTCGGGCCCTGTCGGGCTCTGTCGGGCTCTACTGGGCCCTGTCGGGCTCTGTCGGGCCCTGTCGGGCCCTGTCGGGCTCTGTCGGGCTCTGTCGAGCTCTACTGGGCTCTCTCGGGCTCTGTCGGGCCCTGTCGGGCCCTGTCGGGCTCTGGCGGGCTCTGTCGGGCTCTACTGGGCCCTGTCGGGCCCTGTCGGGCCCTGTCGGGCCCTGTCGGGCTCTGTCGGGCTCTGTCGGGCCCTGTCGGGCCCTGTCGGGCTCTGTCGGGCCCTGTCGGGCTCTGTCGGGCTTTGTCGGGTTCTGTCGGGCTCTGTCGGGCCCTGTCGGGCTCTGTCGGGCTCTGTCGGGCTCTGTCGGGCTCTCCTGGGCTCTGTCGGGCTCTGTCGGGTTCTGTCGGGCTCTGTCGGGCTCTGTCGGGCCCTGTCGGGCTCTGTCGGGCTCTGTCGGGCTCTGTCGGGCCCTGTCGGGCCCTGTCGGGCTCTGTCGGGCTCTGTCGGGCTCTACTGGGCTCTGTCGGGCTCTGTCGGGTTCTGTCGGGCTCTGTCGGGCTCTGTCGGGCCCTGTCGGGCTCTGTCGGGCTCTGTCGGGCCCTGTCGGGCTCTGTCGGGCTCTGTCGGGCTCTACTGGGCTCTGTCGGGCTCTGTCGGGTTCTGTCGGGCCCTGTCGGGCTCTGTCGGGCTCTGTCGGGCCCTGTCGGGCTCTGTCGGGCTCTGTCGGGCTCTGTCGGGCTCTATTGGGCTCTGTCGGGTTCTACTGGGCTCTACTGGGCTCTGTCGGGCTCTGTCGGGCTCTGTCGGGCCCTGTCGGGCCCTGTCGGGCTCTGTCGAGCTCTACTGGGCTCTGTCGGGCTCTGTCGGGCCCTGTCGGGCTCTGTCGGGCTCTGTCGGGCTCTACTGGGCCCTGTCGGGCTCTGGCGGGCTCTGTCGGGATCTGTCGGGCCCTGTCGGGCTCTGTCGGGCTCTGTCGGGCCCTGTCGGGCCCTGTCGGGCCCTGTCGGGCCCTGTCGGGCTTTGTCGGGCTCTGTCGGGCCCTGTCGGGCTCTGTCGGGCTATACTGGGCTCTGTCGGGCTCTGTCGGGCCCTGTCGGGCTCTGTCGGGCTCTGTCGGGCTCTACTGGGCCCTGTGCGGCTCTGTCGGGCTCTGTCGGGCCCTGTCGGGCTCTGTCGGGCTCTGTCGGGCTCTACTGGGCCCTGTCGGGCTCTGTCGGGCTCTGTCGGGCTCTGTCGGGCTCTGTCCGGCTCTACTGGGCTCTGTCGGGTTCTGTCGGGCCCTGTCGGGCCCTGTCGGGCCCTGTCGCGCCCTGTCGGGCTCTGTCGGGCTCTGTTGGGACCTGTCGGGCCCTGTCGAGCTCTGTCGGGCCCTGTCGGGCCCTGTCGGGCTCTGTCGGGCTCTGTCGGGCCCTGTCGGGCCCTGTCGGGCTCTGTCGGGCTCTGTCGGGCTCTGTCGGGCTCTGTCGGGCTCTGTCGGGTTCTACTGGGCTCTACTGGGCCCTGTCGGGCTCTGTCGGGCTCTGTCGGGCTCTGTCGGGCTCTACTGGTCTCTGTCGGGCTCTGTCGGGCTCTGTCGGGCCCGGTCGGGCCCTGTCGGGCTCTGTCGGGCTCTGTCGGGCCCTGTCGGGCCCTGTCGGGCTCTGTCGGGCTCTGTCGGGCTCTACTGGGCCCTGTCGGGCCCTGTCGGGCTCTGTCGGGCTCTGTCGGGCTCTGTCGGGCTCTGTCGAGCTCTACTGGGCTCTGTCGGGCCCTGTCGGGCCCTGTCGGGCTCTGTCGGGCTCTGTCGGGCTCTACTGGGCCCTGTCGGGCTCTGTCGGGCTCTGTCGGGCCCTGTCGGGCTCTGTCGGGCTCTGTCGGGCCCTGTCGGGCCCTGTCGGGCTCTGTCGGGCTCTGTCGGGCCCTGTCGGGCTCTGTCGGGCTCTGTCGGGCCCTGTCGGGCTCTGGCGGGCTCTGTCGGGCTCTGTCGGGCCCTGTCGGGCTCTGTCGGGCTCTGTCGGGCCCTGTCGGGCTCTGTCGGGCCCTGTCGGGCCCTGTCGGGCCCTGTCGGGCTCTACTGGGCTCTGTCGGGCTCTGGCGGGCTCTGGCGGGCTCTGTCGGGCTCTACCGGGCCCTGTCGGGCTCTGTCGGGCCCTGTCGGGCCCTGTCGGGCTCTGTCGGGCTCTGTCGGGCTCTGTCGGGCTCTACTGGGCCCTGTCGGGCTCTGTCGGGCTCTACTGGTCTCTGTCGGGCTCTGTCGGGCTCTGTCGGGCTCTGTCGGGCTCTGTCGGGCCCTGTCGGGCCCTGTCGGGCTCTGTCGGGCTCTGTCGGGCTCTGTCGGGCTCTATTGGGCTCTGTCGGGTTCTACTGGGCTCTACTGGGCTCTGTCGGGCTCTGTCGGGCTCTGTCGGGCTCTGTTGGGCTCTGTCGGGCTCTACTGGGCTCTGTCGGGCTCTGTCGGGCCCTGTCGGGCTCTGTCGGGCTCTGTCGGGCTCTGTCGGGCTCTACTGGTCTCTGTCGGGCTCTGTCGGGCCCTGTCGGGCCCTGTCGGGCCCTGTAGGGCTCTGTCGGACCCTGTCGGGCCCTGTCAGGCTCTGTCGGGCTCTGTCGGGCTCTACTGGGCCCTGTCGGGCCCTGTCGGGCTCTGTCGGGCTCTGTCGAGCTCTACTGGGCTCTGTCGGGCTCTGTCGGGCCCTGTCGGGCTCTGTCGGGCTCTGTCGGGCTCTGTCGGGCTCTACTGGGCCCTGTAGGGCCCTGTCGGGCCCTGTCGGGCTCTGTCGGGCTCTGTCGGGCTCTACTGGGCCCTGTCGGGCTCTGTCGGGCCCTGTCGGTCTCTGTCGGGCTCTGTCGGGCTCTGTCGGGCTCTACTGGGCTCTACTGTTCCCTGTCGGGCCCTGTCGGGCCCTGTCGGGCTCTGTCGGGCTCTGTCGGGCCCTGTCGGGCCCTGTCGGGCTCTGTCGGGCTCTGTCGGGCTCTGTCGGGCTCTACTGGGCTCTGTCGGGCTCTGTCGGGTTCTGTCGGGCTCTGTCGGGCTCTGTCGGGCCCTGTCGGGCCCTGTCGGGCTCTATCGGGCCCTGTCGGGCCCTGTCGGGCTCTGTCGGGCTCTGTCGGGTTCTGTCGGGCTCTACTGGGCTCTACTGTTCCCTGTCGGGCCCTGTCGGGTTCTGTAGGGCTCTGTCGGGCTCTGTCGGGCCCTGTCGGGCCCTGTCGAGCTCTGTCGGGCCCTGTCGAGCCCTGTCGGGCTCTGTCGGGCTCTGTCGGGCTCTACTGGGCTCTGTCGGGCTCTGTCGGGTTCTGTCGGGCCCTGTCGGGCCCTGTCGGGCTCTGTCGGGTCCTGTCGGGTCCTGTCGGGCCCTGTCGGGCTCTGTCGGGCCCTGTTGGGCCCTGTCGGGCTCTGTCGGGCCCTGTCGGACTCTGTCGGGCTCTGTCGGGCCCTGTCGGACCCTGTCGGGCCCTGTCGGACTCTGTCGGACTCTGTCGGGCTCTGTCGGGCTCTGTCGGGCTCTGTCGGGTTCTACTGCGCTCTACTGGGCCCTGTCGGGCTCTGTCGGGCTCTGTCGGGCTCTGTCGCGCTCTGTCGGGCTCTGTCGGGCTCTGTCGGGCCCTGTCGGGCTCTGTCGGGCTCGGTCGGGCTCTGTCGGGCTCTGTCGGGCTCTGTCGGGCTCTACTGGTCTCTGTCGGGCCCTGTCGGGCTCTGTCGGGCCGTGTCGGGCCCTGTCGGGCTCTGTCGGGCTCTGTCGGGCTCTACTGGGCCCTGTCGGGCCCTGTCGGGCCCTGTCGGGCCCTGTCGGGCTCTGTCGGGCTCTGTCGAGCTCTGCTGGGCCCTGTCGGGCTCTGTCGGGCCCTGTCGGGCCCTGTCGGGCTCTGTCGGGCTCTGTCGTGCTCTGTCGGGCTCTACTGGGCCCTGTCGGGCCCTGTCGGGCTCTGTCGGGCTCTGTCGGGCTCTGTCGGGCCCTGTCGGGCTCTGTCGGGCTCTGTCGGGCTCTGTCGGGCCCTGTCGGGCTCTGTCGGGCTCTGTCGGGCCCTGTCGGGCCCTGTCGGGCTCTGTCGGGCTCTACTGGGCCCTGTCGGGCTCTGTCGGGCCCTGTCGGGCCCTGTCGGGCTCTGTCGGGCTCTGTCGAGCTCTACTGGGCTCTCTCGGGCTCTGTCGGGCCCTGTCGGGCTCTGTCGGGCTCTGGCGGGCTCTGTCGGGCTCTACTGGGCCCTGTCGGGCCCTGTCGGGCCCTGTCGGGCCCTGTCGGGCTCTGTCGGGCCCTGTCGGGCCCTGTCGGGCTCTGTCGGGCCCTGTCGGGCTCTGTCGGGCTTTGTCGGGTTCTGTCGGGCTCTGTCGGGCCCTGTCGGGCTCTGTCGGGCTCTGTCGGGCTCTGTCGGGCTCTCCTGGGCTCTGTCGGGCTCTGTCGGGCTCTGTCGGGCCCTGTCGGGCCCTGTCGGGCTCTGTCGGGCTCTGTCGGGCTCTGTCGGGCCCTGTCAGGCTCTGTCGGGCTCTGTCGGGCTCTACTGGGCTCTGTCGGGCTCTGTCGGGTTCTGTCGGGCTCTGTCGGGCTCTGTCGGGCCCTGTCGGGCTCTGTCGGGCTCTGTCGGGCCCTGTCGGGCTCTGTCGGGCTCTGTCGGGCTCTACTGGGCTCTGTCGGGCTCTGTCGGGTTCTGTCGGGCCCTGTCGGGCTCTGTCGGGCTCTGTCGGGCCCTGTCGGGCTCTGTCGGGCTCTGTCGGGCTCTGTCGGGCTCTATTGGTCTCTGTCGGGTTCTACTGGGCTCTACTGGGCTCTGTCGGGCTCTGTCGGGCTCTGTCGGGCCCTGTCGGGCCCTGTCGGGCTCTGTCGAGCTCTACTGGGCTCTGTCGGGCTCTGTCGGGCCCTGTCGGGCTCTGTCGGGCTCTGTCGGGCTCTACTGGGCCCTGTCGGGCTCTGGCGGGCTCTGTCGGGATCTGTCGGGCCCTGTCGGGCTCTGTCGGGCTCTGTCGGGCTCTGTCGGGCCCTGTCGGGCCCTGTCGGGCCCTGTCGGGCCCTGTCGGGCTTTGTCGGGCTCTGTCGGGCCCTGTCGGGCTCTGTCGGGCTATACTGGGCTCTGTCGGGCTCTGTCGGGCCCTGTCGGGCTCTGTCGGGCTCTGTCGGGCTCTACTGGGCCCTGTCCGGCTCTGTCGGGCTCTGTCGGGCCCTGTCGGGCTCTATCGGGCTCTGTCGGGCTCTACTGGGCCCTGTCGGGCTCTGTCGGGCTCTGTCGGGCTCTGTCGGGCTCTGTCCGGCTCTACTGGGCTCTGTCGGGCTCTGTCGGGCCCTGTCGCGCCCTGTCGGGCTCTGTCGGGCTCTGTTGGGACCTGTCGGGCCCTGTCGAGCTCTGTCGGGCCCTGTCGGGCCCTGTCGGGCTCTGTCGGGCTCTGTCGGGCCCTGTCGGGCCCTGTCGGGCTCTGTCGGGCTCTGTCGGGCTCTGTCGAGCTCTACTGGGCTCTGTCGGGCCCTTTCGGGCCCTGTCGGGCTCTGTCGGGCTCTGTCGGGCTCTACTGGGCCCTGTCGGGCTCTGTAGGGCTCTGTCGGGCCCTGTCGGGCTCTGTCGGGCTCTGTCGGGCCCTGTCGGGCCCTGTCGGGCTCTGTCGGGCTCTGTCGGGCCCTGTCGGGCTCTGTCGGGCTCTGTCGGGCCCTGTCGGGCTCTGGCGGGCTCTGTCGGGCTCTGTCGGGCCCTGTCGGGCTCTGTCGGGCTCTGTCGGGCCCTGTCGGGCTCTGTCGGGCCCTGTCGGGCCCTGTCGGGCCCTGTCGGGCTCTACTGGGCTCTGTCGGGCTCTGGCGGGCTCTGGCGGGCTCTGTCGGGCTCTACCGGGCCCTGTCGGGCTCTGTCGGGCCCTGTCGGGCCCTGTCGGGCTCTGTCGGGCTCTGTCGGGCTCTACTGGGCCCTGTCGGGCTCTGTTTGGATCTGTCAGGCCCTGTCGGGCTCTGTCGGGCTCTGTCGGGCTCTGTCGGGCTCTGTCGGGCTCTGTCGGGTTCTGTCGGGCTCTACTGGGCCCTGTCGGGCTCTGTCGGGCTCTACTGGTCTCTGTCGGGCTCTGTCGGGCTCTGTCGGGCTCTGTCGGGCTCTGTCGGGCCCTGTCGGGCCCTGTCGGGCTCTATTGGGCTCTGTCGGGCTCTGTCGGGCTCTATTGGGCTCTGTCGGGTTCTACTGGGCTCTACTGGGCTCTGTCGGGCTCTGTCGGGCTCTGTCGGGCTCTGTTGGGCTCTGTCGGGCTCTACTGGGCTCTGTCGGGCTCTGTCGGGCCCTGTCGGGCTCTGTCGGGCTCTGTCGGGCTCTGTCGGGCTCTACTGGTCTCTGTCGGGCTCTGTCGGGCCCTGTCGGGCCCTGTCGGGCCCTGTCGGGCTCTGTCGGACCCTGTCGGGCCCTGTCAGGCTCTGTCGGGCTCTGTCGGGCTCTACTGGGCCCTGTCGGGCCCTGTCGGGCTCTGTCGGGCTCTGTCGAGCTCTACTGGGCTCTGTCGGGCTCTGTCGGGCCCTGTCGGGCTCTGTCGGGCTCTGTCGGGCTCTGTCGGGCTCTACTGGGCCCTGTCGGGCCCTGTCGGGCCCTGTCGGGCTCTGTCGGGCTCTGTCGGGCTCTACTGGGCCCTGTCGGGCTCTGTCGGGCCCTGTCGGTCTCTGTCGGGCTCTGTCGGGCTCTGTCGGGCTCTACTGGGCTCTACTGTTCCCTGTCGGGCCCTGTCGGGCCCTGTCGGGCTCTGTCAGGCTCTGTCGGGCCCTGTCGGGCCCTGTCGGGCTCTGTCGGGCTCTGTCGGGCTCTGTCGGGCTCTACTGGGCTCTGTCGGGCTCTGTCGGGTTCTGTCGGGCTCTGTCGGGCCCTGTCGGGCTCTGTCGGGCCCTGTCGGGCCCTGTCGGGCTCTGTCGGGCTCTGTCGGGCTCTGTCGGGCTCTGTCGGGCTCTACTGGGCTCTACTGTTCCCTGTCGGGCCCTGTCGGGTTCTGTAGGGCTCTGTCGGGCTCTGTCGGGCCCTGTCGGGCCCTGTCGAGCTCTGTCGGGCCCTGTCGAGCCCTGTCGGGCTCTGTCGGGCTCTGTCGGGCTCTACTGGGCTCTGTCGGGCTCTGTCGGGTTCTGTCGGGCCCTGTCGGGCCCTGTCGGGCTCTGTCAGGCCCTGTCGGGCCCTGTCGGGCTCTGTCGGGCCCTGTCGGGCTCTACTGGGCCCTGTCGGGCCCTGTCGGGCCCTGTCGGGCTCTGTCGGGCTCTGTCGAGCTCTACTGGGCCCTGTCGGGCCCTGTCGGGCCCTGTCGGGCTCTGTCGGGCCCTGTCGGGCTCTATTGGGCTCTGTCGGGTTCTACTGGGCTCTACTGGGCCCTGTCGGGCTCTGTCGGGCTCTGTCGGGCTCTGTCGGGCCCTGTCGGGCTCTGTCGGGCTCTACTGGGCCCTGTCGGGCCCTGTCGGGCCCTGTCGGGCTCTGTCGGGCTCTGTCGAGCTCTACTGGGCCCTGTCGGGCCCTGTCGGGCCCTGTCGGGCTCTGTCGGGCCCTGTCGGGCTCTGTCGGGCTCTGTCGGACTCTGTCGGGCTCTGTCGGGCCCTGTCGGGCCCTGTCGGGCCCTGTCGGGCTCTGTCGGGCTCTGTCGGGCCCTGTCGGGCCCTGTCGGGCCCTGTCGGGCCCTGTCGGGCTCTGTCGGGCTCTGTCGGGCTCTACTGGGCCCTGTCGGGCTCTGTTTGGATCTGCCAGGCCCTGTCGGGCTCTGTCGGGCTCTGTCGGGCTCTGTCGGGCTCTGTCGGGCTCTGTCGGGTTCTGTCGGGCTCTACTGGGCCCTGTCGGGCTCTGTCGGGCTCTACTGGTCTCTGTCGGGCTCTGTCGGGCTCTGTCGGGCTCTGTCGGGCCCTGTCGGGCCCTGTCGGGCTCTGTCGGGCTCTGTCGGGCTCTATTGGGCTCTGTCGGGTTCTACTGGGCTCTACTGGGCTCTGTCGGGCTCTGTCGGGCTCTGTCGGGCTCTGTTGGGCTCTGTCGGGCTCTACTGGGCTCTGTCGGGCTCTGTCGGGCCCTGTCGGGCTCTGTCGGGCTCTGTCGGGCTCTGTCGGGCTCTACTGGTCTCTGTCGGGCTCTGTCGGGCCCTGTCGGGCCCTGTCGGGCCCTGTAGGGCTCTGTCGGACCCTGTCGGGCCCTGTCAGGCTCTGTCGGGCTCTGTCGGGCTCTACTGGGCCCTGTCGGGCCCTGTCGGGCTCTGTCGGGGTCTGTCGAGCTCTACTGGGCTCTGTCGGGCTCTGTCGGGCCCTGTCGGGCTCTGTCGGGCTCTGTCGGGCTCTGTCGGGCTCTACTGGGCCCTGTCGGGCCCTGTCGGGCCCTGTCGGGCTCTGTCGGGCTCTGTCGGGCTCTACTGGGCCCTGTCGGGCTCTGTCGGGCCCTGTCGGTCTCTGTCGGGCTCTGTCGGGCTCTGTCGGGCTCTACTGGGCTCTACTGTTCCCTGTCGGGCCCTGTCGGGCCCTGTCGGGCTCTGTCGGGCTCTGTCGGGCCCTGTCGGGCCCTGTCGGGCTCTGTCGGGCTCTGTCGGGCTCTGTCGGGCTCTACTGGGCTCTGTCGGGCTCTGTCGGGTTCTGTCGGGCTCTGTCGGGCTCTGTCGGGCCCTGTCGGGCCCTGTCGGGCTCTATCGGGCCCTGTCGGGCCCTGTCGGGCTCTGTCGGGCTCTGTCGGGCTCTGTCGGGCTCTACTGGGCTCTACTGTTCCCTGTCGGGCCCTGTCGGGTTCTGTAGGGCTCTGTCGGGCTCTGTCGGGCCCTGTCGGGCCCTGTCGAGCTCTGTCGGGCCCTGTCGAGCCCTGTCGGGCTCTGTCGGGCTCTGTCGGGCTCTACTGGGCTCTGTCGGGCTCTGTCGGGTTCTGTCGGGCCCTGTCGGGCCCTGTCGGGCTCTGTCAGGCCCTGTCGGGCCCTGTCGGGCTCTGTCGGGCCCTGTCGGGCTCTACTGGGCCCTGTCGGGCCCTGTCGGGCCCTGTTGGGCTCTCTCGGGCTCTGTCGGGCTCTGTTTTTGTACCTGTCGGGCCCTGTCGGGCCCTGTCGGGCCCTGTCGGGCTCTGTCGGGCTCTGTCGGGCTCTGTCGGGCCCTGTCGGGCTCTACTGGGCCCTGTCGGGCCCTGTCGGGCCCTGTCGGGCTCTGTCGGGCTCTGTCGAGGTCTACTGGGCCCTGTCGGGCCCTGTCGGGCCCTGTCGGGCTCTGTCGGGCCCTGTCGGGCTCTATTGGGCTCTGTCGGGTTCTACTGGGCTCTACTGGGCCCTGTCGGGCTCTGTCGGGCTCTGTCGGGCTCTGTCGGGCCCTGTTGGGCCCTGTCGGGCTCTGTCGGGCCCTGTCGGGCCCTGTCGGGCTCTGTCGGGTCCTGTCGGGTCCTGTCGGGCCCTGTCGGGCTCTGTCGGGCCCTGTTGGGCCCTGTCGGGCTCTGTCGGGCCCTGTCGGACTCTGTCGGGCTCTGTCGGGCCCTGTCGGACCCTGTCGGGCCCTGTCGGACTCTGTCGGACTCTGTCGGGCTCTGTCGGGCTCTGTCGGGCTCTGTCGGGTTCTACTGCGCTCTACTGGGCCCTGTCGGGCTCTGTCGGGCTCTGTCGGGCTCTGTCGCGCTCTGTCGGGCTCTGTCGGGCTCTGTCGGGCCCTGTCGGGCTCTGTCGGGCTCGGTCGGGCTCTGTCGGGCCTCTGTCGGGCTCTGTCGGGCTCTACTGGTCTCTGTCGGGCCCTGTCGGGCTCTGTCGGGCCGTGTCGGGCCCTGTCGGGCTCTGTCGGGCTCTGTCGGGCTCTACTGGGCCCTGTCGGGCCCTGTCGGGCCCTGTCGGGCCCTGTCGGGCTCTGTCGGGCTCTGTCGAGCTCTGCTGGGCCCTGTCGGGCTCTGTCGGGCCTGTCGAGCCCTGTCGGCTCTGTCGGGCTCTGTCGTGCTCTGTCGGGCTCACTTGGGCCCTGTCGGGCCCTGTCGGGCTCTGTCGGGCTCTGTCGGGCTCTGTCGGGCCCTGTCGGGCTCTGTCGGGCTCTGTCGGGCCCTGTCGGGCTCTGTCGGGCTCTGTCGGGCCCTGTCGGGCCCTGTCGGGCTCTGTCGGGCTCTACTGGGGCCCTGTCGGGCTCTGTCGGGCCCTGTCGGGCCCTGTCGGGCTCTGTCGGGCTCTGTCGAGCTCTACTGGGCTCTCTCGGCTCTGTCGGGCCCTGTCGGGCTCTGTCGGGCTCTACTGGGCCCTGTCGGGCCCTGTCGGGCCCTGTCGGGCCCTGTCGGGCTCTGTCGGGCTCTGTCGGGCCCTGTCGGGCTCTGTCGGGCCCTGTCGGGCTCTGTCGGGCTTTGTCGGGTTCTGTCGGGCTCTGTCGGGCCCTGTCGGGCTCTGTCGGGCTCTGTCGGGCTCTGTCGGGCTCTCCTGGGCTCTGTCGGGCTCTGTCGGGTTCTGTCGGGCTCTGTCGGGCTCTGTCGGGCCCTGTCGGGCCCTGTCGGGCTCTGTCGGGCTCTGTCGGGCTCTGTCGGGCCCTGTCAGGCTCTGTCGGGCTCTGTCGGGCTCTACTGGGCTCTGTCGGCTCTGTCGGGTTCTGTCGGGCTCTGTCGGGCTCTGTCGGGCCCTGTCGGGCTCTGTCGGGCTCTGTCGGGCCCTGTCGGGCTCTGTCGGGCTCTGTCGGGCTCTACTGGGCTCTGTCGGGCTCTGTCGGGTTCTGTCGGGCCCTGTCGGGCTCTGTCGGGCTCTGTCGGGCCCTGTCGGGCTCTGTCGGGCTCTGTCGGGCTCTGTCGGGCTCTATTGGGCTCTGTCGGGTTCTACTGGGCTCTACTGGGCTCTGTCGGGCTCTGTCGGGCTCTGTCGGGCCCTGTCGGGCCCTGTCGGGCTCTGTCGAGCTCTACTGGGCTCTGTCGGGCTCTGTCGGGCCCTGTCGGGCTCTGTCGGGCTCTGTCGGGCTCTACTGGGCCCTGTCGGGCTCTGGCGGCTCTGTCGGGATCTGTCGGGCCCTGTCGGGCTCTGTCGGGCTCTGTCGGGCCCTGTCGGGCCCTGTCGGGCCCTGTCGGGCCCTGTCGGGCCCTGTCGGGCTCTGTCGGGCCCTGTCGGGCTCTGTCGGGCTATACTGGGCTCTGTCGGGCTCTGTCGGGCCCTGTCGGGCTCTGTCGGGCTCTGTCGGGCTCTACTGGGCCCTGTCCGGCTCTGTCGGGCTCTGTCGGGCCCTGTCGGGCTCTGTCGGGCTCTGTCGGGCTCTACTGGGCCCTGTCGGGCTCTGTCGGGCTCTGTCGGGCTCTGTCGGGCTCTGTCCGGCTCTACTGGCTCTGTCGGGTTCTGTGGCCCTGTCGGGCCCTGTCGGGCCCTGTCGCGCCCTGTCGGGCTCTGTCGGGCTCTGTGGACCTGTCGGGCCCTGTCGAGCTCTGTCGGGCCCTGTCGGGCCCTGTCGGGCTCTGTCGGGCTCTGTCGGGCCCTGTCGGGCCCTGTCGGGCTCTGTCGGGCTCTGTCGGGCTCTGTCGGGCTCTGTCGGGCTCTGTCGGGTTCTACTGGGCTCTACTGGGCCCTGTCGGGCTCTGTCGGGCTCTGTCGGGCTCTGTCGGGCTCTACTGGTCTCTGTCGGGCTCTGTCGGGCTCTGTCGGGCCCGGTCGGGCCCTGTCGGGCTCTGTCGGGCTCTGTCGGGCCCTGTCGGGCCCTGTCGGGCTCTGTCGGGCTCTGTCGGGCTCTACTGGGCCCTGTCGGGCCCTGTCGGGCTCTGTCGGGCTCTGTTGGGCTCTGTCGGGCTCTGTCGAGCTCTACTGGGCTCTGTCGGGCCCTGTCGGGCCCTGTCGGGCTCTGTCGGGCTCTGTCGGGCTCTACTGGGCCCTGTCGGGCTCTGTAGGGCTCTGTCGGGCCCTGTCGGGCTCTGTCGGGCCCTGTCGGGCCCTGTCGGGCTCTGTCGGGCTCTGTCGGGCCCTGTCGGGCTCTGTCGGGCTCTGTCGGGCCCTGTCGGGCTCTGGCGGGCTCTGTCGGGCTCTGTCGGGCCCTGTCGGGCTCTGTCGGGCTCTGTCGGGCCCTGTCGGGCTCTGTCGGGCCCTGTCGGGCCCTGTCGGGCCCTGTCGGGCTCTACTGGGCTCTGTCGGGCTCTGGCGGGCTCTGGCGGGCTCTGTCGGGCTCTACCGGGCCCTGTCGGGCTCTGTCGGGCCCTGTCGGGCCCTGTCGGGCTCTGTCGGGCTCTGTCGGGCTCTACTGGGCCCTGTCGGGCTCTGTTTGGATCTGTCAGGCCCTGTCGGGCTCTGTCGGGCTCTGTCGGGCTCTGTCGGGCTCTGTCGGGCTCTGTCGGGTTCTGTCGGGCTCTACTGGGCCCTGTCGGGCTCTGTCGGGCTCTACTGGTCTCTGTCGGGCTCTGTCGGGCTCTGTCGGGCTCTGTCGGGCTCTGTCGGGCCCTGTCGGGCCCTGTTGGGCTCTGTCGGGCTCTGTCGGGCTCTGTCGGGCTCTATTGGGCTCTGTCGGGTTCTACTGGGCTCTACTGGGCTCTGTCGGGCTCTGTCGGGCTCTGTCGGGCTCTGTTGGGCTCTGTCGGGCTCTACTGGGCTCTGTCGGGCTCTGTCGGGCCCTGTCGGGCTCTGTCGGGCTCTGTCGGGCTCTGTCGGGCTCTACTGGTCTCTGTCGGGCTCTGTCGGGCCCTGTCGGGCCCTGTCGGGCCCTGTCGGGCTCTGTCGGACCCTGTCGGGCCCTGTCAGGCTCTGTCGGGCTCTGTCGGGCTCTACTGGGCCCTGTCGGGCCCTGTCGGGCTCTGTCGGGCTCTGTCGAGCTCTACTGGGCTCTGTCGGGCTCTGTCGGGCCCTGTCGGGCTCTGTCGGGCTCTGTCGGGCTCTGTCGGGCTCTACTGGGCCCTGTCGGGCCCTGTCGGGCCCTGTCGGGCTCTGTCGGGCTCTGTCGGGCTCTACTGGGCCCTGTCGGGCTCTGTCGGGCCCTGTCGGTCTCTGTCGGGCTCTGTCGGGCTCTGTCGGGCTCTACTGGGCTCTACTGTTCCCTGTCGGGCCCTGTCGGGCCCTGTCGGGCTCTGTCGGGCACTGTCGGGCCCTGTCGGGCCCTGTCGGGCTCTGTCGGGCTCTGTCGGGCTCTGTCGGGCTCTACTGGGCTCTGTCGGGCTCTGTCGGGTTCTGTCGGGCTCTGTCGGGCCCTGTCGGGCTCTGTCGGGCCCTGTCGGGCCCTGTCGGGCTCTGTCGGGCTCTGTCGGGCTCTGTCGGGCTCTGTCGGGCTCTACTGGGCTCTACTGTTCCCTGTCGGGCCCTGTCGGGTTCTGTAGGGTTCTGTAGGGCTCTGTCGGGCTCTGTCGGGCCCTGTCGGGCCCTGTCGAGCTCTGTCGGGCCCTGTCGAGCCCTGTCGGGCTCTGTCGGGCTCTGTCGGGCTCTACTGGGCTCTGTCGGGCTCTGTCGGGTTCTGTCGGGCCCTGTCGGGCCCTGTCGGGCTCTGTCAGGCCCTGTCGGGCCCTGTCGGGCTCTGTCGGGCCCTGTCGGGCTCTACTGGGCCCTGTCGGGCCCTGTCGGGCCCTGTCGGGCTCTGTCGGGCTCTGTCGAGCTCTACTGGGCCCTGTCGGGCCCTGTCGGGCCCTGTCGGGCTCTGTCGGGCCCTGTCGGGCTCTATTGGGCTCTGTCGGGTTCTACTGGGCTCTACTGGGCCCTGTCGGGCTCTGTCGGGCTCTGTCGGGCTCTGTCGGGCCCTGTCGGGCTCTGTCGGGCTCTACTGGGCCCTGTCGGGCCCTGTCGGGCCCTGTCGGGCTCTGTCGGGCTCTGTCGAGCTCTACTGGGCCCTGTCGGGCCCTGTCGGGCCCTGTCGGGCTCTGTCGGGCCCTGTCGGGCTCTGTCGGGCTCTGTCGGACTCTGTCGGGCTCTGTCGGGCCCTGTCGGGTTCTACTGGGCTCTACTGGGCCCTGTCGGGCCCTGTCGGGCTCTGTCGGGCTCTGTCGGGCCCTGTCGGGTTCTACTGGGCTCTACTGGGCCCTGTCGGGCTCTGTCGGGCTCTGTCGGGCTCTGTCGGGCTCTGTCGGGCTCTACTGGGCTCTGTCGGGCTCGGTCGGGCCCTGTCGGGCTCTGTCGGGCTCTGTCGGGCTCTGTCGGGCTCTACTGGTCTATGTCGGGCTCTGTCGGGCCCTGTCGGGCTCTGTCGGGCTCTGTCGGGCCCTGTCGGGCCCTGTCGGGCTCTGTCGGGCTCTGTCGGGCCCTGTCGGGCCCTGTCGGGCCCTGTCGAGCTCTGTCGGGCTCTGTCGGGCTCTACTGGGCTCTGTCGGGCTCTACTGGGCTCTGTCGGGCTCTGTCGGGCTCTGTCGGGCTCTACTGGGCTCTGTCGGGCTCGGTCGGGCCCTGTCGGGCCGTGTCGGGCCCTGTCGGGCCCTGTCGGGCTCTGTCGGGCTCTGTCGGGCTCTACTGGGCCCTGTCGGGCCCTGTCGGGCCCTGTCGGGCTCTGTCGGGCTCTGTCGGGCTCTGTTGGGACCTGTCGGGCCCTGTCGGGCCCTGTCGGGCCCTGTCGGGCTCTGTCGGGCTCTGTCGGGCTCTGTCGGGCTCTGTCGGGCCCTGTCGGGCTCTTCTGGGCCCTGTCGGGCCCTGTCGGGCCCTGTCGGGCTCTGTCGGGCTCTGTCGAGCTCTACTGGGCCCTGTCGGGCTCTGTCGGGCCCTGTCGGGCTCTGTCGGGCCCTGTCGGGCTCTATTGGGCTCTGTCGGGCTCTACTGGGCCCTGTCGGGCCCTGTCGGGCTCTGTCGGGCTCTGTCGAGCTCTACTGGGCTCTGTCGGGCTCTGTCGGGCCCTGTCGGGCTCTGTCGGGCTCTGTCGGGCTCTGTCGGGCTCTACTGGGCCCTGTCGGGCCCTGTCGGGCCCTGTCGGGCTCTCTCGGGCTCTGTCGGGCTCTACTGGGCCCTGTCGGGCTCTGTCGGGCCCTGTCGGGCCCTGTCGGGCTCTGTCGGGCTCTGTCGGGCTCTACTGGGCTCTACTGTTCCCTGTCGGGCCCTGTCGGGCTCTGTCGGGCTCTGTCGGGCCCTGTCGGGCTCTGTCGGGCTCTGTCGGGCTCTACTGGGCTCTGTCGGTCTCTGTCGGGTTCTGTCGGGCTCTGTCGGGCTCTGTCGGGCCCTGTCGGGCCCTGTCGGGCCCTGTCGGGCTCTATCGGGCCCTGTCGGGCCCTGTCGGGCTCTGTCGGGCTCTGTCGGGCTCTGTCGGGCTCTACTGGGCTCTACTGTTCCCTGTCGGGCTCTGTCGGGCTCTGTCGGGCTCTGTCGGGCCCTGTCGGGCCCTGTCGAGCTCTGTCGGGCCCTGTCGAGCCCTGTCGGGCTCTGTCGGGCTCTGTCGGGCTCTACTGGGCTCTGTCGGACTCTGTCGGGTTCTGTCGGGCCCTGTCGGGCCCTGTCGGGCTCTGTCAGGCCCTGTCGGGCCCTGTCGGGCTCTGTCGGGCTCTGTCGGGCTCTACTGGGCCCTGTCGGGCCCTGTCGGGCCCTGTCGGGCTCTGTCGGGCTCTGTCGGGACCTGTCGGGCCCTGTCGGGCCCTGTCGGGCCCTGTCGGGCTCTGTCGGGCTCTGTCGGGCTCTGTCGGGCCCTGTCGGGCTCTACTGGGCCCTGTCGGGCCCTGTCGGGCCCTGTCGGGCTCTGTCGGGCTCTGTCGAGCTCTACTGGGCCCTGTCGGGCCCTGTCGGGCCCTGTCGGGCTCTGTCGGGCTCTGTCGGGTTCTACTGGGCTCTACTGGGCCCTGTCGGGCTCTGTCGGGCTCTGTCGGGCTCTGTCGGGCCCTGTCGGGCTCTGTCGGGCTCTACTGGGCCCTGTCGGGCCCTGTCGGGCCCTGTCGGGCTCTGTCGGGCTCTGTCGAGCTCTACTGGGCCCTGTCGGGCCCTGTCGGGCCCTGTCGGGCTCTGTCGGGCCCTGTCGGGCTCTGTCGGGCCCTGTCGGGCCCTGTCGGGCTCTGTCGGGCTCTGTCGGGCCCTGTCGGGCCCTGTCGGGCCCTGTCGGGCCCTGTCGGGCCCTGTCGGGCTCTGTCGGGCTCTGTCGGGCTCTGTCGGGTTCTGTCGGGCTCTGTCGGGCCCTGTCGGGCCCTGTCGGGCTTTGTCGGGCTCTGTCGGGCTCTGTCGGGCTCTGTCGGGCTCTACTGGGCCCTGTCCGGCTCTGTCGGGCTCTGTCGGGCCCTGTCGGGCTCTGTCGGGCCCTGTCGGGCTCTGTCGGGCTCTGTCGGGCTCTGTCGGGCCCTGTCGGGCCCTGTCGGGCTCTGTCGGGCCCTGTCGGGCCCTGTCGGGCCCTGTCGGGCTCTGTCGGGCTCTGTCGGGCTCTGTCAGGCTCTGTCGGGTTCTACTGGGCTCTACTGGGCCCTGTCGGGCTCTGTCGGGCACTGTCGGGCTCTGTCGGGCTCTGTCGGGCTCTACTGGGCTCTGTCGGGCTCTACTGGGCCCTGTCGGGCTCTGTCGGGCCCTGTCGGGCCCTGTCGGGCTCTGTCGGGCTCTGTCGGGCTCTGTCGGGCTCTACTGGTCTCTGTCGGGCCCTGTCGGGCCCTGTCGGGCTCTGTCGGGCTCTGTTGGGCTCTGTCGGGCCCTGTCGGTCCCTGTCGGGCCCTGTCGAGCTCTGTCGGGCTCTGTCGGGCCCTGTCGGGCTCTGTCGGGCCCTGTTGGGCCCTGTCGGGCCCTGTCGGGCCCTGTCGGGCTCTGTCGGGCTCTGTCGGGCCCTGTCGGGTTCTACTGGGCTCTACTGGGCCCTGTCGGGCTCTGTCGGGCTCTGTCGGGCTCTGTCGGGCTCTGTCGGGCTCTGTCGGGCTCTACTGGGCTCTGTCGGGCTCGGTCGGGCCCTGTCGGGCTCTGTCGGGCTCTGTCGGGCTCTGTCGGGCTCTACTGGTCTATGTCGGGCTCTGTCGGGCCCTGTCGGGCTCTGTCGGGCTCTGTCGGGCCCTGTCGGGCCCTGTCGGGCCCTGTCGAGCTCTGTCGGGCTCTGTCGGGCTCTACTGGGCTCTGTCGGGCTCTACTGGGCTCTGTCGGGCTCTGTCGGGCTCTGTCGGGCTCTACTGGGCTCTGTCGGGCTCGGTCGGGCCCTGTCGGGCCCTGTCGGGCCCTGTCGGGCTCTGTCGGGCTCTACTGGGCCCTGTCGGGCCCTGTCGGGCCCTGTCGGGCTCTGTCGGGCTCTGTCGGGCTCTGTTGGGACCTGTCGGGCCCTGTCGGGCCCTGTCGGGCCCTGTCGGGCTCTGTCGGGCTCTGTCGGGCCCTGTCGGGCTCTACTGGGCCCTGTCGGGCCCTGTCGGGCCCTGTCGGGCTCTGTCGGGCTCTGTCGAGCTCTACTGGGCCCTGTCGGGCCCTGTCGGGCCCTGTCGGGCTCTGTCGGGCCCTGTAGGGCTCTATTGGGCTCTGTCGGGTTCTACTGGGCTCTACTGGGCCCTGTCGGGCTCTGTCGGGCTCTGTCGGGCTCTGTCGGGCCCTGTCGGGCTCTGTCGGGCTCTACTGGGCCCTGTCGGGCCCTGTCGGGCCCTGTCGGCCTCTGTCGGGCTCTGTCGAGCTCTACTGGGCCCTGTCGGACTCTGTCGGGCCCTGTCGGGCTCTGTCGGGCCCTGTCGGGCCCTGTCGGGCTCTGTCGGGCCCTGGCGGGCTCTGTCGGGCCCTGTCGGGCTCTGTCGGGCCCTGTCGGGCCCTGTCGGGCTTTGTCGGGCTCTGTCGGGCTCTGTCGGGCTCTACTGGGCCCTGTCCGGTTCTGTCGGGCTCTGTCGGGCTCTGTCGGGCCCTGTCGGGCTCTGTCGGGCCCTGTCGGGCTCTGTCGGGCTCTGTCGGGCCCTGTCGGGCCCTGTCGGGCCCTGTCGGGCCCTGTCGGGCTCTGTCGGGCCCTGTCGGGCCCTGTCGAGCTCTGTCGGGCCCTGTCGGGCCCTGTCGGGCTCTGTCGGGCCCTGTCGAGCTCTGTCGGGCCCTGTCGGGCTCTGTCGGGCCCTGTCGGGCCCTGTCGGGCTCTGTCGGGCTCTGTCGGGCTCTGTCGGGCTCTACTGGTCTCTGTCGGGCCCTGTCGGGCCCTGTCGGGCTCTGTCGGGCTCTGTCGGGCTCTGTCGGGCCCTGTCGGGCCCTGTCGGGCCCTGTCGAGCTCTGTCGGGCTCTGTCGGGCCCTGTCGGGCTCTGTCGGGCCCTGTTGGGCCCTGTCGGGCCCTGTCGGGCCCTGTCGGGCTCTGTCGGGCTCTGTCGGGCCCTGTCGGGTTCTACTGGGCTCTACTGGGCCCTGTCGGGCTCTGTCGGGCTCTGTCGGGCTCTGTCGGGCTCTACTGGGCTCTGTCGGGCTCGGTCGGGCCCTGTCGGGCCCTGTCGGGCTCTGTCGGGCTCTGTCGGGCTCTGTCGGGCTCTGTCGGGATCTACTGGGCCCTGTCGGGCTCTGTTTGGATCTGTCGGGCCCTGTCGGGCTCTGTCGGGCTCTGTCGGGCTCTGTCGGGCTCTGTCGGGTTCTGTCGGGCTCTACTGGGCCCTGTCGGGCTCTGTCGGGCTCTACTGGTCTCTGTCGGGCTCTGTCTGGCTCTGTCGGGCTCTGTCGGGCTCTGTCGGGCCCTGTCGGGCTCTGTCGGGCTCTGTCGGGCTCTGTCGGGCTCTATTGGGCTCTGTCGGGTTCTACTGGGCTCTACTGGGCTCTGTCGGGCTCTGTCGGGCTCTGTCGGGCTCTGTTGGGCTCTGTCGGGCTCTACTGGGCTCTGTCGGGCTCTGTCGGGCCCTGTCGGGCTCTGTCGGGCTCTGTCGGGCTCTGTCGGGCTCTACTGGTCTCTGTCGGGCTCTGTCGGGCTCTGTCGGGCTCTGTCGGGCTCTACTGGTCTCTGTCGGGCTCTGTCGGGCCCTGTCGGGCCCTGTCGGGCCCTGTCGGGCTCTGTCGGACCCTGTCGGGCCCTGTCGGGCTCTGTCGGGCTCTGTCGAGCTCTACTGGGCTCTGTCGGGCTCTGTCGGGCCCTGTCGGGCTCTGTCGGGCTCTGTCGGGCTCTACTGGGCCCTGTCGGGCCCTGTCGGGCCCTGTCGGGCTCTGTCGGGCTCTGTCGGGCTCTACTGGGCCCTGTCGGGCTCTGTCGGGCCCTGTCGGGCTCTGTCGGGCTCTGTCGGGCTCTGTCGGGCTCTACTGGGCTCTACTGTTCCCTGTCGGGCCCTGTCGGGCTCTGTCGGGCTCTGTCGGGCCCTGTCGGGGCCTTTCGGGCTCTGTCGGGCTCTGTCGGGCTCTGTCGGGCTCTACTGGGCTCTGTCGGGCTCTGTCGGGCTCTGTCGGGCCCTGTCGGGCCCTGTCGGGCCCTGTCGGGCTCTGTCGGGCTCTGTCGGGCTCTGTCGGGCTCTACTGGGCTCTACTGTTCCCTGTCGGGCCCTGTCGGGTTCTGTAGGGCTCTGTCGGGCTCTGTCGGGCCCTGTCGGGCCCTGTCGAGCTCTGTCGGGCCCTGTCGAGCCCTGTCGGGCTCTGTCGGGCTCTGTCGGGCTCTACTGGGCTCTGTCGGGCTCTGTCGGGTTCTGTCGGGCCCTGTCGGGCCCTGTCGGGCTCTGTCGGGCCCTGTCGGGCCCTGTCGGGCCCTGTCGGGCCCTGTCGGGCTCTGTCGGGCTCTGTCGGGCTCTACTGGGCCCTGTCGGGCCCTGTCGGGCTCTGTCGGGTTCTGTCGGGCTCTACTGGGCCCTGTCGGGCTCTGTCGGGCTCTACTGGTCTCTGTCGGGCTCTGTCTGGCTCTGTCGGGCTCTGTCGGGCCCTGTCGGGCCCTGTCGGGCCCTGTCGGGCTCTGTCGGGCCCTGTCGGGCCCTGTCGGGCTCTGTCGGGCTCTGTCGGGCTCTGTCGAGCTCTGTCGGGCCCTGTCGGGCTCTACTGGGCCCTGTCGGGCCCTGTCGGGCCCTGTCGGGCTCTGTCGGGCTCTGTCGAGCTCTACTGGGCCCTGTCGGGCCCTGTCGGGCCCTGTCGGGCTCTGTCGGGCCCTGTCGGGCTCTATTGGGCTCTGTCGGGTTCTTCTGGGCTCTACTGGGCCCTGTCGGGCTCTGTCGGGCTCTGTCGGGCTCTGTCGGGCCCTGTCGGGCTCTGTCGGGCCCTGTTGGGCCCTGTCGGGCCCTGTCGGGCCCTGTCGGGCTCTGTCGGGCTCTGTCGGGCCCTGTCGGGTTCTACTGGGCTCTACTGGGCCCTGTCGGGCTCTGTCGGGCCCTGTTGGGCCCTGTCGGGCTCTGTCGGGCTCTGTCGGACTCTGTCGGGCTCTGTCGGGCCCTGTCGGGCCCTGTCGGGCCCTGTCGGGCTCTGTCGGGCCCTGTCGGGCCCTGTCGGGCCCTGTCGGGCCCTGTCGGGCTCTGTCGGGCTCTGTCGGGCTCTGTCGGGCTCTACTGGGCCCTGTCCGGCTCTGTCGGGCTCTGTCGGGCCCTGTCGGGCTCTGTCGGGCCCTGTCGGGCTCTGTCGGGCTCTGTCGGGCCCTGTCGGGCCCTGTCGGGCCCTGTCGGGCTCTGTCGGGCCCTGTCGGGCCCTGTCGGGCTCTGTCGGGCTCTGTCGGACTCTGTCAGGCTCTGTCGGGTTCTACTGGGCTCTACTGGGCCCTGTCGGGCTCTGTCGGGCCCTGTCGGGCTCTGTCGGGCTCTGTCGGGCTCTACTGGTCTCTGTCGGGCTCGGTCGGGCCCTGTCGGGCCCTGTCGGGCTCTGTCGGGCTCTGTCGGGCTCTACTGGGCCCTGTCGGGCTCTGTCGGGCCCTGTCGGGCCCTGTCGGGCTCTGTCGGGCTCTGTCGGGCTCTGTCGGGATCTACTGGTCTCTGTCGGGCCCTGTCGGGCCCTGTCGGGCTCTGTCGGGCTCTGTTGGGCTCTGTCGGGCCCTGTCGGTCCCTGTCGGGCCCTGTCGAGCTCTGTCGGGCCCTGTCGGGCTCTGTCGGGCCCTGTCGGGCTCTGTCGGGCCCTGTTGGGCTCTGTCGGGCTCTGTCGGGCTCTGTCGGGCTCTGTCGGGCTCTACTGGGCTCTGTCGGGCTCGGTCGGGCCCTGTCGGGCTCTGTCGGGCTCTGTCGGGCTCTGTCGGGCTCTACTGGTCTCTGTCGGGCTCTGTCGGGCCCTGTCGGGCTCTGTCGGGCCCTGTCGGGCCCTGTCGGGCCCTGTCGGGCTCTGTCGGGCTCTGTCGGGCCCTGTCGGGCCCTGTCGGGCCCTGTCGAGCTCTGTCGGGCTCTGTCGGGCTCTACTGGGCTCTGTCGGGCTCTACTGGGCTCTGTCGGGCTCTGTCGGGCTCTGTCGGGCTCTACTGGGCTCTGTCGGGCTCTACTGGGCCCTGTCGGGCTCTGTCGGGCTCTGTCGGGCTCTGTTGGGACCTGTCGGGCCCTGTCGGGCCCTGTCGGGCTCTGTCGGGCTCTGTCGGGCTCTGTCGGGCCCTGTCGGGCTCTGTCGGGCTCTGTTGGGCTCTGTCGAGCTCTACTGGGCCCTGTCGGGCCCTGTCGGGCCCTGTCGGGCTCTGTCGGGCCCTGTCGGGCTCTGTCGGGCTCTACTGGGCCCTGTCGGGCCCTGTCGGGCCCTGTCGGGCTCTGTCGGGCTCTGTCGAGCTCTACTGGGCCCTGTCGGACTCTGTCGGGCTCTGACGGGCTCCGTCGGGCCCTGTCGGGCTCTGTCGGGCTCTGTCGGGCCCTGTCGGGCCCTGTCGGGCTCTGTCGGGCTCTGTCGGGCTCTGTCGGGCCCTGTCGGGCCCTGTCGAGCTCTGTCGGGCCCTGGCGGGCCCTGTCGGGCCCTGTCGGGCTCTGTCGGGCCCTGTCGGGCTCTGTCGGGCTCTGTCGAGCTCTACTGGGCCCTGTCGGGCCCTGTCGGGCCCTGTCGGGCTCTGTCGGGCTCTGTCGGGTTCTACTGGGCTCTACTGGGCCCTGTCGGGCTCTGTCGGGCTCTGTCGGGCTCTGTCGGGCCCTGTCGGGCTCTGTCGGGCTCTACTGGGCCCTGTCGGGCCCTGTCGGGCCCTGTCGGGCTCTGTCGGGCTCTGTCGAGCTCTACTGGGCCCTGTCGGGCCCTGTCGGGCCCTGTCGGGCTCTGTCGGGCCCTGTCGGGCTCTGTCGGGCCCTGTCGGGCCCTGTCGGGCTCTGTCGGGCTCTGTCGGGCCCTGTCGGGCCCTGTCGGGCCCTGTCGGGCTCTGTCGGGCTCTGTCGGGCTCTGTCGGGTTCTGTCGGGCTCTGTCGGGCCCTGTCGGGCCCTGTCGGGCTTTGTCGGGCTCTGTCGGGCTCTGTCGGGCTCTGTCGGGCTCTACTGGGCCCTGTCCGGCTCTGTCGGGCTCTGTCGGGCCCTGTCGGGCTCTGTCGGGCCCTGTCGGGCTCTGTCGGGCTCTGTCGGGCTCTGTCGGGCCCTGTCGGGCCCTGTCGGGCTCTGTCGGGCCCTGTCGGGCCCTGTCGGGCCCTGTCGGGCTCTGTCGGGCTCTGTCGGGCTCTGTCAGGCTCTGTCGGGTTCTACTGGGCTCTACTGGGCCCTGTCGGGCTCTGTCGGGCACTGTCGGGCTCTGTCGGGCTCTGTCGGGCTCTACTGGGCTCTGTCGGGCTCTACTGGGCCCTGTCGGGCTCTGTCGGGCCCTGTCGGGCCCTGTCGGGCTCTGTCGGGCTCTGTCGGGCTCTGTCGGGCTCTACTGGTCTCTGTCGGGCCCTGTCGGGCCCTGTCGGGCTCTGTCGGGCTCTGTTGGGCTCTGTCGGGCCCTGTCGGTCCCTGTCGGGCCCTGTCGAGCTCTGTCGGGCTCTGTCGGGCCCTGTCGGGCTCTGTCGGGCCCTGTTGGGCCCTGTCGGGCCCTGTCGGGCCCTGTCGGGCTCTGTCGGGCTCTGTCGGGCCCTGTCGGGTTCTACTGGGCTCTACTGGGCCCTGTCGGGCTCTGTCGGGCTCTGTCGGGCTCTGTCGGGCTCTACTGGGCTCTGTCGGGCTCGGTCGGGCCCTGTCGGGCTCTGTCGGGCTCTGTCGGGCTCTGTCGGGCTCTACTGGTCTATGTCGGGCTCTGTCGGGCCCTGTCGGGCTCTGTCGGGCTCTGTCGGGCCCTGTCGGGCCCTGTCGGGCCCTGTCGAGCTCTGTCGGGCTCTGTCGGGCTCTACTGGGCTCTGTCGGGCTCTACTGGGCTCTGTCGGGCTCTGTCGGGCTCTGTCGGGCTCTACTGGGCTCTGTCGGGCTCGGTCGGGCCCTGTCGGGCCCTGTCGGGCCCTGTCGGGCTCTGTCGGGCTCTACTGGGCCCTGTCGGGCCCTGTCGGGCCCTGTCGGGCTCTGTCGGGCTCTGTCGGGCTCTGTTGGGACCTGTCGGGCCCTGTCGGGCCCTGTCGGGCCCTGTCGGGCTCTGTCGGGCTCTGTCGGGCCCTGTCGGGCTCTACTGGGCCCTGTCGGGCCCTGTCGGGCCCTGTCGGGCTCTGTCGGGCTCTGTCGAGCTCTACTGGGCCCTGTCGGGCCCTGTCGGGCCCTGTCGGGCTCTGTCGGGCCCTGTAGGGCTCTATTGGGCTCTGTCGGGTTCTACTGGGCTCTACTGGGCCCTGTCGGGCTCTGTCGGGCTCTGTCGGGCTCTGTCGGGCCCTGTCGGGCTCTGTCGGGCTCTACTGGGCCCTGTCGGGCCCTGTCGGGCCCTGTCGGCCTCTGTCGGGCTCTGTCGAGCTCTACTGGGCCCTGTCGGACTCTGTCGGGCCCTGTCGGGCTCTGTCGGGCCCTGTCGGGCCCTGTCGGGCTCTGTCGGGCCCTGGCGGGCTCTGTCGGGCCCTGTCGGGCTCTGTCGGGCCCTGTCGGGCCCTGTCGGGCTTTGTCGGGCTCTGTCGGGCTCTGTCGGGCTCTACTGGGCCCTGTCCGGTTCTGTCGGGCTCTGTCGGGCTCTGTCGGGCCCTGTCGGGCTCTGTCGGGCCCTGTCGGGCTCTGTCGGGCTCTGTCGGGCCCTGTCGGGCCCTGTCGGGCCCTGTCGGGCCCTGTCGGGCCCTGTCGGGCTCTGTCGGGCCCTGTCGGGCCCTGTCGAGCTCTGTCGGGCCCTGTCGGGCCCTGTCGGGCTCTGTCGGGCCCTGTCGAGCTCTGTCGGGCCCTGTCGGGCTCTGTCGGGCCCTGTCGGGCCCTGTCGGGCTCTGTCGGGCTCTGTCGGGCTCTGTCGGGCTCTACTGGTCTCTGTCGGGCCCTGTCGGGCCCTGTCGGGCTCTGTCGGGCTCTGTCGGGCTCTGTCGGGCCCTGTCGGGCCCTGTCGGGCCCTGTCGAGCTCTGTCGGGCTCTGTCGGGCCCTGTCGGGCTCTGTCGGGCCCTGTTGGGCCCTGTCGGGCCCTGTCGGGCCCTGTCGGGCTCTGTCGGGCTCTGTCGGGCCCTGTCGGGTTCTACTGGGCTCTACTGGGCCCTGTCGGGCTCTGTCGGGCTCTGTCGGGCTCTGTCGGGCTCTACTGGGCTCTGTCGGGCTCGGTCGGGCCCTGTCGGGCCCTGTCGGGCTCTGTCGGGCTCTGTCGGGCTCTGTCGGGCTCTGTCGGGATCTACTGGGCCCTGTCGGGCTCTGTTTGGATCTGTCGGGCCCTGTCGGGCTCTGTCGGGCTCTGTCGGGCTCTGTCGGGCTCTGTCGGGTTCTGTCGGGCTCTACTGGGCCCTGTCGGGCTCTGTCGGGCTCTACTGGTCTCTGTCGGGCTCTGTCTGGCTCTGTCGGGCTCTGTCGGGCTCTGTCGGGCCCTGTCGGGCTCTGTCGGGCTCTGTCGGGCTCTGTCGGGCTCTATTGGGCTCTGTCGGGTTCTACTGGGCTCTACTGGGCTCTGTCGGGCTCTGTCGGGCTCTGTCGGGCTCTGTTGGGCTCTGTCGGGCTCTACTGGGCTCTGTCGGGCTCTGTCGGGCCCTGTCGGGCTCTGTCGGGCTCTGTCGGGCTCTGTCGGGCTCTACTGGTCTCTGTCGGGCTCTGTCGGGCTCTGTCGGGCTCTGTCGGGCTCTGTCGGGCTCTACTGGTCTCTGTCGGGCTCTGTCGGGCCCTGTCGGGCCCTGTCGGGCCCTGTCGGGCTCTGTCGGACCCTGTCGGGCCCTGTCGGGCTCTGTCGGGCTCTGTCGAGCTCTACTGGGCTCTGTCGGGCTCTGTCGGGCCCTGTCGGGCTCTGTCGGGCTCTGTCGGGCTCTACTGGGCCCTGTCGGGCCCTGTCGGGCCCTGTCGGGCTCTGTCGGGCTCTGTCGGGCTCTACTGGGCCCTGTCGGGCTCTGTCGGGCCCTGTCGGGCTCTGTCGGGCTCTGTCGGGCTCTGTCGGGCTCTACTGGGCTCTACTGTTCCCTGTCGGGCCCTGTCGGGCTCTGTCGGGCTCTGTCGGGCCCTGTCGGGGCCTTTCGGGCTCTGTCGGGCTCTGTCGGGCTCTGTCGGGCTCTACTGGGCTCTGTCGGGCTCTGTCGGGCTCTGTCGGGCCCTGTCGGGCCCTGTCGGGCCCTGTCGGGCTCTGTCGGGCTCTGTCGGGCTCTGTCGGGCTCTACTGGGCTCTACTGTTCCCTGTCGGGCCCTGTCGGGTTCTGTAGGGCTCTGTCGGGCTCTGTCGGGCCCTGTCGGGCCCTGTCGAGCTCTGTCGGGCCCTGTCGAGCCCTGTCGGGCTCTGTCGGGCTCTGTCGGGCTCTACTGGGCTCTGTCGGGCTCTGTCGGGTTCTGTCGGGCCCTGTCGGGCCCTGTCGGGCTCTGTCGGGCCCTGTCGGGCCCTGTCGGGCCCTGTCGGGCCCTGTCGGGCTCTGTCGGGCTCTGTCGGGCTCTACTGGGCCCTGTCGGGCCCTGTCGGGCTCTGTCGGGTTCTGTCGGGCTCTACTGGGCCCTGTCGGGCTCTGTCGGGCTCTACTGGTCTCTGTCGGGCTCTGTCTGGCTCTGTCGGGCTCTGTCGGGCCCTGTCGGGCCCTGTCGGGCCCTGTCGGGCTCTGTCGGGCCCTGTCGGGCCCTGTCGGGCTCTGTCGGGCTCTGTCGGGCTCTGTCGAGCTCTGTCGGGCCCTGTCGGGCTCTACTGGGCCCTGTCGGGCCCTGTCGGGCCCTGTCGGGCTCTGTCGGGCTCTGTCGAGCTCTACTGGGCCCTGTCGGGCCCTGTCGGGCCCTGTCGGGCTCTGTCGGGCCCTGTCGGGCTCTATTGGGCTCTGTCGGGTTCTTCTGGGCTCTACTGGGCCCTGTCGGGCTCTGTCGGGCTCTGTCGGGCTCTGTCGGGCCCTGTCGGGCTCTGTCGGGCCCTGTTGGGCCCTGTCGGGCCCTGTCGGGCCCTGTCGGGCTCTGTCGGGCTCTGTCGGGCCCTGTCGGGTTCTACTGGGCTCTACTGGGCCCTGTCGGGCTCTGTCGGGCCCTGTTGGGCCCTGTCGGGCTCTGTCGGGCTCTGTCGGACTCTGTCGGGCTCTGTCGGGCCCTGTCGGGCCCTGTCGGGCCCTGTCGGGCTCTGTCGGGCTCTGTCGGGCCCTGTCGGGCCCTGTCGGGCCCTGTCGGGCCCTGTCGGGCTCTGTCGGGCTCTGTCGGGCTCTGTCGGGCTCTACTGGGCCCTGTCCGGCTCTGTCGGGCTCTGTCGGGCCCTGTCGGGCTCTGTCGGGCCCTGTCGGGCTCTGTCGGGCTCTGTCGGGCCCTGTCGGGCCCTGTCGGGCCCTGTCGGGCTCTGTCGGGCCCTGTCGGGCCCTGTCGGGCTCTGTCGGGCTCTGTCGGACTCTGTCAGGCTCTGTCGGGTTCTACTGGGCTCTACTGGGCCCTGTCGGGCTCTGTCGGGCCCTGTCGGGCTCTGTCGGGCTCTGTCGGGCTCTACTGGTCTCTGTCGGGCTCGGTCGGGCCCTGTCGGGCCCTGTCGGGCTCTGTCAGGCTCTGTCGGGCTCTACTGGGCCCTGTCGGGCTCTGTCGGGCCCTGTCGGGCCCTGTCGGGCTCTGTCGGGCTCTGTCGGGCTCTGTCGGGATCTACTGGTCTCTGTCGGGCCCTGTCGGGCCCTGTCGGGCTCTGTCGGGCTCTGTTGGGCTCTGTCGGGCCCTGTCGGTCCCTGTCGGGCCCTGTCGAGCTCTGTCGGGCCCTGTCGGGCTCTGTCGGGCCCTGTCGGGCTCTGTCGGGCCCTGTTGGGCTCTGTCGGGCTCTGTCGGGCTCTGTCGGGCTCTGTCGGGCTCTACTGGGCTCTGTCGGGCTCGGTCGGGCCCTGTCGGGCTCTGTCGGGCTCTGTCGGGCTCTGTCGGGCTCTACTGGTCTCTGTCGGGCTCTGTCGGGCCCTGTCGGGCTCTGTCGGGCCCTGTCGGGCCCTGTCGGGCCCTGTCGGGCTCTGTCGGGCTCTGTCGGGCCCTGTCGGGCCCTGTCGGGCCCTGTCGAGCTCTGTCGGGCTCTGTCGGGCTCTACTGGGCTCTGTCGGGCTCTACTGGGCTCTGTCGGGCTCTGTCGGGCTCTGTCGGGCTCTACTGGGCTCTGTCGGGCTCTACTGGGCCCTGTCGGGCTCTGTCGGGCTCTGTCGGGCTCTGTTGGGACCTGTCGGGCCCTGTCGGGCCCTGTCGGGCTCTGTCGGGCTCTGTCGGGCTCTGTCGGGCCCTGTCGGGCTCTGTCGGGCTCTGTTGGGCTCTGTCGAGCTCTACTGGGCCCTGTCGGGCCCTGTCGGGCCCTGTCGGGCTCTGTCGGGCCCTGTCGGGCTCTGTCGGGCTCTACTGGGCCCTGTCGGGCCCTGTCGGGCCCTGTCGGGCTCTGTCGGGCTCTGTCGAGCTCTACTGGGCCCTGTCGGACTCTGTCGGGCTCTGACGGGCTCCGTCGGGCCCTGTCGGGCTCTGTCGGGCTCTGTCGGGCCCTGTCGGGCCCTGTCGGGCTCTGTCGGGCTCTGTCGGGCTCTGTCGGGCCCTGTCGGGCCCTGTCGAGCTCTGTCGGGCCCTGGCGGGCCCTGTCGGGCCCTGTCGGGCTCTGTCGGGCTCTGTCGGGCTCTGTCAGGCTCTGTCGGGTTCTACTGGGCTCTACTGGGCCCTGTCGGGCTCTGTCGGGCACTGTCGGGCTCTGTCGGGCTCTGTCGGGCTCTGTCGGGCTCTGTCGGGCTCGGTCGGGCCCTGTCGGGCCCTGTCGGGCTCTGTCGGGCTCTGTCGGGCTCTGTCGGGCTCTACTGGTCTCTGTCGGGCTCTGTCGGGACCTGTCGGGCTCTGTCGGGCCCTGTCGGGCCCTGTCGGGCTCTGTCGGGCTCTGTCGGGCTCTGTCGGGCCCTGTCGGGCCCTGTCGAGCTCTGTCGGGCTCTGTCGGGCTCTACTGGGCTCTGTCGGGCTCTACTGGGCTCTGTCGGGCTCTGTCGGGCTCTGTCGGGCTCTACTGGGCTCTGTCGGGCTCGGTCGGGCCCTGTCGGGCTCTGTCGGGCTCTGTCGGGCTCTGTCGGGCTCTGTTGGGCTCTGTCGGGCTCTGTCGGGCCCTGTCGGGCCCTGTCGAGCTCTGTCGGGCCCTGTCGGGCCCTGTCGGGCTCTACTGGTCTCTGTCGGGCTCTGTCGGGCCCTGTCGGGCCCTGTCGGGCTCTGTCGGGCTCTGTCGGGCCCTGTCGGGCCCTGTCGAGCTCTGTCGGGCTCTGTCGGGCTATACTGGGCTCTGTCGGGCTCTGTCGGGCTCTGTCGGGCTCTACTGGGCTCTGTCGGGCTCTGTCGGGCTCTGTCGGGCCCTGTCGGGCCCTGTTGGGCCCTGTCGGGCTCTGTCGGGCCCTGTCGGGCCCTGTCGGGCTCTGTCGGGCTCTGTCGGGCTCTGTCGAGCTCTGTCGGGCCCTGTCGGGCTCTACTGGGCCCTGTCGGGCCCTGTCGGGCCCTGTCGGGCTCTGTCGGGCTCTGTCGAGCTCTACTGGGCCCTGTCGGGCCCTGTCGGGCCCTGTCGGGCTCTGTCGGGCCCTGTCGGGCTCTATTGGGCTCTGTCGGGTTCTTCTGGGCTCTACTGGGCCCTGTCGGGCTCTGTCGGGCTCTGTCGGGCCCTGTCGGGCTCTGTCGGGCTCTGTCGAGCTCTACTGGGCCCTGTCGGGCCCTGTCGGGCCCTGTCGGGCTCTGTCGGGCCCTGTTGGGCCCTGTCGGGCTCTGTCGGGCTCTGTCGGACTCTGTCGGGCCCTGTCGGGCTCTGTCGGGCTCTGTCGGGCTCTGTCGGGCTCTGTCGGGCCCTGTCGGGCCCTGTCGTGCCCTGTCGGGCTCTGTCGGGCTCTGTCGGGCTCTGTCGGGCTCTACTGGGCCCTGTCCGGCTCTGTCGGGCTCTGTCGGGCCCTGTCGGGCTCTGTCGGGCCCTGTCGGGCTCTGTCGGGCTCTGTCGGGCTCTGTCGGGCCCTGTCGGGCCCTGTCGGGCCCTGTCGGGCTCTGTCGGGCCCTGTCGGGCCCTGTCGGGCTCTGTCGGGCTCTGTCGGACTCTGTCAGGCTCTGTCGGGTTCTACTGGGCTCTACTGGGCCCTGTCGGGCTCTGTCGGGCACTGTCGGGCTCTGTCGGGCTCTGTCGGGCTCTACTGGTCTCTGTCGGGCTCGGTCGGGCCCTGTCGGGCCCTGTCGGGCTCTGTCGGGCTCTGTCGGGCTCTACTGGGCCCTGTCGGGCTCTGTCGGGCCCTGTCGGGCCCTGTCGGGCTCTGTCGGGCTCTGTCGGGCTCTGTCGGGATCTACTGGTCTCTGTCGGGCCCTGTCGGGCCCTGTCGGGCTCTGTCGGGCTCTGTTGGGCTCTGTCGGGCCCTGTCGGTCCCTGTCGGGCCCTGTCGAGCTCTGTCGGGCCCTGTCGGGCTCTGTCGGGCCCTGTCGGGCTCTGTCGGGCCCTGTTGGGCTCTGTCGGGCTCTGTCGGGCTCTGTCGGGCTCTGTCGGGCTCTGTCGGGCTCTACTGGGCTCTGTCGGGCTCGGTCGGGCCCTGTCGGGCTCTGTCGGGCTCTGTCGGGCTCTGTCGGGCTCTACTGGTCTCTGTCGGGCTCTGTCGGGCCCTGTCGGGCTCTGTCGGGCCCTGTCGGGCCCTGTCGGGCCCTGTCGGGCTCTGTCGGGCTCTGTCGGGCCCTGTCGGGCCCTGTCGGGCCCTGTCGAGCTCTGTCGGGCTCTGTCGGGCTCTACTGGGCTCTGTCGGGCTCTACTGGGCTCTGTCGGGCTCTGTCGGGCTCTGTCGGGCTCTACTGGGCTCTGTCGGGCTCTACTGGGCCCTGTCGGGCTCTGTCGGGCTCTGTCGGGCTCTGTTGGGACCTGTCGGGCCCTGTCGGGCCCTGTCGGGCTCTGTCGGGCTCTGTCGGGCTCTGTCGGGCCCTGTCGGGCTCTGTCGGGCTCTGTTGGGCTCTGTCGAGCTCTACTGGGCCCTGTCGGGCCCTGTCGGGCCCTGTCGGGCTCTGTCGGGCCCTGTCGGGCTCTGTCGGGCTCTACTGGGCCCTGTCGGGCCCTGTTGGGCCCTGTCGGGCTCTGTCGGGCTCTGTCGAGCTCTACTGGGCCCTGTCGGACTCTGTCGGGCTCTGTCGGGCTCCGTCGGGCCCTGTCGGGCTCTGTCGGGCTCTGTCGGGCCCTGTCGGGCCCTGTCGGGCTCTGTCGGGCTCTGTCGGGCTCTGTCGGGCCCTGTCGGGCCCTGTCGAGCTCTGTCGGGCCCTGGCGGGCCCTGTCGGGCCCTGTCGGGCTCTGTCGGGCTCTGTCGGGCTCTGTCAGGCTCTGTCGGGTTCTACTGGGCTCTACTGGGCCCTGTCGGGCTCTGTCGGGCACTGTCGGGCTCTGTCGGGCTCTGTCAGGCTCTGTCGGGTTCTACTGGGCTCTACTGGGCCCTGTCGGGCCCTGTCGGGCTCTGTCTGGCTCTGTCGGGCCCTGTCGGGTTCTACTGGGCTCTACTGGGCCCTGTCGGGCTCTGTCGGGCTCTGTCGGGCTCTGTCGGGCTCTACTGGTCTCTGTCGGGCTCGGTCGGGCCCTGTCGGGCTCTGTCGGGCTCTGTCGGGCTCTGTCGGGCTCTACTGGTCTCTGTCGGGCTCTGTCGGGACCTGTCGGGCTCTGTCGGGCCCTGTCGGGCCCTGTCGGGCTCTGTCGGGCTCTGTCGGGCTCTGTCGGGCCCTGTCGGGCCCTGTCGAGCTCTGTCGGGCTCTGTCGGGCTCTACTGGGCTCTGTCGGGCTCTACTGGGCTCTGTCGGGCTCTGTCGGGCTCTGTCGGGCTCTACTGGGCTCTGTCGGGCTCGGTCGGGCCCTGTCGGGCTCTGTCGGGCTCTGTCGGGCTCTGTCGGGCTCTGTTGGGCTCTGTCGGGCTCTGTCGGGCCCTGTCGGGCCCTGTCGAGCTCTGTCGGGCCCTGTCGGGCCCTGTCGGGCTCTACTGGTCTCTGTCGGGCTCTGTCGGGCCCTGTCGGGCCCTGTCGGGCTCTGTCGGGCTCTGTCGGGCCCTGTCGGGCCCTGTCGGGCTCTGTCGGGCTCTGTTCGGGCTCTACTGGGCCCTGTCGGGCCCTGTCGGGCCCTGTCGGGCTCTGTCGGGCTCTGTCGAGCTCTGTCGGGCTCTGTCGGGCTCTGTCGGGCCCTGTCGGGCCCTATCGGGCCCTGTCGGGCTCTGTCGGGCTCTGTCGGGCTCTGTCGGGCTCTACTGGGCCCTGTCGGGCTCTGTCGGGCTCTGTCGGGCTCTGTCGGGCTCTGTCGGGCCCTGTCGGGCTCTGTCGGGCTCTACTGGGCCCTGTCGGGCTCTGTCGGGCTCTGACGGGCTCTTTCGGGCTCTACTGGGCCCTGTCGGGCCCTGTCGGGCTCTGTCGGGCTCTGTCGGGCCCTGTCGGGCTCTGTCGGGCTCTGTCGGGCCCTGTCGGGCCCTGTCGGGCCTTGTCGGGCTCTGTCGGGCTCTGTCGGGCTCTGTCGGGCCCTGTCGGGCTCTGTCGGGCTCTGTCGGGCTCTGTCGGGCTCTGTCGGGCTCTACTGGGCTCTGTCGGGCTCTGTCGGGTTCTGTCGGGCTCTGTCGGGCCCTGTCGGGCCCTGTCGGGCTCTGTCGGGCTCTGTCGGGCCCTGTCGGGCCCTGTCGAGCTCTGTCGGGCTCTGTCGGGCTCTACTGGGCTCTGTCGGGCTCTGTCGGGCTCTGTCGGGCTCTACTGGGCTCTGTCGGGCTCTGTCGGGCTCTGTCGGGCCCTGTCGGGCCCTGTTGGGCCCTGTCGGGCTCTGTCGGGCCCTGTCGGGCCCTGTCGGGCTCTGTCGGGCTCTGTCGGGCTCTGTCGAGCTCTGTCGGGCCCTGTCGGGCTCTACTGGGCCCTGTCGGGCCCTGTCGGGCCCTGTCGGGCTCTGTCGGGCTCTGTCGAGCTCTACTGGGCCCTGTCGGGCCCTGTCGGGCCCTGTCGGGCTCTATTGGGCTCTGTCGGGTTCTTCTGGGCTCTACTGGGCCCTGTCGGGCTCTGTCGGGCTCTGTCGGGCTCTGTCGGGCCCTGTCGGGCTCTGTCGGGCTCTACTGGGCCCTGTCGGGCCCTGTCGGGCCCTGTCGGGCTCTGTCGGGCTCTGTCGAGCTCTACTGGGCCCTGTCGGGCCCTGTCGGGCCCTGTCGGGCTCTGTCGGGCCCTGTTGGGCCCTGTCGGGCTCTGTCGGGCTCTGTCGGACTCTGTCGGGCTCTGTCGGGCCCTGTCGGGCCCTGTCGGGCTCTGTCGGGCTCTGTCGGGCTCTGTCGGGCCCTGTCGGGCCCTGTCGGGCCCTGTCGGGCTCTGTCGGGCTCTGTCGGGCTCTGTCGGGCTCTACTGGGCCCTGTCCGGCTCTGTCGGGCTCTGTCGGGCCCTGTCGGGCTCTGTCGGGCCCTGTCGGGCTCTGTCGGGCTCTGTCGGGCCCTGTCGGGCCCTGTCGGGCCCTGTCGGGCTCTGTCGGGCCCTGTCGGGCCCTGTCGGGCTCTGTCGGGCTCTGTCGGACTCTGTCAGGCTCTGTCGGGTTCTACTGGGCTCTACTGGGCCCTGTCGGGCTCTGTCGGGCACTGTCGGGCTCTGTCGGGCTCTGTCGGGCTCTACTGGTCTCTGTCGGGCTCGGTCGGGCCCTGTCGGGCCCTGTCGGGCTCTGTCGGGCTCTGTCGGGCTCTACTGGGCCCTGTCGGGCTCTGTCGGGCCCTGTCGGGCCCTGTCGGGCTCTGTCGGGCTCTGTCGGGCTCTGTCGGGATCTACTGGTCTCTGTCGGGCCCTGTCGGGCCCTGTCGGGCCCTGTCGGGCTCTGTTGGGCTCTGTCGGGCCCTGTCGGTCCCTGTCGGGCCCTGTCGAGCTCTGTCGGGCCCTGTCGGGCTCTGTCGGGCCCTGTCGGGCTCTGTCGGGCCCTGTTGGGCTCTGTCGGGCTCTGTCGGGCTCTGTCGGGCTCTGTCGGGCTCTGTCGGGCTCTACTGGGCTCTGTCGGGCTCGGTCGGGCCCTGTCGGGCTCTGTCGGGCTCTGTCGGGCTCTGTCGGGCTCTACTGGTCTCTGTCGGGCTCTGTCGGGCCCTGTCGGGCTCTGTCGGGCCCTGTCGGGCCCTGTCGGGCCCTGTCGGGCTCTGTCGGGCTCTGTCGGGCCCTGTCGGGCCCTGTCGGGCCCTGTCGAGCTCTGTCGGGCTCTGTCGGGCTCTACTGGGCTCTGTCGGGCTCTACTGGGCTCTGTCGGGCTCTGTCGGGCTCTGTCGGGCTCTACTGGGCTCTGTCGGGCTCTACTGGGCCCTGTCGGGCTCTGTCGGGCTCTGTCGGGCTCTGTTGGGACCTGTCGGGCCCTGTCGGGCCCTGTCGGGCTCTGTCGGGCTCTGTCGGGCTCTGTCGGGCCCTGTCGGGCTCTGTCGGGCTCTGTTGGGCTCTGTCGAGCTCTACTGGGCCCTGTCGGGCCCTGTCGGGCCCTGTCGGGCTCTGTCGGGCCCTGTCGGGCTCTGTCGGGCTCTGTCGGGCTCTGTCAGGCTCTGTCGGGTTCTACTGGGCTCTACTGGGCCCTGTCGGGCTCTGTCGGGCACTGTCGGGCTCTGTCGGGCTCTGTCAGGCTCTGTCGGGTTCTACTGGGCTCTACTGGGCCCTGTCGGGCCCTGTCGGGCTCTGTCTGGCTCTGTCGGGCCCTGTCGGGTTCTACTGGGCTCTACTGGGCCCTGTCGGGCTCTGTCGGGCTCTGTCGGGCTCTGTCGGGCTCTACTGGTCTCTGTCGGGCTCGGTCGGGCCCTGTCGGGCTCTGTCGGGCTCTGTCGGGCTCTGTCGGGCTCTACTGGTCTCTGTCGGGCTCTGTCGGGACCTGTCGGGCTCTGTCGGGCCCTGTCGGGCCCTGTCGGGCTCTGTCGGGCTCTGTCGGGCTCTGTCGGGCCCTGTCGGGCCCTGTCGAGCTCTGTCGGGCTCTGTCGGGCTCTACTGGGCTCTGTCGGGCTCTACTGGGCTCTGTCGGGCTCTGTCGGGCTCTGTCGGGCTCTACTGGGCTCTGTCGGGCTCGGTCGGGCCCTGTCGGGCTCTGTCGGGCTCTGTCGGGCTCTGTCGGGCTCTGTTGGGCTCTGTCGGGCTCTGTCGGGCCCTGTCGGGCCCTGTCGAGCTCTGTCGGGCCCTGTCGGGCCCTGTCGGGCTCTACTGGTCTCTGTCGGGCTCTGTCGGGCCCTGTCGGGCCCTGTCGGGCTCTGTCGGGCTCTGTCGGGCCCTGTCGGGCCCTGTCGGGCTCTGTCGGGCTCTGTTCGGGCTCTACTGGGCCCTGTCGGGCCCTGTCGGGCCCTGTCGGGCTCTGTCGGGCTCTGTCGAGCTCTGTCGGGCTCTGTCGGGCTCTGTCGGGCCCTGTCGGGCCCTATCGGGCCCTGTCGGGCTCTGTCGGGCTCTGTCGGGCTCTGTCGGGCTCTACTGGGCCCTGTCGGGCTCTGTCGGGCTCTGTCGGGCTCTGTCGGGCTCTGTCGGGCCCTGTCGGGCTCTGTCGGGCTCTACTGGGCCCTGTCGGGCTCTGTCGGGCTCTGACGGGCTCTTTCGGGCTCTACTGGGCCCTGTCGGGCCCTGTCGGGCTCTGTCGGGCTCTGTCGGGCCCTGTCGGGCTCTGTCGGGCTCTGTCGGGCCCTGTCGGGCCCTGTCGGGCCTTGTCGGGCTCTGTCGGGCTCTGTCGGGCTCTGTCGGGCCCTGTCGGGCTCTGTCGGGCTCTGTCGGGCTCTGTCGGGCTCTGTCGGGCTCTACTGGGCTCTGTCGGGCTCTGTCGGGTTCTGTCGGGCTCTGTCGGGCCCTGTCGGGCCCTGTCGGGCTCTGTCGGGCTCTGTCGGGCCCTGTCGGGCCCTGTCGAGCTCTGTCGGGCTCTGTCGGGCTCTACTGGGCTCTGTCGGGCTCTGTCGGGCTCTGTCGGGCTCTACTGGGCTCTGTCGGGCTCTGTCGGGCTCTGTCGGGCCCTGTCGGGCCCTGTTGGGCCCTGTCGGGCTCTGTCGGGCCCTGTCGGGCCCTGTCGGGCTCTGTCGGGCTCTGTCGGGCTCTGTCGAGCTCTGTCGGGCCCTGTCGGGCTCTACTGGGCCCTGTCGGGCCCTGTCGGGCCCTGTCGGGCTCTGTCGGGCTCTGTCGAGCTCTACTGGGCCCTGTCGGGCCCTGTCGGGCCCTGTCGGGCTCTATTGGGCTCTGTCGGGTTCTTCTGGGCTCTACTGGGCCCTGTCGGGCTCTGTCGGGCTCTGTCGGGCTCTGTCGGGCCCTGTCGGGCTCTGTCGGGCTCTACTGGGCCCTGTCGGGCCCTGTCGGGCCCTGTCGGGCTCTGTCGGGCTCTGTCGAGCTCTACTGGGCCCTGTCGGGCCCTGTCGGGCCCTGTCGGGCTCTGTCGGGCCCTGTTGGGCCCTGTCGGGCTCTGTCGGGCTCTGTCGGACTCTGTCGGGCTCTGTCGGGCCCTGTCGGGCCCTGTCGGGCTCTGTCGGGCTCTGTCGGGCTCTGTCGGGCTCTGTCGGGCCCTGTCGGGCCCTGTCGGGCCCTGTCGGGCTCTGTCGGGCTCTGTCGGGCTCTGTCGGGCTCTACTGGGCCCTGTCCGGCTCTGTCGGGCTCTGTCGGGCCCTGTCGGGCTCTGTCGGGCCCTGTCGGGCTCTGTCGGGCTCTGTCGGGCCCTGTCGGGCCCTGTCGGGCCCTGTCGGGCTCTGTCGGGCCCTGTCGGGCCCTGTCGGGCTCTGTCGGGCTCTGTCGGACTCTGTCAGGCTCTGTCGGGTTCTACTGGGCTCTACTGGGCCCTGTCGGGCTCTGTCGGGCACTGTCGGGCTCTGTCGGGCTCTGTCGGGCTCTACTGGTCTCTGTCGGGCTCGGTCGGGCCCTGTCGGGCCCTGTCGGGCTCTGTCGGGCTCTGTCGGGCTCTACTGGGCCCTGTCGGGCTCTGTCGGGCCCTGTCGGGCCCTGTCGGGCTCTGTCGGGCTCTGTCGGGCTCTGTCGGGATCTACTGGTCTCTGTCGGGCCCTGTCGGGCCCTGTCGGGCTCTGTCGGGCTCTGTTGGGCTCTGTCGGGCCCTGTCGGTCCCTGTCGGGCCCTGTCGAGCTCTGTCGGGCCCTGTCGGGCTCTGTCGGGCCCTGTCGGGCTCTGTCGGGCCCTGTTGGGCTCTGTCGGGCTCTGTCGGGCTCTGTCGGGCTCTGTCGGGCTCTGTCGGGCTCTACTGGGCTCTGTCGGGCTCGGTCGGGCCCTGTCGGGCTCTGTCGGGCTCTGTCGGGCTCTGTCGGGCTCTACTGGTCTCTGTCGGGCTCTGTCGGGCCCTGTCGGGCTCTGTCGGGCCCTGTCGGGCCCTGTCGGGCCCTGTCGGGCTCTGTCGGGCTCTGTCGGGCCCTGTCGGGCCCTGTCGGGCCCTGTCGAGCTCTGTCGGGCTCTGTCGGGCTCTACTGGGCTCTGTCGGGCTCTACTGGGCTCTGTCGGGCTCTGTCGGGCTCTGTCGGGCTCTACTGGGCTCTGTCGGGCTCTACTGGGCCCTGTCGGGCTCTGTCGGGCTCTGTCGGGCTCTGTTGGGACCTGTCGGGCCCTGTCGGGCCCTGTCGGGCTCTGTCGGGCTCTGTCGGGCTCTGTCGGGCCCTGTCGGGCTCTGTCGGGCTCTGTTGGGCTCTGTCGAGCTCTACTGGGCCCTGTCGGGCCCTGTCGGGCCCTGTCGGGCTCTGTCGGGCCCTGTCGGGCTCTGTCGGGCTCTACTGGGCCCTGTCGGGCCCTGTCGGGCCCTGTCGGGCTCTGTCGGGCTCTGTCGAGCTCTACTGGGCCCTGTCGGACTCTGTCGGGCTCTGTCGGGCTCCGTCGGGCCCTGTCGGGCTCTGTCGGGCTCTGTCGGGCCCTGTCGGGCCCTGTCGGGCTCTGTCGGGCTCTGTCGGGCTCTGTCGGGCCCTGTCGGGCCCTGTCGAGCTCTGTCGGGCCCTGGCGGGCCCTGTCGGGCCCTGTCGGGCTCTGTCGGGCTCTGTCGGGCTCTGTCAGGCTCTGTCGGGTTCTACTGGGCTCTACTGGGCCCTGTCGGGCTCTGTCGGGCACTGTCGGGCTCTGTCGGGCTCTGTCGGGCTCGGTCGGGCCCTGTCGGGCCCTGTCGGGCTCTGTCGGGCTCTGTCGGGCTCTACTGGGCCCTGTCGGGCTCTGTCGGGCCCTGTCGGGCCCTGTCGGACTCTGTCGGGCTCTGTCGGGCTCTGTCGGGCTCTACTGGTCTCTGTCGGGCCCTGTCGGGCCCTGTCGGGCTCTGTCGGGCTCTGTCGGGCTCTGTCGGGCCCTGTCGGGCCCTGTCGGGCCCTGTCGGGCCCTGTCGGGCTCTGTCTGGCTCTGTCGGGCCCTGTCGGGTTCTACTGGGCTCTACTGGGCCCTGTCGGGCTCTGTCGGGCTCTGTCGGGCTCTGTCGGGCTCTACTGGGCTCTGTCGGGCTCGGTCGGGCCCTGTCGGGCTCTGTCGGGCTCTGTCGGGCTCTGTCGGGCTCTACTGGTCTCTGTCGGGCTCTGTCGGGCCCTGTCGGGCTCTGTCGGGCCCTGTCGGGCCCTGTCGGGCTCTGTCGGGCTCTGTCGGGCTCTGTCGGGCCCTGTCGGGCCCTGTCGAGCTCTGTCGGGCTCTGTCGGGCTCTACTGGGCTCTGTCGGGCTCTACTGGGCTCTGTCGGGCTCTGTCGGGCTCTGTCGGGCTCTACTGGGCTCTGTCGGGCTCGGTCGGGCCCTGTCGGGCTCTGTCGGGCTCTGTCGGGCTCTGTCGGGCTCTGTTGGGCTCTGTCGGGCTCTGTCGGGCCCTGTCGGGCCCTGTCGAGCTCTGTCGGGCCCTGTCGGGCCCTGTCGGGCTCTACTGGTCTCTGTCGGGCTCTGTCGGGCCCTGTCGGGCCCTGTCGGGCTCTGTCGGGCTCTGTCGGGCCCTGTCGGGCCCTGTCGGGCTCTGTCGGGCTCTGTTCGGGCTCTACTGGGCCCTGTCGGGCCCTGTCGGGCCCTGTCGGGCTCTGTCGGGCTCTGTCGAGCTCTGTCGGGCTCTGTCGGGCTCTGTCGGGCCCTGTCGGGCCCTATCGGGCCCTGTCGGGCTCTGTCGGGCTCTGTCGGGCTCTGTCGGGCTCTACTGGGCCCTGTCGGGCTCTGTCGGGCTCTGTCGGGCTCTGTCGGGCTCTGTCGGGACCTGTCGGGCTCTGTCGGGCTCTACTGGGCCCTGTCGGGCTCTGTCGGGCTCTGACGGGCTCTGTCGGGCTCTACTGGGCCCTGTCGGGCCCTGTCGGGCTCTGTCGGGCTCTGTCGGGCCCTGTCGGGCTCTGTCGGGCTCTGTCGGGCCCTGTCGGGCCCTGTCGGGCCCTGTCGGGCCTTGTCGGGCTCTGTCGGGCTCTGTCGGGCTCTGTCGGGCCCTGTCGGGCTCTGTCGGGCTCTGTCGGGCTCTGTCGGGCTCTACTGGGCTCTGTCGGGCTCTGTCGGGTTCTGTCGGGCTCTGTCGGGCCCTGTCGGGCCCTGTCGGGCTCTGTCGGGCTCTGTCGGGCCCTGTCGGGCCCTGTCGAGCTCTGTCGGGCTCTGTCGGGCTCTACTGGGCTCTGTCGGGCTCTGTCGGGCTCTGTCGGGCCCTGTCGGGCCCTGACGGGCTCTGTCGGGCTCTGTCGGGCCCTGTCGGGCCCTGTCGGGCTTTGTCGGGCTCTGTCGGGCTCTACTGGGCCCTGTCGGGCCCTGTCGGGCTCTGTCGGGCTCTGTCGAGCTCTACTGGGCTCTGTCGGGCTTTGTCGGGCCCTGTCGGGCTCTGTCGGGCTCTGTCGGGCTCTGTCGGTCTCTGTCGGGCTCTACTGGGCCCTGTCGGGCTCTGTCGGGCTCTCTCGGGCCCTGTCGGGCTCTGTCGGGCTCTACTGGGCCCTGTCAGGCCCTGTCGGGCCCTGTCGGGCCCTGTCGGGCTCTGTCGGGCTCTGTCGAGCTCTACTGGGCTCTGTCGGGCTCTGTCGGGCCCTGTCGGGCTCTACTGGGCCCTGTCGGGCCCTGTCGGGCTCTGTCGGGCTCTGTCGGGCTCTGTCGGGACCTGTCGGGCTCTGTCGGGCCCTGTCGGGCCCTGTCGGGCTCTGTCGGGCCCTGTCGGGCTCTGTCGGGCTTTGTCGGGCTCTGTCGGGCTCTACTGGGCTCTGTCGGGCTCTGTCGGGTTCTGTCGGGCTCTGTCGGGCTTTGTCGGGCTCTGTCGGGCTCTACTGGGCCCTGTCGGGCTCTGTCGGGCCCTGTCGGGCCCTGTCGGGCTCTGTCGGGCTCTGTCGGGCTCTGTCGGGCCCTGTCGAGCTCTGTCGGGCTCTGTCGGGCTCTGTCGGGCTCTACTGGGCTCTGTCGGGCTCTGTCGGGCTCTGTCGGGCCCTGTCGGGCCCTGTCGGGCTCTGTCGGGCTCTGTCGGGCCCTGTCGGGCTCTGTCGGGCTCTGTCGGGCTCTGTCGGGCTCTGTCGGGCTCTATTGGGCTCTGTCGGGTTCTACTGGGCTCTACTGGGCCCTGTCGGGCTCTGTCGGGCTCTGTCGGGCTCTGTCGGGCCCTGTTGGGCTCTGTCGGGCTCTACTGGGCCCTGTCGGGCTCTGTCGGGCTCTGTCGGGCTCTGTCGGGCTCTGTCGGGCTCTATTGGGCTCTGTCGGGTTCTACTGGGCTCTACTGGGCCCTGTCGGGCTCTGTCGGGCCCTGTCGGGCCCTGTCGGGCTCTGTCGGGCTCTGTCGAGCTCTACTGGGCTCTGTCGGGCTCTGTCGGGCCCTGTCGGGCTCTGTCGGGCCCTGTCGGGCTCTGTCGGGCTCTGTCGAGCTCTACTGGGCCCTGTCGGGCCCTGTCGGGCTCTGTCGGGCCCTGTCGGGCTCTATTGGGCTCTGTCGGGTTCTACTGGGCTCTACTGGGCCCTGTCGGGCTCTGTCGGGCTCTGTCGGGCTCTGTCGGGCCCTGTCGGGCTCTGTCGGGCTCTGTCGAGCTCTACTGGGCCCTGTCGGGCCCTGTCGGGCCCTGTCGGGCTCTGTCGGGCTCTGTCGGGCCCTGTCGGGCCCTGTCGGGCTCTGTCGGGCTCTGTCGGGCTCTGTCGGGCCCTGTCGGGCTCTGTCGGGCCCTGTCGGGCCCTGTCGGGCTTTGTCGGGCTCTGTCGGGCTCTGTCGGGCTCTGTCGGGCTCTACTGGGCCCTGTCGGGCTCTGTCGGGCTCTGTCGGGCCCTGTCGGGCTCTGTCGGGCCCTGTCGGGCTCTGTCGGGCCCTGTCGGGCCCTGTCGGGCTCTGTCGGGCTCTGTCGGGCTCTGTCGGGCCCTGTCGGGCCCTGTCGAGCTCTGTCGGGCCCTGTCGGGCCCTGTCGGGCCCTGTCGGGCTCTGTCGGGCTCTGTCGGGCTCTGTCAGGCTCTGTCGGGTTCTACTGGGCTCTACTGGGCCCTGTCGGGCTCTGTCGGGCACTGTCGGGCTCTGTCAGGCTCTGTCGGGCTCTACTGGGCTCTGTCGGGCTCGGTCGGGCCCTGTCGGGCCCTGTCGGGCTCTGTCGGGCTCTGTCGGGCTCTACTGGGCCCTGTCAGGCCCTGTCGGGCCCTGTCGGGCTCTGTCGGGCCCTGTTGGGCCCTGTCGGGCCCTGTCGGGCCCTGTCGGGCTCTGTCGGGCTCTGTCGGGCCCTGTCGGGTTCTACTGGGCTCTACTGGGCCCTGTCGGGCTCTGTCGGGCTCTGTCGGGCTCTGTCGGGCTCTGTCGGGCTCTGTCGGGCTCTACTGGGCTCTGTCGGGCTCGGTCGGGCCCTGTCGGGCTCTGTCGGGCTCTGTCGGGCTCTGTCGGGCTCTACTGGTCTCTGTCGGGCTCTGTCGGGCCCTGTCGGGCTCTGTCGGGCTCTGTCGGGCCCTGTCGGGCCCTGTCGGGCTCTGTCGGGCTCTGTCGGGCTCTGTCGGGCCCTGTCGGGCTCTGTCGGGCCCTGTCGGGCCCTGTCGGGCTTTGTCGGGCTCTGTCGGGCTCTGTCGGGCTCTGTCGGGCTCTACTGGGCCCTGTCCGGCTCTGTCGGGCTCTGTCGGGCTCTGTCGGGCCCTGTCGGGCTCTGTCGGGCTCTGTCGGGCCCTGTCGGGCTCTGTCGGGCTCTGTCGGGCTCTGTCGGGCCCTGTCGGGCCCTGTCGGGCTCTGTCGGGCTCTGTCGGGCTCTGTCGGGCCCTGTCGGGCCCTGTCGAGCTCTGTCGGGCCCTGTCGGGCCCTGTCGGGCCCTGTCGGGCTCTGTCGGGCTCTGTCGGGCTCTGTCAGGCTCTGTCGGGTTCTACTGGGCTCTACTGGGCCCTGTCGGGCTCTGTCGGGCACTGTCGGGCTCTGTCGGGCTCTGTCGGGCTCTACTGGGCTCTGTCGGGCTCGGTCGGGCCCTGTCGGGCCCTGTCGGGCTCTGTCGGGCTCTGTCGGGCTCTACTGGGCCCTGTCGGGCTCTGTCGGGCCCTGTCGGGCCCTGTCGGGCTCTCTCGGGCTCTGTCGGGCTCTGTCGGGCTCTACTGGTCTCTGTCGGGCCCTGTCGGGCCCTGTCGGGCTCTGTCGGGCTCTGTCGGGCTCTGTCGGGCCCTGTCGGTCCCTGTCGGGCCCTGTCGAGCTCTGTCGGGCTCTGTCGGGCCCTGTCGGGCTCTGTTGGGCCCTGTTGGGCCCTGTCGGGCTCTGTCGGGCTCTGTCGGGCTCTGTCGGGCTCTGTCGGGCCCTGTCGGGTTCTACTGGGCTCTACTGGGCCCTGTCGGGCTCTGTCGGGCTCTGTCGGGCTCTGTCGGGCTCTGTCGGGCTCTGTCGGGCTCTACTGGGCTCTGTCGGGCTCGGTCGGGCCCTGTCGGGCTCTGTCGGGCTCTGTCAGGCTCTGTCGGGCTCTACTGGTCTCTGTCGGGCTCTGTCGGGCCCTGTCGGGCTCTGTCGGGCTCTGTCGGGCCCTGTCGGGCCCTGTCGGGCTCTGTCGGGCTCTGTCGGGCCCTGTCGGGCCCTGTCGAGCTCTGTCGGGCTCTGTCGGGCTTTGTCGGGCTCTGTCGGGCTCTACTGGGCTCTGTCGGGCTCTGTCGGGTTCTGTCGGGCTCTGTCGGGCCCTGTCGGGCCCTGTCGGGCCCTGTCGGGTCCTGTCGGGCTCTGTCGGGCTCTGTCGGGCTCTGTCGGGCCCTGTCGAGCTCTGTCGGGCTCTGTCGGGCTCTGTCGGGCTCTACTGGGCTCTGTCGGGCTCTGTCGGGCTCTGTCGGGCTCTGTCGGGCCCTGTCGGGCTCTGTCGGGCTCTGTCGGGCCCTGTCGGGCTCTGTCGGGCTCTGTCGGGCTCTGTCGGGCTCTATTGGGCTCTGTCGGGTTCTACTGGGCTCTACTGGGCCCTGTCGGGCTCTGTCGGGCTCTGTCGGGCTCTGTCGGGCCCTGTCGGGCTCTGTCGGGCTCTACTGGGCCCTGTCGGGCTCTGTCGGGCTCTGTCGGGCTCTGTCGGGCTCTGTCGGGCTCTATTGGGCTCTGTCGGGTTCTACTGGGCTCTACTGGGCCCTGTCGGGCCCTGTCGGGCTCTGTCGGGCTCTGTCGAGCTCTACTGGGCTCTGTCGGGCTCTGTCGGGCCCTGTCGGGCTCTGTCGGGCCCTGTCGGGCTCTGTCGGGCTCTGTCGAGCTCTACTGGGCCCTGTCGGGCCCTGTCGGGCTCTGTCGGGCCCTGTCGGGCTCTATTGGGCTCTGTCGGGTTCTACTGGGCTCTACTGGGCCCTGTCGGGCTCTGTCGGGCTCTGTCGGGCTCTGTCGGGCCCTGTCGGGCTCTGTCGGGCTCTACTGGGCCCTGTCGGGCCCTGTCGGGCCCTGTCGGGCTCTGTCGGGCTCTGTCGAGCTCTACTGGGCCCTGTCGGGCCCTGTCGGGCCCTGTCGGGCTCTGTCGGGCTCTGTCGGGCTCTGTCGGGCTCTGTCGGGCCCTGTTGGGCCCTGTCGGGCCCTGTCGGGCTCTGTCGGGCTCTGTCGGGCTCTGTCGGGCCCTGTCGGGCTCTGTCGGGCCCTGTCGGGCCCTGTCGGGCTTTGTCGGGCTCTGTCAGGCTCTGTCGGGCTCTGTCGGGCTCTACTGGGCCCTGTCGGGCTCTGTCGGGCTCTGTCGGGCCCTGTCGGGCTCTGTCGGGCCCTGTCGGGCTCTGTCGGGCTCTGTCGGGCCCTGTCGGGCTCTGTCGGGCCCTGTCGGGCTCTGTCGGGCTCTGTCGGGCCCTGTCGGGCTCTGTCGGGCTCTATCGGGCCCTGTCGGGCTCTACTGGGCTCTGTCGGGCCCTGTCGGGCCCTGTCGGGCCCTGTCGGGCTCTGTCGGGCTCTGTCGGGCTCTGTCAGGCTCTGTCGGGTTCTACTGGGCTCTACTGGGCCCTGTCGGGCTCTGTCGGGCACTGTCGGGCTCTGTCGGGCTCTGTCGGGCTCTACTGGGCTCTGTCGGGCTCGGTCGCGCCCTGTCGGGCCCTGTCGGGCTCTGTCGGGCTCTGTCGGGCTCTACTGGGCCCTGTCGGGCTCTGTCGGGCTCTGTCGGGCCCTGTCGGGCTCTGTCGGGCTCTGTCGGGCTCTGTCGGGCTCTACTGGTCTCTGTCGGGCACTGTCGGGCCCTGTCGGGCTCTGTCGGGCTCTGTTGGGCTCTGTCGGGCCCTGTCGGTCCCTGTCGGGCTCTGTCGGGCTCTGTCGGGCTCTGTCGGGCCCTGTCGGGTTCTACTGGGCTCTACTGGGCCCTGTCGGGCTCTGTCGGGCTCTGTCGGGCTCTGTCGGGCTCTGTCGGGCTCTGTCGGGCTCTACTGGGCTCGGTCGGGCTCGGTCGGGCCCTGTCGGGCTCTGTCGGGCTCTGTCGGGCTCTACTGGTCTCTGTCGGGCTCTGTCGGGCCCTGTCGGGCTCTGTCGGGCTCTGTCGGGCCCTGTCGGGCTCTGTCGGGCTCTGTCGGGCCCTGTCGGGCCCTGTCGAGCTCTGTCGGGCTCTGTCGGGCTCTACTGGGCTCTGTCGGGCTCTACTGGGCTCTGTCGGGCTCTACTGGGCTCTGTCGGGCTCTGTCGGGCTCTGTCGGGCTCTACTGGGCTCTGTCGGGCTCGGTCGGGCCCTGTCGGGCCCTGTCGGGCCCTGTCGGGCCCTATCGGGCTCTGTCGGGCTCTGTCGGGCTCTACTGGGCCCTGTCGGGCCCTGTCGGGCCCTGTCGGGCTCTGTCGGGCTCTGTCGGGCTCTGTTGGGACCTGTCGGGCCCTGTCGGCCCCTGTCGGGCCCTGTCGGGCTCTGTCGGGCTCTGTCGGGCTCTGTCGGGCTCTGTCGGGCCCTGTCGGGCTCTACTGGGCCCTGTCGGGCCCTGTCGGGCCCTGTCGGGCTCTGTCGGGCTCTGTCGAGCTCTACTGGGCCCTGTCGGGCCCTGTCGGGCCCTGTCGGGCTCTGTCGGGCCCTGTCGGGCTCTATTGGGCTCTGTCGGGTTCGACTGGGCTCTACTGGGCCCTGTCGGGCTCTGTCGGGCTCTGTCGGGCTCTGTCGGGCCCTGTCGGGCTCTGTCGGGCTCTACTGGGCCCTGTCGGGCCCTGTCGGGCCCTGTCGGGCCCTGTCGGGCTCTGTCGGGCTCTGTCGAGCTCTACTGGGCCCTGTCGGACTCTGTCGGGCTCTGTCGGGCCCTGTCGGGCCCTGTCGGGCCCTGTCGGGCCCTGTCGGGCCCTGTCGGGCTCTGTCGGGCCCTGTCGGGCCCTGTCGGGCTTTGTCGGGCTCTGTCGGGCTCTGTCGGGCTCTGTCGGGCTCTACTGGGCCCTGTCCGGCTCTGTCGGGCCCTGTCGGGCTCTGTCGGGCCCTGTCGGGCCCTGTCGGGCTCTGTCGGGCTCTGTCGGGCTCTGTCGGGCCCTGTCGGGCCCTGTCGAGCTCTGTCGGGCCCTGTCGGGCCCTGTCGGGCCCTGTCGGGCTCTGTCGGGCTCTGTCGGGCTCTGTCAGGCTCTGTCGGGTTCTACTGGGCTCTACTGGGCCCTGTCGGGCTCTGTCGGGCACTGTCGGGCTCTGTCGGGCTCTGTCGGGCTCTACTGGGCTCTGTCGGGCTCGGTCGGGCCCTGTCGGGCCCTGTCGGGCTCTGTCGGGCTCTGTCGGGCTCTACTGGGCCCTGTCGGGCCCTGTCGGGCCCTGTCGGGCCCTGTCGGGCTCTGTCGGGCTCTGTCGGGCTCTACTGGTCTCTGTCGGGCCCTGTCGGGCCCTGTCGGGCTCTGTCGGGCTCTGTTGGGCTCTGTCGGGCCCTGTCGGTCCCTGTCGGGCCCTGTCGAGCTCTGTCGGGCTCTGTCGGGCCCTGTCGGGCTCTGTCGGGCCCTGTTGGGCCCTGTCGGGCCCTGTCGGGCCCTGTCGGGCTCTGTCGGGCTCTGTCGGGCCCTGTCGGGTTCTACTGGGCTCTAGTGGGCCCTGTCGGGCCCTGTCGGGCCCTGTCGGGCTCTGTCGGGCCCTGTCGGGCCCTGTCGGGCTTTGTCGGGCTCTGTCGGGCTCTGTCGGGCTCTGTCGGGCTCTACTGGGCCCTGTCCGGCTCTGTCGGGCCCTGTCGGGCTCTGTCGGGCCCTGTCGGGCTCTGTCGGGCTCTGTCGGGCCCTGTCGAGCTCTGTCGGGCCCTGTCGGGCCCTGTCGGGCCCTGTCGGGCTCTGTCGGGCTCTGTCGGGCTCTGTCAGGCTCTGTCGGGTTCTACTGGGCTCTACTGGGCCCTGTCGGGCTCTGTCGGGCACTGTCGGGCTCTGTCGGGCTCTGTCGGGCTCTACTGGGCTCTGTCGGGCTCGGTCGGGCCCTGTCGGGCCCTGTCGGGCTCTGTCGGGCTCTACTGGGCCCTGTCGGGCCCTGTCGGGCCCTGTCGGGCCCTGTCGGGCTCTGTCGGGCCCTGTCGGGCCCTGTCGAGCTCTGTCGGACTCTGTCGGGCTCTACTGGCCTCTGTCGGGCTCTACTGGGCTCTGTCGGGCTCTGTCGGGCTCTGTCGGGCTCTACTGGGCTCTGTCGGGCTCGGTCGGGCCCTGTCGGGCCCTGTCGGGCTCTGTCGGGCCCTGTCGGGCTCTGTCGGGCTCTGTCGGGCCCTGTCGGGCCCTGTCGGTCCCTGTCGGGCTCTGTCGGGCTCTGTCGGGCTCTGTCGGGCCCTGTCGGGTTCTACTGGGCTCTACTGGGCCCTGTCGGGCTCTGTCGGGCACTGTCGGGCTCTGTCGGGCTCTGTCGGGCTCTACTGGGCTCTGTCGGGCTCGGTCGGGCCCTGTCGGGCCCTGTCGGGCTCTGTCGGGCTCTGTCGGGCTCTGTCGGGCCCTGTCGGTCCCTGTCGGGCTCTGTCGGGCTCTGTCGGGCTCTGTCGGGCCCTGTCGGGTTCTACTGGGCTCTACTGGGCCCTGTCGGGCTCTGTCGGGCTCTGTCGGGCTCTGTCGGGCTCTGTCGGGCTCTGTCGGGCTCTACTGGGCTCAGTCGGGCTCGGTCGGGCCCTGTCGGGCTCTGTCGGGCTCTGTCGGGCTCTGTCGGGCTCTACTGGTCTCTGTCGGGCTCTGTCGGGCCCTGTCGGGCTCTGTCGGGCTCTGTCGGGCCCTGTCGGGCTCTGTCGGGCTCTGTCGGGCCCTGTCGGGCCCTGTCGAGCTCTGTCGGGCTCTGTCGGGCTCTACTGGGCTCTGTCGGGCTCTACTGGGCTCTGTCGGGCTCTACTGGGCTCTGTCGGGCTCTGTCGGGCTCTGTCGGGCTCTACTGGGCTCTGTCGGGCTCGGTCGGGCCCTGTCGGGCCCTGTCGGGCCCTGTCGGGCCCTATCGGGCTCTGTCGGGCTCTGTCGGGCTCTACTGGGCCCTGTCGGGCCCTGTCGGGCCCTGTCGGGCTCTGTCGGGCTCTGTCGGGCTCTGTTGGGACCTGTCGGGCCCTGTCGGCCCCTGTCGGGCCCTGTCGGGCTCTGTCGGGCTCTGTCGGGCTCTGTCGGGCTCTGTCGGGCCCTGTCGGGCTCTACTGGGCCCTGTCGGGCCCTGTCGGGCCCTGTCGGGCTCTGTCGGGCTCTGTCGAGCTCTACTGGGCCCTGACGGGCCCTGTCGGGCCCTGTCGGGCTCTGTCGGGCCCTGTCGGGCTCTATTGGGCTCTGTCGGGTTCGACTGGGCTCTACTGGGCCCTGTCGGGCTCTGTCGGGCTCTGTCGGGCTCTGTCGGGCCCTGTCGGGCTCTGTCGGGCTCTACTGGGCCCTGTCGGGCCCTGTCGGGCCCTGTCGGGCCCTGTCGGGCTCTGTCGGGCTCTGTCGAGCTCTACTGGGCCCTGTCGGACTCTGTCGGGCTCTGTCGGGCCCTGTCGGGCCCTGTCGGGCCCTGTCGGGCCCTGTCGGGCCCTGTCGGGCTTTGTCGGGCTCTGTCGGGCTCTGTCGGGCTCTGTCGGGCTCTACTGGGCCCTGTCCGGCTCTGTCGGGCCCTGTCGGGCTCTGTCGGGCCCTGTCGGGCTCTGTCGGGCTCTGTCGGGCCCTGTCGGGCCCTGTCGGGCTCTGTCGGGCTCTGTCGGGCTCTGTCGGGCCCTGTCGGGCCCTGTCGAGCTCTGTCGGGCCCTGTCGGGCCCTGTCGGGCCCTGTCGGGCTCTGTCGGGCTCTGTCGGGCTCTGTCAGGCTCTGTCGGGTTCTACTGGGCTCTACTGGGCCCTGTCGGGCTCTGTCGGGCACTGTCGGGCTCTGTCGGGCTCTGTCGGGCTCTACTGGGCTCTGTCGGGCTCGGTCGGGCCCTGTCGGGCCCTGTCGGGCTCTGTCGGGCTCTGTCGGGCTCTACTGGGCCCTGTCGGGCCCTGTCGGGCCCTGTCGGGCCCTGTCGGGCTCTGTCGGGCTCTGTCGGGCTCTACTGGTCTCTGTCGGGCCCTGTCGGGCCCTGTCGGGCTCTGTCGGGCTCTGTTGGGCTCTGTCGGGCCCTGTCGGTCCCTGTCGGGCCCTGTCGAGCTCTGTCGGGCTCTGTCGGGCCCTGTCGGGCTCTGTCGGGCCCTGTTGGGCCCTGTCGGGCCCTGTCGGGCCCTGTCGGGCTCTGTCGGGCTCTGTCGGGCCCTGTCGGGTTCTACTGGGCTCTAGTGGGCCCTGTCGGGCCCTGTCGGGCCCTGTCGGGCTCTGTCGGGCCCTGTCGGGCCCTGTCGGGCTTTGTCGGGCTCTGTCGGGCTCTGTCGGGCTCTGTCGGGCTCTACTGGGCCCTGTCGGGCTCTGTCGGGCCCTGTCGGGCTCTGTCGGGCACTGTCGGGCTCTGTCGGGCTCTGTCGGGCCCTGTCGGGCCCTGTCGGGCCCTGTCGGGCTCTGTCGGGCTCTGTCGGGCTCTGTCAGGCTCTGTCGGGTTCTACTGGGCTCTACTGGGCCCTGTCGGGCTCTGTCGGGCACTGTCGGGCTCTGTCGGGCTCTGTCGGGCTCTACTGGGCTCTGTCGGGCTCGGTCGGGCCCTGTCGGGCCCTGTCGGGCTCTGTCGGGCTCTACTGGGCCCTGTCGGGCCCTGTCGGGCCCTGTCGGGCCCTGTCGGGCTCTGTCGGGCCCTGTCGGGCCCTGTCGAGCTCTGTCGGACTCTGTCGGGCTCTACTGGCCTCTGTCGGGCTCTACTGGGCTCTTTCGGGCTCTGTCGGGCTCTGTCGGGCTCTACTGGGCTCTGTCGGGCTCGGTCGGGCCCTGTCGGGCCCTGTCGGGCTCTGTCGGGCCCTGTCGGGCTCTGTCGGGCTCTGTCGGGCCCTGTCGGGCCCTGTCGGTCCCTGTCGGGCTCTGTCGGGCTCTGTCGGGCTCTGTCGGGCCCTGTCGGGTTCTACTGGGCTCTACTGGGCCCTGTCGGGCTCTGTCGGGCACTGTCGGGCTCTGTCGGGCTCTGTCGGGCTCTACTGGGCTCTGTCGGGCTCGGTCGGGCCCTGTCGGGCCCTGTCGGGCTCTGTCGGGCTCTGTCGGGCTCTACTGGGCCCTGTCGGGCCCTGTCGGGCCCTGTCGGGCCCTGTCGGGCTCTGTCGGGCTCTGTCGGGCTCTGTCGGGCTCTACTGGTCTCTGTCGGGCCCTGTCGGGCCCTGTCGGGCTCTGTCGGGCTCTGTTGGGCTCTGTCGGGCCCTGTCGGTCCCTGTCGGGCCCTGTCGAGCTCTGTCGGGCTCTGTCGGGCCCTGTCGGGCTCTGTCGGGCCCTGTTGAGCCCTGTCGGGCCCTGTCGGGCCCTGTCGGGCTCTGTCGGGCTCTGTCGGGCCCTGTCGGGTTCTACTGGGCTCTAGTGGGCCCTGTCGGGCTCTGTCGGGCTCTGTCGGTCTCTGTCGGACTCTGTCGGGCTCTGTCGGGCTCTACTGGGCTCTGTCGGGCTCGGTCGGGCCCTGTCGGGCTCTGTCGGGCTATGTCGGGCTCTGTCGGGCTCTACTGGTCTCTGTCGGGCCCTGTCGGGCCCTGTCGGACTCTGTCGGGCTCTGTCGGGCCCTGTCGGGCCCTGTCGGGCTCTGTCGGGCTCTGTCGGGCTCTGTCGGGCTCTGTCGGGCCCTGTCGGGCTCTGTCGGGCCCTGTCGGGCCCTGTCGGGCTTTGTCGGGCTCTGTCGGGCTCTGTCGGGCTCTGTCGGGCTCTACTGGGCCCTGTCCGGCTCTGTCGGGCTCTGTCGGGCTCTGTCGGGCCCTGTCGGGCTCTGTCGGGCCCTGTCGGGCTCTGTCGGGCTCTGTCGGGCTCTGTCGGGCCCTGTCGGGCCCTGTCGGTCCCTGTCGGGCTCTGTCGGGCTCTGTCGGGCTCTGTCGGGCCCTGTCGGGTTCTACTGGGCTCTACTGGGCCCTGTCGGGCTCTGTCGGGTTCTGTCGGGCTCTGTCGGGCTCTGTCGGGCTCTGTCGGGCTCTACTGGGCTCTGTCGGGCTCGGTCGGGCCCTGTCGGGCTCTGTCGGGCTCTGTCGGGCTCTGTCGGGCTCTACTGGTCTCTGTCGGGCTCTGTCGGGCCCTGTCGGGCTCTGTCGGGCTCTGTCAGGCCCTGTCGGGCTCTGTCGGGCCCTGTCGGGCCCTGTCGAGCTCTGTCGGGCTCTGTCGGGCCCTGTCGGGCCCTGTCGAGCTCTGTCGGGCTCTGTCGGGCTCTACTGGGCTCTGTCGGGCTCTACTGGGCTCTGTCGGGCTCTGTCGGGCTCTGTCGGGCTCTACTGGGCTCTGTCGGGCTCGGTCGGGCCCTGTCGGGCCCTGTCGGGCCCTCTCGGGCCCTGTCGGGCTCTGTCGGGCTCTGTCGGGCTCTACTGGGCCCTGTCGGGCCCTGTCGGGCCCTGTCGGGCTCTGTCGGGCTCTGTCGGGCTCTGTTGGGACCTGTCGGGCCCTGTCGGGCCCTGTCGGGCCCTGTCGGGCTCTGTCGGGCTCTGTCGGGCTCTGTCGGGCTCTGTCGGGCCCTGTCGGGCTCTACTGGGCCCTGTCGGGCCCTGTCGGGCCCTGTCGGGATCTGTCGGGCTCTGTCGAGCTCTACTGGGCCCTGTCGGGCCCTGTCGGGCCCTGTCGGGCTCTGTCGGGCCCTGTCGGGCTCTATTGGGCTCTGTCGGGTTCGACTGGGCTCTACTGGGCCCTGTCGGGCTCTGTCGGGCTCTGTCGGGCCCTGTCGGGCTCTGTCGGGCCCTGTCGGGCCCTGTCGGGCCCTGTAGGGCTCTGTCGGGCCCTGTCGGGCCCTGTCGGGCTTTGTCGTGCTCTGTCGGGCTCTGTCGGGCTCTGTCGGGCTCTACTGGGCCCTGTCCGGCTCTGTCGGGCTCTGTCGGGCTCTGTCGGGCCCTGTCGGGCCCTGTCGGCCTCTGTCGGGCCCTGTCGGGCCCTGTCGGGCCCTGTCGGGCCCTGTCGGGCTCTGTCGGGCCCTGTCGGGCCCTGTCGAGCTCTGTCGGGCCCTGTCGGGCCCTGTCGGGCCCTGTCGGGCTCTGTCGGGCTCTGTCGGGCTCTGTCAGGCTCTGTCGGGTTCTACTGGGCTCTACTGGGCCCTGTCGGGCTCTATCGGGCACTGTCGGGCTCTGTCGGGCTCTGTCGGGCTCTACTGGGCTCTGTCGGGCTCGGTCGGGCCCTGTCGGGCCCTGTCGGGCTCTGTCGGGCTCTGTCGGGCTCTACTGGGCCCTGTCGGGCTCTGTCGGGCCCTGTCGGGCCCTGTCGGGCTCTGTCGGGCTCTGTCGGGCTCTGTCGGGCTCTACTGGTCTCTGTCGGGCCCTGTCGGGCCCTGTCGGGCTCTCTCGGGCTCTGTTGGGCTCTGTCGGGCCCTGTCGGTCCCTGTCGGGCCCTGTCGGGCTCTGTCGGGCCCTGTTGGGCCCTGTCGGGCCCTGTTGGGCCCTGTCGGGCCCTGTCGGGCTCTGTCGGGCTCTGTCGGGCCCTGTTGGGCTCTGTCGGGCCCTGTTGGGCCCTGTCGGGCCCTGTCGGGCTCTGTCGGGCTCTGTCGGGCTCTGTCGGGCTCTGTCGGGCTCTACTGGGCTCGGTCGGGCCCTGTCGGGCCCTGTCGGGCTCTGTCGGGCTCTGTCGGGCTCTGTCGGGCTCTACTGGTCTCTGTCGGGCTCTGTCGGGCCCTGTCGGGCTCTGTCGGGCTCTGTCGGGCCCTGTCGGGCCCTGTCGGGCCCTGTCGGGCTCTGTCGGGCTCTGTCGGGCCCTGTCGGGCTCTGTCGGGCTCTGCTGGGCTCTGTCGGGCTCTACTGGGCTCTGTCGGGCTCTGTCGGGCTCTGTCGGGCTCTACTGGGCTCTGTCGGGCTCGGTCGGGCCCTGTCGGGCCCTGTCGGGCCCTGTCGGGCCCTGTCGGGCTCTGTCGGGCTCTGTCGGGCTCTACTGGGCCCTGTCGGGCCCTGTCGGGCCCTGTCGGGCTCTGTCGGGCTCTGTCGGGCTCTGTTGGGACCTGTCGGGCATTGTCGGGCCCTGTCGGGCCCTGTCGGGCTCTGTCGGGCTCTGTCGGGCTCTGTCGGGCTCTGTCGGGCCCTGTCGGGCTCTACTGGTCCCTGTCGGGCCCTGTCGGGCCCTGTCGGGCTCTGTCGGGCTCTGTCGAGCTCTACTGGGCCCTGTCGGGCCCTGTCGGGCCCTGTCGGGCTCTGTCGGGCCCTGTCGGGCACTATTGGGCTCTGTCGGGTTCGACTGGGCTCTACTGGGCCCTGTCGGGCTCTGTCGGGCTCTGTCGGGCTCTGTCGGGCCCTGTCGGGCTCTGTCGGGCTCTACTGGGCCCTGTCGGGCCCTGTCGGGCCCTGTCGGGCCCTGTCGGGCTCTGTCGGGCTCTGTCGAGCTCTACTGGGCCCTGTCGGACTCTGTCGGGCTCTGTCGGGCTCTGTCGGGCCCTGTCGGGCCCTGTCGGGCCCTGTCGGGCTCTGTCGGGCTCTGTCGGGCTCTGTCGGGCCCTGTCGGGCTCTGTCGGGCCCTGTCGGGCCCTGTCGGGCTTTGTCGGGCTCTGTCGGGCTCTGTCGGGCTCTGTCGGGCTCTACTGGGCCCTGTCCGGCTCTGTCGGGCTCTGTCGGGCTCTGTCGGGCCCTGTCGGGCTCTGTCGGGCCCTGTCGGGCTCTGTCGGGCTCTGTCGGGCCCTGTCGGGCCCTGTCGGGCTCTGTCGGGCTCTGTCGGGCTCTGTCGGGCCCTGTCGGGCCCTGTCGAGCTCTGTCGGGCCCTGTCGGGCCCTGTCGGGCCCTGTCGGGCTCTGTCGGGCTCTGTCGGGCTCTGTCAGGCTCTGTCGGGTTCTACTGGGCTCTACTGGGCCCTGTCGGGCTCTGTAGGGCACTGTCGGGCTCTGTCGGGCTCTGTCGGGCTCTACTGGGCTCTGTCGGGCTCGGTCGGGCCCTGTCGGGCCCTGTCGGGCTCTGTCGGGCTCTGTCGGGCTCTACTGGGCCCTGTCGGGCCCTGTCGGGCCCTGTCGGGCTCTGTCGGGCTCTACTGGTCTCTGTCGGGCCCTGTCGGGCCCTGTCGGGCTCTGTCGGGCTCTGTTGGGCTCTGTCGGGCCCTGTCGGGCCCTGTCGGGCCCTGTCGGGCTCTGTCGGGCTCTGTCGAGCTCTACTGGGCCCTGTCGGACTCTGTCGGGTTCTGTCGGGCCCTGTCGGGCCCTGTCGGGCTCTGTCGGGCCCTGTCGGGCCCTGTCGGGCTTTGTCGGGCTCTGTCGGGCTCTGTCGGGCTCTGTCGGGCTCTGTCGGGCTCTACTGGTCTCTGTCGGGCTCTGTCGGGCCCTGTCGGGCTCTGTCGGGCTCTGTCGGGCCCTGTCGGGCTCTGTCGGGCTCTGTCGGGCCCTGTCGGGCCCTGTCGAGCTCTGTCGGGCTCTGTCGGGCTCTACTGGGCTCTGTCGGGCTCTACTGGGCTCTGTCGGGCTCTACTGGGCTCTGTCGGGCTCTGTCGGGCTCTGTCGGGCTCTACTGGGCTCTGTCGGGCTCGGTCGGGCCCTGTCGGGCCCTGTCGGGCCCTGTCGGGCCCTATCGGGCTCTGTCGGGCTCTGTCGGGCTCTACTGGGCCCTGTCGGGCCCTGTCGGGCCCTGTCGGGCTCTGTCGGGCTCTGTCGGGCTCTGTTGGGACCTGTCGGGCCCTGTCGGCCCCTGTCGGGCCCTGTCGGGCTCTGTCGGGCTCTGTCGGGCTCTGTCGGGCTCTGTCGGGCCCTGTCGGGCTCTACTGGGCCCTGTCGGGCCCTGTCGGGCCCTGTCGGGCTCTGTCGGGCTCTGTCGAGCTCTACTGGGCCCTGTCGGGCCCTGTCGGGCCCTGTCGGGCTCTGTCGGGCCCTGTCGGGCTCTATTGGGCTCTGTCGGGTTCGACTGGGCTCTACTGGGCCCTGTCGGGCTCTGTCGGGCTCTGTCGGGCTCTGTCGGGCCCTGTCGGGCTCTGTCGGGCTCTACTGGGCCCTGTCGGGCCCTGTCGGGCCCTGTCGGGCCCTGTCGGGCTCTGTCGGGCTCTGTCGAGCTCTACTGGGCCCTGTCGGACTCTGTCGGGCTCTGTCGGGCCCTGTCGGGCCCTGTCGGGCCCTGTCGGGCCCTGTCGGGCCCTGTCGGGCTTTGTCGGGCTCTGTCGGGCTCTGTCGGGCTCTGTCGGGCTCTACTGGGCCCTGTCCGGCTCTGTCGGGCCCTGTCGGGCTCTGTCGGGCCCTGTCGGGCTCTGTCGGGCTCTGTCGGGCCCTGTCGGGCCCTGTCGGGCTCTGTCGGGCTCTGTCGGGCTCTGTCGGGCCCTGTCGGGCCCTGTCGAGCTCTGTCGGGCCCTGTTGGGCCCTGTCGGGCCCTGTCGGGCTCTGTCGGGCTCTGTCGGGCTCTGTCAGGCTCTGTCGGGTTCTACTGGGCTCTACTGGGCCCTGTCGGGCTCTGTCGGGCACTGTCGGGCTCTGTCGGGCTCTGTCGGGCTCTACTGGGCTCTGTCGGGCTCGGTCGGGCCCTGTCGGGCCCTGTCGGGCTCTGTCGGGCTCTGTCGGGCTCTACTGGGCCCTGTCGGGCCCTGTCGGGCCCTGTCGGGCCCTGTCGGGCTCTGTCGGGCTCTGTCGGGCTCTACTGGTCTCTGTCGGGCCCTGTCGGGCCCTGTCGGGCTCTGTCGGGCTCTGTTGGGCTCTGTCGGGCCCTGTCGGTCCCTGTCGGGCCCTGTCGAGCTCTGTCGGGCTCTGTCGGGCCCTGTCGGGCTCTGTCGGGCCCTGTTGGGCCCTGTCGGGCCCTGTCGGGCCCTGTCGGGCTCTGTCGGGCTCTGTCGGGCCCTGTCGGGTTCTACTGGGCTCTAGTGGGCCCTGTCGGGCCCTGTCGGGCCCTGTCGGGCTCTGTCGGGCCCTGTCGGGCCCTGTCGGGCTTTGTCGGGCTCTGTCGGGCTCTGTCGGGCTCTGTCGGGCTCTACTGGGCCCTGTCCGGCTCTGTCGGGCCCTGTCGGGCTCTGTCGGGCCCTGTCGGGCTCTGTCGGGCACTGTCGGGCTCTGTCGGGCTCTGTCGGGCCCTGTCGGGCCCTGTCGGGCCCTGTCGGGCTCTGTCGGGCTCTGTCGGGCTCTGTCAGGCTCTGTCGGGTTCTACTGGGCTCTACTGGGCCCTGTCGGGCTCTGTCGGGCACTGTCGGGCTCTGTCGGGCTCTGTCGGGCTCTACTGGGCTCTGTCGGGCTCGGTCGGGCCCTGTCGGGCCCTGTCGGGCTCTGTCGGGCTCTACTGGGCCCTGTCGGGCCCTGTCGGGCCCTGTCGGGCCCTGTCGGGCTCTGTCGGGCCCTGTCGGGCCCTGTCGAGCTCTGTCGGACTCTGTCGGGCTCTACTGGCCTCTGTCGGGCTCTACTGGGCTCTGTCGGGCTCTGTCGGGCTCTGTCGGGCTCTACTGGGCTCTGTCGGGCTCGGTCGGGCCCTGTCGGGCCCTGTCGGGCTCTGTCGGGCCCTGTCGGGCTCTGTCGGGCTCTGTCGGGCCCTGTCGGGCCCTGTCGGTCCCTGTCGGGCTCTGTCGGGCTCTGTCGGGCTCTGTCGGGCCCTGTCGGGTTCTACTGGGCTCTACTGGGCCCTGTCGGGCTCTGTCGGGCACTGTCGGGCTCTGTCGGGCTCTGTCGGGCTCTACTGGGCTCTGTCGGGCTCGGTCGGGCCCTGTCGGGCCCTGTCGGGCTCTGTCGGGCTCTGTCGGGCTCTACTGGGCCCTGTCGGGCCCTGTCGGGCCCTGTCGGGCCCTGTCGGGCTCTGTCGGGCTCTGTCGGGCTCTGTCGGGCTCTACTGGTCTCTGTCGGGCCCTGTCGGGCCCTGTCGGGCTCTGTCGGGCTCTGTTGGGCTCTGTCGGGCCCTGTCGGTCCCTGTCGGGCCCTGTCGAGCTCTGTCGGGCTCTGTCGGGCCCTGTCGGGCTCTGTCGGGCCCTGTTGAGCCCTGTCGGGCCCTGTCGGGCCCTGTCGGGCTCTGTCGGGCTCTGTCGGGCCCTGTCGGGTTCTACTGGGCTCTAGTGGGCCCTGTCGGGCTCTGTCGGGCTCTGTCGGTCTCTGTCGGACTCTGTCGGGCTCTGTCGGGCTCTACTGGGCTCTGTCGGGCTCGGTCGGGCCCTGTCGGGCTCTGTCGGGCTATGTCGGGCTCTGTCGGGCTCTACTGGTCTCTGTCGGGCCCTGTCGGGCCCTGTCGGACTCTGTCGGGCTCTGTCGGGCCCTGTCGGGCCCTGTCGGGCTCTGTCGGGCTCTGTCGGGCTCTGTCGGGCTCTGTCGGGCCCTGTCGGGCTCTGTCGGGCCCTGTCGGGCCCTGTCGGGCTTTGTCGGGCTCTGTCGGGCTCTGTCGGGCTCTGTCGGGCTCTACTGGGCCCTGTCCGGCTCTGTCGGGCTCTGTCGGGCTCTGTCGGGCCCTGTCGGGCTCTGTCGGGCCCTGTCGGGCTCTGTCGGGCTCTGTCGGGCTCTGTCGGGCCCTGTCGGGCCCTGTCGGTCCCTGTCGGGCTCTGTCGGGCTCTGTCGGGCTCTGTCGGGCCCTGTCGGGTTCTACTGGGCTCTACTGGGCCCTGTCGGGCTCTGTCGGGTTCTGTCGGGCTCTGTCGGGCTCTGTCGGGCTCTGTCGGGCTCTACTGGGCTCTGTCGGGCTCGGTCGGGCCCTGTCGGGCTCTGTCGGGCTCTGTCGGGCTCTGTCGGGCTCTACTGGTCTCTGTCGGGCTCTGTCGGGCCCTGTCGGGCTCTGTCGGGCTCTGTCAGGCCCTGTCGGGCTCTGTCGGGCCCTGTCGGGCCCTGTCGAGCTCTGTCGGGCTCTGTCGGGCCCTGTCGGGCCCTGTCGAGCTCTGTCGGGCTCTGTCGGGCTCTACTGGGCTCTGTCGGGCTCTACTGGGCTCTGTCGGGCTCTGTCGGGCTCTGTCGGGCTCTACTGGGCTCTGTCGGGCTCGGTCGGGCCCTGTCGGGCCCTGTCGGGCCCTCTCGGGCCCTGTCGGGCTCTGTCGGGCTCTGTCGGGCTCTACTGGGCCCTGTCGGGCCCTGTCGGGCCCTGTCGGGCTCTGTCGGGCTCTGTCGGGCTCTGTTGGGACCTGTCGGGCCCTGTCGGGCCCTGTCGGGCCCTGTCGGGCTCTGTCGGGCTCTGTCGGGCTCTGTCGGGCTCTGTCGGGCCCTGTCGGGCTCTACTGGGCCCTGTCGGGCCCTGTCGGGCCCTGTCGGGATCTGTCGGGCTCTGTCGAGCTCTACTGGGCCCTGTCGGGCCCTGTCGGGCCCTGTCGGGCTCTGTCGGGCCCTGTCGGGCTCTATTGGGCTCTGTCGGGTTCGACTGGGCTCTACTGGGCCCTGTCGGGCTCTGTCGGGCTCTGTCGGGCCCTGTCGGGCTCTGTCGGGCCCTGTCGGGCCCTGTCGGGCCCTGTAGGGCTCTGTCGGGCCCTGTCGGGCCCTGTCGGGCTTTGTCGTGCTCTGTCGGGCTCTGTCGGGCTCTGTCGGGCTCTACTGGGCCCTGTCCGGCTCTGTCGGGCTCTGTCGGGCTCTGTCGGGCCCTGTCGGGCCCTGTCGGGCTCTGTCGGGCCCTGTCGGGCCCTGTCGGGCCCTGTCGGGCCCTGTCGGGCTCTGTCGGGCCCTGTCGGGCCCTGTCGAGCTCTGTCGGGCCCTGTCGGGCCCTGTCGGGCCCTGTCGGGCTCTGTCGGGCTCTGTCGGGCTCTGTCAGGCTCTGTCGGGTTCTACTGGGCTCTACTGGGCCCTGTCGGGCTCTATCGGGCACTGTCGGGCTCTGTCGGGCTCTGTCGGGCTCTACTGGGCTCTGTCGGGCTCGGTCGGGCCCTGTCGGGCCCTGTCGGGCTCTGTCGGGCTCTGTCGGGCTCTACTGGGCCCTGTCGGGCTCTGTCGGGCCCTGTCGGGCCCTGTCGGGCTCTGTCGGGCTCTGTCGGGCTCTGTCGGGCTCTACTGGTCTCTGTCGGGCCCTGTCGGGCCCTGTCGGGCTCTCTCGGGCTCTGTTGGGCTCTGTCGGGCCCTGTCGGTCCCTGTCGGGCCCTGTCGGGCTCTGTCGGGCCCTGTCGGGCCCTGTCGGGCCCTGTTGGGCCCTGTCGGGCCCTGTCGGGCTCTGTCGGGCTCTGTCGGGCCCTGTTGGGCTCTGTCGGGCCCTGTTGGGCCCTGTCGGGCCCTGTCGGGCTCTGTCGGGCTCTGTCGGGCTCTGTCGGGCTCTGTCGGGCTCTACTGGGCTCGGTCGGGCCCTGTCGGGCCCTGTCGGGCTCTGTCGGGCTCTGTCGGGCTCTGTCGGGCTCTACTGGTCTCTGTCGGGCTCTGTCGGGCCCTGTCGGGCTCTGTCGGGCTCTGTCGGGCCCTGTCGGGCCCTGTCGGGCCCTGTCGGGCTCTGTCGGGCTCTGTCGGGCCCTGTCGGGCTCTGTCGGGCTCTGCTGGGCTCTGTCGGGCTCTACTGGGCTCTGTCGGGCTCTGTCGGGCTCTGTCGGGCTCTACTGGGCTCTGTCGGGCTCGGTCGGGCCCTGTCGGGCCCTGTCGGGCCCTGTCGGGCCCTGTCGGGCTCTGTCGGGCTCTGTCGGGCTCTACTGGGCCCTGTCGGGCCCTGTCGGGCCCTGTCGGGCTCTGTCGGGCTCTGTCGGGCTCTGTTGGGACCTGTCGGGCATTGTCGGGCCCTGTCGGGCCCTGTCGGGCTCTGTCGGGCTCTGTCGGGCTCTGTCGGGCTCTGTCGGGCCCTGTCGGGCTCTACTGGTCCCTGTCGGGCCCTGTCGGGCCCTGTCGGGCTCTGTCGGGCTCTGTCGAGCTCTACTGGGCCCTGTCGGGCCCTGTCGGGCCCTGTCGGGCTCTGTCGGGCCCTGTCGGGCACTATTGGGCTCTGTCGGGTTCGACTGGGCTCTACTGGGCCCTGTCGGGCTCTGTCGGGCTCTGTCGGGCTCTGTCGGGCCCTGTCGGGCTCTGTCGGGCTCTACTGGGCCCTGTCGGGCCCTGTCGGGCCCTGTCGGGCCCTGTCGGGCTCTGTCGGGCTCTGTCGAGCTCTACTGGGCCCTGTCGGACTCTGTCGGGCTCTGTCGGGCTCTGTCGGGCCCTGTCGGGCCCTGTCGGGCCCTGTCGGGCTCTGTCGGGCCCTGTCGGGCTCTGTCGGGCCCTGTCGGGCTCTGACGGGCCCTGTCGGGCCCTGTCGGGCTTTGTCGGGCTCTGTCGGGCTCTGTCGGGCTCTGTCGGGCTCTACTGGGCCCTGTCCGGCTCTGTCGGGCTCTGTCGGGCTCTGTCGGGCCCTGTCGGGCTCTGTCGGGCCCTGTCGGGCTCTGTCGGGCTCTGTCGGGCCCTGTCGGGCCCTGTCGGGCTCTGTCGGGCTCTGTCGGGCTCTGTCGGGCCCTGTCGGGCCCTGTCGAGCTCTGTCGGGCCCTGTCGGGCCCTGTCGGGCCCTGTCGGGCTCTGTCGGGCTCTGTCGGGCTCTGTCAGGCTCTGTCGGGTTCTACTGGGCTCTACTGGGCCCTGTCGGGCTCTGTAGGGCACTGTCGGGCTCTGTCGGGCTCTGTCGGGCTCTACTGGGCTCTGTCGGGCTCGGTCGGGCCCTGTCGGGCCCTGTCGGGCTCTGTCGGGCTCTGTCGGGCTCTACTGGGCCCTGTCGGGCCCTGTCGGGCCCTGTCGGGCCCTGTCGGGCTCTGTCGGGCTCTGTCGGGCTCTACTGGTCTCTGTCGGGCCCTGTCGGGCCCTGTCGGGCTCTGTCGGGCTCTGTTGGGCTCTGTCGGGCCCTGTCGGGCCCTGTCGGGCCCTGTCGGGCTCTGTCGGGCTCTGTCGAGCTCTACTGGGCCCTGTCGGACTCTGTCGGGTTCTGTCGGGCCCTGTCGGGCCCTGTCGGGCTCTGTCGGGCCCTGTCGGGCCCTGTCGGGCTTTGTCGGGCTCTGTCGGGCTCTGTCGGGCTCTGTCGGGCTCTACTGGGCCCTGTCCGGCTCTGTCGGGCCCTGTCGGGCTCTGTCGGGCCCTGTCGGGCTCTGTCGGGCTCTGTCGGGCCCTGTCGGGCCCTGTCGGGCTCTGTCGGGCTCTGTCGGGCTCTGTCGGGCCCTGTCGGGCCCTGTCGAGCTCTGTCGGGCCCTGTCGGGCCCTGTCGGGCCCTGTCGGGCTCTGTCGGGCTCTGTCGGGCTCTGTCAGGCTCTGTCGGGTTCTACTGGGCTCTACTGGGCCCTGTCGGGCTCTGTCGGGCACTGTCGGGCTCTGTCGGGCTCTGTCGGGCTCTACTGGGCTCTGTCGGGCTCGGTCGGGCCCTGTCGGGCCCTGTCGGGCTCTGTCGGGCTCTGTCGGGCTCTACTGGGCCCTGTCGGGCCCTGTCGGGCCCTGTCGGGCCCTGTCGGGCTCTGTCGGGCTCTGTCGGGCTCTGTCGGGCTCTACTGGTCTCTGTCGGGCCCTGTCGGGCCCTGTCGGGCTCTGTCGGGCTCTGTTGGGCTCTGTCGGGCCCTGTCGGTCCCTGTCGGGCCCTGTCGAGCTCTGTCGGGCTCTGTCGGGCCCTGTCGGGCTCTGTCGGGCCCTGTTGGGCCCTGTCGGGCCCTGTCGGGCCCTGTCGGGCTCTGTCGGGCTCTGTCGGGCCCTGTCGGGTTCTACTGGGCTCTAGTGGGCCCTGTCGGGCCCTGTCGGGCTCTGTCGGTCTCTGTCGGGCTCTGTCGGGCTCTGTCGGGCTCTACTGGGCTCTGTCGGGCTCGGTCGGGCCCTGTCGGGCTCTGTCGGGCTCTGTCGGGCTCTGTCGGGCTCTACTGGTCTCTGTCGGGCTCTGTCGGGCCCTGTCGGGCTCTGTCGGGCTCTGTCGGGCCCTGTCGGGCCCTGTCGGGCTCTGTCGGGCTCTGTCGGGCCCTGTCGGGCCCTGTCGAGCTCTGTCGGACTCTGTCGGGCTCTACTGGCCTCTGTCGGGCTCTACTGGGCTCTGTCGGGCTCTGTCGGGCTCTGTCGGGCTCTACTGGGCTCTGTCGGGCTCGGTCGGGCCCTGTCGGGCCCTGTCGGGCTCTGTCGGGCCCTGTCGGGCTCTGTCGGGCTCTGTCGGGCTCTGTCGGGCCCTGTCGGGCCCTGTCGGTCCCTGTCGGGCTCTGTCGGGCTCTGTCGGGCTCTGTCGGGCCCTGTCGGGTTCTACTGGGCTCTACTGGGCCCTGTCGGGCTCTGTCGGGCACTGTCGGGCTCTGTCGGGCTCTGTCGGGCTCTACTGGGCTCTGTCGGGCTCGGTCGGGCCCTGTCGGGCCCTGTCGGGCTCTGTCGGGCTCTGTCGGGCTCTACTGGGCCCTGTCGGGCCCTGTCGGGCCCTGTCGGGCTCTGTCGGGCTCTGTCGGGCTCTGTCGGGCTCTACTGGTCTCTGTCGGGCCCTGTCGGGCCCTGTCGGGCTCTGTCGGGCTCTGTTGGGCTCTGTCGGGCCCTGTCGGTCCCTGTCGGGCCCTGTCGAGCTCTGTCGGGCTCTGTCGGGCCCTGTCGGGCTCTGTCGGGCCCTGTTGAGCCCTGTCGGGCCCTGTCGGGCCCTGTCGGGCTCTGTCGGGCTCTGTCGGGCCCTGTCGGGTTCTACTGGGCTCTAGTGGGCCCTGTCGGGCTCTGTCGGGCTCTGTCGGTCTCTGTCGGGCTCTGTCGGGCTCTGTCGGGCTCTACTGGGCTCTGTCGGGCTCGGTCGGGCCCTGTCGGGCTCTGTCGGGCTCTGTCGGGCTCTGTCGGGCTCTACTGGTCTCTGTCGGGCCCTGTCGGGCCCTGTCGGACTCTGTCGGGCTCTGTCGGGCCCTGTCGGGCCCTGTCGGGATCTGTCGGGCTCTGTCGGGCTCTGTCGGGCCCTGTCGGGCTCTGTCGGGCCCTGTCGGGCCCTGTCGGGCTTTGTCGGGCTCTGTCGGGCTCTGTCGGGCTCTGTCGGGCTCTACTGGGCCCTGTCGGGCTCTATCGGGCACTGTCGGGCTCTGTCGGGCTCTGTCGGGCTCTACTGGGCTCTGTCGGGCTCGGTCGGGCCCTGTCGGGCCCTGTCGGGCTCTGTCGGGCTCTGTCGGGCTCTACTGGGCCCTGTCGGGCTCTGTCGGGCCCTGTCGGGCCCTGTCGGGCTCTGTCGGGCTCTGTCGGGCTCTGTCGGGCTCTACTGGTCTCTGTCGGGCCCTGTCGGTCCCTGTCGGGCCCTGTCGAGCTCTGTCGGGCTCTGTCGGGCCCTGTCGGGCTCTGTCGGGCCCTGTTGGGCCCTGTCGGGCCCTGTCGGGCTCTGTCGGGCTCTGTCGGGCTCTGTCGGGCTCTGTCGGGCTCTACTGGGCTCGGTCGGGCCCTGTCGGGCCCTGTCGGGCTCTGTCGGGCTCTGTCGGGCTCTGTCGGGCTCTACTGGTCTCTGTCGGGCTCTGTCGGGCCCTGTCGGGCTCTGTCGGGCTCTGTCGGGCCCTGTCGGGCCCTGTCGGGCCCTGTCGGGCTCTGTCGGGCTCTGTCGGGCCCTGTCGGGCCCTGTCGAGCTCTGTCGGGCTCTGTCGGGCTCTGCTGGGCTCTGTCGGGCTCTACTGGGCTCTGTCGGGCTCTGTCGGGCTCTGTCGGGCTCTACTGGGCTCTGTCGGGCTCGGTCGGGCCCTGTCGGGCCCTGTCGGGCCCTGTCGGGCTCTGTCGGGCTCTGTCGGGCTCTACTGGGCCCTGTCGGGCCCTGTCGGGCCCTGTCGGGCTCTGTCGGGCTCTGTCGGGCTCTGTTGGGACCTGTCGGGCATTGTCGGGCCCTGTCGGGCCCTGTCGGGCTCTGTCGGGCTCTGTCGGGCTCTGTCGGGCTCTGTCGGGCCCTGTCGGGCTCTACTGGGCCCTGTCGGGCCCTGTCGGGCCCTGTCGGGCTCTGTCGGGCTCTGTCGAGCTCTACTGGGCCCTGTCGGGCCCTGTCGGGCCCTGTCGGGCTCTGTCGGGCCCTGTCGGGCACTATTGGGCTCTGTCGGGTTCGACTGGGCTCTACTGGGCCCTGTCGGGCTCTGTCGGGCTCTGTCGGGCTCTGTCGGGCCCTGTCGGGCTCTGTCGGGCTCTACTGGGCCCTGTCGGGCCCTGTCGGGCCCTGTCGGGCCCTGTCGGGCTCTGTCGGGCTCTGTCGAGCTCTACTGGGCCCTGTCGGACTCTGTCGGGCTCTGTCGGGCTCTGTCGGGCCCTGTCGGGCCCTATCGGGCCCTGTCGGGCTCTGTCGGGCTCTGTCGGGCTCTGTCGGGCCCTGTCGGGCTCTGTCGGGCCCTGTCGGGCCCTGTCGGGCTTTGTCGGGCTCTGTCGGGCTCTGTCGGGCTCTGTCGGGCTCTACTGGGCCCTGTCCGGCTCTGTCGGGCTCTGTCGGGCTCTGTCGGGCCCTGTCGGGCTCTGTCGGGCCCTGTCGGGCTCTGTCGGGCTCTGTCGGGCCCTGTCGGGCCCTGTCGGGCTCTGTCGGGCTCTGTCGGGCTCTGTCGGGCCCTGTCGGGCCCTGTCGAGCTCTGTCGGGCCCTGTCGGGCCCTGTCGGGCCCTGTCGGGCTCTGTCGGGCTCTGTCGGGCTCTGTCAGGCTCTGTCGGGTTCTACTGGGCTCTACTGGGCCCTGTCGGGCTCTGTAGGGCACTGTCGGGCTCTGTCGGGCTCTGTCGGGCTCTACTGGGCTCTGTCGGGCTCGGTCGGGCCCTGTCGGGCCCTGTCGGGCTCTGTCGGGCTCTGTCGGGCTCTACTGGGCCCTGTCGGGCCCTGTCGGGCCCTGTCGGGCCCTGTCGGGCTCTGTCGGGCTCTGTCGGGCTCTACTGGTCTCTGTCGGGCCCTGTCGGGCCCTGTCGGGCTCTGTCGGGCTCTGTTGGGCTCTGTCGGGCCCTGTCGGGCCCTGTCGGGCCCTGTCGAGCTCTGTCGGGTTCTGTCGGGCCCTGTCGGGCTCTGTCGGGCCCTGTTGGGCCCTGTCGGGCCCTGTCGGGCCCTGTCGGGCTCTGTCGGGCTCTGTCGGGCCCTGTCGGGTTCTACTGGGCTCTACTGGGCCCTGTCGGGCTCTGTCGGGCTCTGTCGGGCTCTGTCGGGCTCTGTCGGGCTCTGTCGGGCTCTACTGGGCTCTGTCGGGCTCGGTCGGGCCCTGTCGGGCTCTGTCGGGCTCTGTCGGGCTCTGTCGGGCTCTACTGGTCTCTGTCGGGCTCTGTCGGGCCCTGTCGGGCTCTGTCGGGCCCTGTCGGGCCCTGTCGGGCCCTGTCGAGCTCTGTCGGGCTCTGTCGGGCTCTACTGGTCTCTGTCGGGCTCTGTCGGGCCCTGTCGGGCTCTGTCGGGCTCTGTCGGGCCCTGTCGGGCCCTGTCGAGCTCTGTCGGGCTCTGTCGGGCTCTACTGGGCTCTGTCGGGCTGTACTGGGCTCTGTCGGGCTCTGTCGGGCTCTGTCGGGCTCTACAGGGCTCTGTCGGGCTCGGTCGGGCCCTGTCGGGCTCTGTCGGGCTCTGTCGGGCTCTGTCGGGCTCTGTTGGGCTCTGTCGGGCTCTGTCGGGCCCTGTCGGGCCCTGTCGAGCTCTGTCGGGCCCTGTCGGGCCCTGTCGGGCTCTACTGGTCTCTGTCGGGCTCTGTCGGGCCCTGTCGGGCCCTGTCGGGCTCTGTCGGGCTCTGTCGGGCCCTGTCGGGCCCTGTCGGGCTCTGTCGGGCTCTGTTCGGGCTCTGCTGGGCCCTGTCGGGCCCTGTCGGGCCCTGTCGGGCTCTGTCGGGCTCTGTCGAGCTCTGTCGGGCTCTGTCGGGCTCTGTCGGGCCCTGTCGGGCCCTGTCGGGCTCTGTCGGGCTCTGTCGGGCTCTGTCGGGCTCTACTGGGCCCTGTCGGGCTCTGTCGGTCTCTGTCGGGCTCTGTCGGGCTCTGTCGGGCCCTGTCGGGCTCTGTCGGGCTCTACTTGGCCCTGTCGGGCTCTGTCGGGCTCTGGCGGTCTCTGTCGGGCTCTACTGGGCCCTGTCGGGCCCTGTCGGGCTCTGTCGGGCTCTGTCGGGCCCTGTCGGGCCCTGTCGGGCTCTGTCGGGCCCTGTCGGGCCCTGTCGGGCTTTGTCGGGCTCTGTCGGGCTCTGTCGGGCTCTGTCGGGCCCTGTCGGGCTCTGTCGGGCTCTGTCGGGCTCTCTCGGGCTCTACTGGGCTCTGTCGGGCTCTGTCGGATTCTGTCGGGCTCTGTCGGGCCCTGTCGGGCCCTGTCGGGCTCTGTCGGGCTCTGTCGGGCCCTGTCGGGCCCTGTCGAGCTCTGTCGGGCTCTGTCGGGCTCTACTGGGCTCTGTCGGGCTCTGTCGGGCTCTGTCGGGCTCTACTGGGCTCTGTCGGGCTCTGTCGGGCCCTGTCGGGCCCTGTCGGGCTCTGTCGGGCTCTGTCGGGCCCTGTCGGGCCCTGTCGGGCTCTGTCGGGCTCTGTCGGGCTCTGTCGGGCCCTGTCGGGCCCTGTCGAGCTCTGTCGGGCTCTGTCGGGCTCTACTGGGCTCTGTCGGGCTCTACTGGGCTCTGTCGGGCTCTGTCGGGCTCTGTCGGGCTCTACTGGGCTCTGTCGGGCTCGGTCGGGCCCTGTCGGGCTCTGTCGGGCTCTGTCGGGCTCTGTTGGGCTCTGTCGGGCTCTGTCGGGCCCTGTCGGGCCCTGTCGGGCCCTGTCGGACTCTGTCGGGCTCTGTCGGGCTCTGTCGGGCTCTGTCGGGTTCTACTGGGCTCTACTGGGCCCTGTCAGGCTCTGTCGGGCTCTGTCGGGCCCGGTCGGGCCCTGTCGGGCTCTGTCGGGCTCTGTCGGGCTCTGTCGGGCTCTACTGGGCTCTGTCGGGCTCTGTCGGGCCCTGTCGGGCCCTGACGGGCTCTGTCGGGCTCTGTCGGGCCCTGTCGGGCTTTGTCGGGCTCTGTCGGGCTCTACTGGGCCCTGTCGGGCTCCGTCGGGCTCTGTCGGGCTCTGTCGAGCTCTACTGGGCTCTGTCGGGCTTTGTCGGGCCCTGTCGGGCTCTGTCGGGCTCTGTCGGGCTCTGTCGGTCTCTGTCGGGCTCTACTGGGCCCTGTCGGGCTCTGTCGGGCCCTGTCGGGCTCTGTCGGGCTCTCTCGGGCCCTGTCGGGCTCTGTCGGGCTCTACTGGGCCCTGTCAGGCTCTCTCGGGCCCTGTCGGGCCCTGTCGGGCTCTGTCGGGCTCTGTCGAGCTCTACTGGGCTCTGTCGGGCTCTGTCGGGCCCTGTCGGGCTCTGTCGGGCTCTGGCGGGCTCTGTCGGGCTCTGGCGGGCTCTGGCGGGCTCTGTCGGGCTCTACTGGGCCCTGTCGGGCCCTGTCGGGCTCTGTCGGGCTCTGTCGGGCTCTGTCGGGACCTGTCGGGACCTGTCGGGCTCTGTCGGGCCCTGTCGGGCCCTGTCGGGCTCTGTCGGGCTCTGTCGGGCCCTGTCGGGCCCTGTCGGGCTCTGTCGGGCTTTGTCGGGCTCTGTCGGGCTCTACTGGGCTCTGTCGGGCTCTGTCGGGTTCTGTCGGGCTCTGTCGGGCCCTGTCGGGCCCTGTAGGGCCCTGTCGGGCTCTGTCGGACTCTGTCGGGCTCTGTCGGGCCCTGTCGAGCTCTGTCGGGCTCTGTCGGGCTCTGTCGGGCTCTACTGGGCTCTGTCGGGCCCTGTCGGGCCCTGTCGGGCCCTGTCGGGCTCTGTCGGGCTCTGTCGGGCTCTGTCGGGCTCTGTCGGGCTCTGTCGGGCCCTGTCGGGCTCTGTCGGGCTCTACTGGGCCCTGTCGGGCTCTGTCGGGCTCTGTCGGGCCCTGTCGGGCTCTGTCGGGCTCTGTCGGGCCCTGTCGGGCCCTGTCGGGCTCTGTCGGGCTCTGTCGGGCTCTGTCGGGCCCTGTCGGGCCCTGTCGAGCTCTGTCGGGCTCTGTCGGGCTCTACTGGGCTCTGTCGGGCTCTACTGGGCTCTGTCGGGCTCTGTCGGGCTCTGTCGGGCTCTACTGGGCTCTGTCGGGCTCGGTCGGGCCCTGTCGGGCTCTGTCGGGCTCTGTCGGGCTCTGTCGGGCTCTGTTGGGCTCTGTCGGGCTCTGTCGGGCCCTGTCGGGCCCTGTCGAGCTCTGTCGGGCCCTGTCGGGCCCTGTCGGGCTCTACTGGTCTCTGTCGGGCTCTGTCGGGCCCTGTCGGGCCCTGTCGGGCTCTGTCGGGCTCTGTCGGGCCCTGTCGGGCCCTGTCGGGCTCTGTCGGGCTCTGTTCGGGCTCTGCTGGGCCCTGTCGGGCCCTGTCGGGCCCTGTCGGGCTCTGTCGGGCTCTGTCGAGCTCTGTCGGGCTCTGTCGGGCTCTGTCGGGCCCTGTCGGGCTCTGTCGGGCCCTGTCGGGCTCTGTCGGGCTCTGTCGGGCTCTACTGGGCCCTGTCGGGCTCTGTCGGTCTCTGTCGGTCTCTGTCGGGCTCTGACGGGCCCTGTCGGGCTCTGTCGGGCTCTACTTGGCCCTGTCGGGCTCTGTCGGGCTCTGGCGGTCTCTGTCGGGCTCTACTGGGCCCTGTCGGGCCCTGTCGGGCTCTGTCGGGCTCTGTCGGGCCCTGTCGGGCCCTGTCGGGCTCTGTCGGGCCCTGTCGGGCCCTGTCGGGCTTTGTCGGGCTCTGTCGGGCTCTGTCGGGCTCTGTCGGGCCCTGTCGGGCTCTGTCGGGCTCTGTCGGGCTCTGTCGGGTTCTGTCGGGCTCTGTCGGGCCCTGTCGGGCCCTGTCGGGCTCTGTCGGGCCCTGTCGGGCCCTGTCGGGCCCTGTCGAGCTCTGTCGGGCTCTGTCGGGCTCTACTGGGCTCTGTCGGGCTCTGTCGGGCTCTGTCGGGCTCTGTCGGGCTCTACTGGGCTCTGTCGGGCTCTGTCGGGCTCTGTCGGGCCCTGTCGGGCCCTGTTGGGCCCTGTCGGGCTCTGTCGGGCCCTGTCGGGCCCTGTCGGACTCTGTCGGGCTCTGTCGGGCTCTGTCGGGCTCTGTCGGGTTCTACTGGGCTCTACTGGGCCCTGTCGGGCTCTGTCGGGCTCTGTCGGGCCCTGTCGGGCCCTGTCGGGCCCTGTCGGGCCCTGTCGGGCTCTGTCGGGCCCGGTCGGGCCCTGTCGGGCTCTGTCGGGCTCTGTCGGGCTCTGTCGGGCTCTACTGGTCTCTGTCGGGCTCTGTCGGGCCCTGTCGGGCCCTGACGGGCTCTGTCGGGCTCTGTCGGGCCCTGTCGGGCTTTGTCGGGCTCTGTCGGGCTCTACTGGGCCCTGTCGGGCCCTGTCGGGCTCTGTCGGGCTCTGTCGAGCTCTACTGGGCTCTGTCGGGCTTTGTCGGGCCCTGTCGGGCTCTGTCGGGCTCTGTCGGGCTCTGTCGGTCTCTGTCGGGCTCTACTGGGCCCTGTCGGGCTCTGTCGGGCCCTGTCGGGCTCTGTCGGGCTCTCTCGGGCCCTGTCGGGCTCTGTCGGGCTCTACTGGGCCCTGTCAGGCTCTCTCGGGCCCTGTCGGGCCCTGTCGGGCTCTGTCGGGCTCTGTCGAGCTCTACTGGGCTCTGTCGGGCTCTGTCGGGCCCTGTCGGGCTCTGTCGGGCTCTGGCGGGCTCTGTCGGGCTCTGGCGGGCTCTGGCGGGCTCTGTCGGGCTCTACTGGGCCCTGTCGGGCCCTGTCGGGCTCTGTCGGGCTCTGTCGGGCTCTGTCGGGACCTGTCGGGACCTGTCGGGCTCTGTCGGGCCCTGTCGGGCCCTGTCGGGCTCTGTCGGGCTCTGTCGGGCCCTGTCGGGCCCTGTCGGGCTCTGTCGGGCTTTGTCGGGCTCTGTCGGGCTCTACTGGGCTCTGTCGGGCTCTGTCGGGTTCTGTCGGGCTCTGTCGGGCCCTGTCGGGCCCTGTAGGGCCCTGTCGGGCTCTGTCGGACTCTGTCGGGCTCTGTCGGGCCCTGTCGAGCTCTGTCGGGCTCTGTCGGGCTCTACTGGGCTCTGTCGGGCTCTGTCGGGCTCTGTCGGGCCCTGTCGGGCTCTGTCGGGCCCTGTCGGGCCCTGTCGGGCTCTGTCGGGCTCTGTCGGGCTCTATTGGGCTCTGTCGGGTTCTACTGGGCTCTACTGGGCCCTGTCGGGCTCTGTCGGGCTCTGTCGGGCTCTGTCGGGCCGTGTCGGGCTCTGTCGGGCTCTACTGGGCCCTGTCGGGCTCTGTCGGGCTCTGTCGGGCTCTGTCGGGCTCTCTCGGGCTCTATTGGGCTCTGTCGGGTTCTACTGGGATCTACTGGGCCCTGTCGGGCTCTGTCGGGCCCTGTCGGGCCCTGTCGGGCTCTGTCGGTCTCTGTCGAGCTCTACTGGGCTCTGTCGGGCTCTGTCGGGCCCTGTCGGGCTCTGTCGGGCCGTGTTGGGCTCTGTCGGGCTCTGTCGGGCTCTGTCGGGCTCTACTGGGCCCTGTCGGGCTCTGGCGGGCTCTCTCGGGCTCTGTCGGGCCCTGTCGGGCTCTGTCGGGCTCTGTCGGGTCCTGTCGGGCCCTGTCGGGCCCTGTCGGGCTCTGTCGGGCCCTGTCGGGCTCTGTCGGGCTCTGTCGGGCTCTACTGGGCCCTGTCCGGCTCTGTCGGGCTCTGTCGGGCCCTGTCGGGCTCTGTCGGGCTCTGTCGGGCTCTACTGGGCCCTGTCCGGCTCTGTCGGGCTCTGTCGGGCCCTGTCGGGCTCTGTCGGGCTCTGTCGGGCTCTACTGGGCCCTGCCGGGCTCTGTCGGTCTCTGTCGGGCTCTGTCGGGCTCTGTCGGGCTCTACTGGGCTCTGTCGGGCTCTGTCGGGTTCTGTCGGGCTCTGTCGGGCCCTGTCGGGCCCTGTCGGGCCCTGTCGGGCTCTGTCGGGCCCTGTCGGGCTCTGTCGGGCTCTGTCGGGCCCTGTCGGGCCCTGTCGGGCTCTGTCGGGCTCTGTCGAGCTCTACTGGTCTCTGTCGGGCCCGGTCGGGCCCGGTCGGGCCCTGTCGGGCTCTGTCGGGCTCTGTCGGGCCCTGTCGGGCTCTGTCGGGCTCTGTCGGGCCCTGTCGGGCTCTGTCGGGCTCTGTCGGGCTCTGTCGGGCTCTATTGGGCTCTGTCGGGTTCTACTGGGCTCTACTGGGCTCTGTCGGGCCCTGTCGGGCCCTGTCGGGCCCTGTCGGGCCCTGTCGGGCTCTGTCGGGCTCTGTCGAGCTCTACTGGTCTCTGTCGGGCTCTGTCGGGCCCGGTCGGGCTCTGTCGGTCCCTGTCGGGCTCTGTCGGGCCCTGTTGGGCTCTGTCGGGCTCTGTCGGGCTCTGTCGGGCTCTACTGGGCCCTGTCGGGCTCTGGCGGGCTCTGTCGGGCTCTGTCGGGCCCTGTCAGGCCCTGTCGGGCTCTGTCGGGCCCTGTCGGGCCCTGTCGGGCTCTGTCGGGCTCTGTCGGGCTCTGTCGGGCTCTACTGGGCCCTGTCCGGCTCTGTCGGGCTCTGTCGGGCCCTGTCGGGCTCTGTCGGGCTCTGTCGGGCTCTACTGGGCCCTGTCCGGCTCTGTCGGGCTCTGTCGGGCCCTGTCGGGCTCTGTCGGGCTCTGTCGGGCTCTACTGGGCCCTGTCGGGCTCTGTCGGTCTCTGTCGGGCTCTGTCGGGCTCTGTCGGGCTCTACTGGGCTCTGTCGGGCTCTGTCGGGTTCTGTCGGGCTCTGTCGGGCCCTGTCGGGCCCTGTCGGGCTCTGTCGGGCTCTGTCGGGCTCTGTCGGGCTCTGTTGGGACCTGTCGGGCCCTGTCGAGCTCTGTCGGGCCCTGTCGGGCCCTGTCGGGCTCTGTCGGGCTCTGTCGGGCCCTGTCGGGCTCTGTCGGGCTCTGTCGGGCTCTGTCGGGCTCTGTCGGGTTCTACTGGGCTCTACTGGGCCCTGTCGGGCTCTGTCGGGCCCTGTCGGGCCCTGTCGGGCCCTGTCGGGCTCTGTCGGGCTCTGTCGGGCCCTGTCGGGCCCTGTCGGGCTCTGTCGGGCTCTGTCGAGCTCTACTGGTCTCTGTCGGGCTCTGTCGGGCTCTGTTGGGCCCGGTCGGGCCCTGTCGGGCTCTGTCGGGCCCTGTCGGGCCCTGTCGGGCCCTGTCGGGCTCTGTCGGGCTCTGTCGGGCTCTACTGGGCCCTGTCGGGCCCTGTCGGGCCCTGTCGGGCTCTGTCGGGCTCTGTCAAGCTCTACTGGGCTCTGTCGGGCCCTGTCGGGCTCTGTCGGGCTCTGTCGGGCTCTGTCGGGCTCTACTGGGCCCTGTCCGGCTCTGTCGGGCCCTGTCGGGCCCTGTCGGGCTCTGTCGGGCTCTGTCGGGCTCTGCCGGGCCCTGTCGGGCCCTGTCGGGCTCTGTCGGGCTCTGTCGGGCCCTGTCGGGCCCTGTCGGGCTCTGTCGGGCTCTGTCGGGCCCTGTCGGGCTCTGGCGGGCTCTGTCGGGCTCTACCGGGCCCTGTCGGGCCCTGTCGGGCTCTGTCGGGCCCTGTCGGGCCCTGTCGGGCTCTACTGGGCTCTGTCGGGCTCTGTCGGGCTCTGTCGGGCTCTGGCGGGATCTGTCGGGCTCTACCGGGCCCTGTCGGACTCTGTCGGGCTCTCTCGGGCCCTGTCGGGCCCTGTCGGGCCCTGTCGGGCTCTGTCGGGCTCTGTCGGGCTCTACTGGGCCCTGTCGGGCTCTGTCGGGCTCTGTCGGGCCCTGTCGGGCTCTGTCGGGCCCTGTCGGGCTCTGTCGGGCCCTGTCGGGCTCTGTCGGGCTCTGTCGGGCTCTGTCGGGCTCTACTGGGCCCTGTCGGGCTCTGTCGGGCTCTACTGGTCTCTGTCGGGCTCTGTCGGGTTCTGTCGGGCTCTGTCGGGCTCTGTCGGGCTCTGTCGGGCCCTGTCGGGCTCTGTCGGGCCCTGTCGGGCTCTGTCGGGCTCTGTCGGGCTCTGTCGGGCTCTATTGGGCTCTGTCGGGTTCTACTGGGCTCTACTGGGCCCTGTCGGGCTCTGTCGGGCTCTGTCGGGCTCTGTCGGGCTCTACTGGGCTCTGTCGGGCTCTGTCGGGCCCTGTCGGGCTCTGTCGGGCTCTACTGGTCTCTGTCGGGCTCTGTCGGGCCCTGTCGGGCCCTGTCGGGCTCTGTCGGGCTCTGTCGGACCCTGTCAGGCCCTGTCGGGCTCTGTCGGGCTCTGTTGGGCTCTACTGGGCCCTGTCGGGCCCTGTCGGGCTCTGTCGGGCTCTGTCGAGCTCTACTGGGCTCTGTCGGGCTCTGTCGGGCCCTGTCGGGCTCTGTCGGGCTCTGTCGGGCCCTGTCGGGCTCTGTCGGGCTCTACTGGGCCCTGTCGGGCCGTGTCGTCCTCTGTCGGGCTCTGTCGGGCTCTGTCGGGCCCTGTCGGGCTCTGTCGGGCCCTGTCGGGCTCTGTCGGGCTCTGTCGGGCTCTGTCGGGCTCTACTGGGCCCTGTCGGGCTCTGTCGGGACCTGTCGGGCTCTGTCGGGCTCTGTCGGGCTCTGTCGGGCTCTACTGGGCCCTGTCGGGCCCTGTCGGGCCCTGTCGGGCCCTGTCGGGCTCTGTCGGGCTCTGTCGGGCTCTACTGGTCTCTGTCGGGCCCTGTCGGGCCCTGTCGGGCTCTGTCGGGCTCTGTTGGGCTCTGTCGGGCCCTGTCGGGCCCTGTCGGGCCCTGTCGAGCTCTGTCGGGTTCTGTCGGGCCCTGTCGGGCTCTGTCGGGCCCTGTTGGGCCCTGTCGGGCCCTGTCGGGCCCTGTCGGGCTCTGTCGGGCTCTGTCGGGCCCTGTCGGGTTCTACTGGGCTCTACTGGGCCCTGTCGGGCTCTGTCGGGCTCTGTCGGGCTCTGTCGGGCTCTGTCGGGCTCTGTCGGGTTCTACTGGGCTCTACTGGGCCCTGTCGGGCTCTGTCGGGCTCTGTCGGGCCCTGTCGGGCCCTGTCGGGCCCTGTCGGGCCCTGTCGGGCTCTGTCGGGCCCGGTCGGGCCCTGTCGGGCTCTGTCGGGCTCTGTCGGGCTCTGTCGGGCTCTACTGGTCTCTGTCGGGCTCTGTCGGGCCCTGTCGGGCCCTGACGGGCTCTGTCGGGCTCTGTCGGGCCCTGTCGGGCTTTGTCGGGCTCTGTCGGGCTCTACTGGGCCCTGTCGGGCCCTGTCGGGCTCTGTCGGGCTCTGTCGAGCTCTACTGGGCTCTGTCGGGCTTTGTCGGGCCCTGTCGGGCTCTGTCGGGCTCTGTCGGGCTCTGTCGGTCTCTGTCGGGCTCTACTGGGCCCTGTCGGGCTCTGTCGGGCCCTGTCGGGCTCTGTCGGGCTCTCTCGGGCCCTGTCGGGCTCTGTCGGGCTCTACTGGGCCCTGTCAGGCTCTCTCGGGCCCTGTCGGGCCCTGTCGGGCTCTGTCGGGCTCTGTCGAGCTCTACTGGGCTCTGTCGGGCTCTGTCGGGCCCTGTCGGGCTCTGTCGGGCTCTGGCGGGCTCTGTCGGGCTCTGGCGGGCTCTGGCGGGCTCTGTCGGGCTCTACTGGGCCCTGTCGGGCCCTGTCGGGCTCTGTCGGGCTCTGTCGGGCTCTGTCGGGACCTGTCGGGACCTGTCGGGCTCTGTCGGGCCCTGTCGGGCCCTGTCGGGCTCTGTCGGGCTCTGTCGGGCCCTGTCGGGCCCCGTCGGGCTCTGTCGGGCTTTGTCGGGCTCTGTCGGGCTCTACTGGGCTCTGTCGGGCTCTGTCGGGTTCTGTCGGGCTCTGTCGGGCCCTGTCGGGCCCTGTAGGGCCCTGTCGGGCTCTGTCGGACTCTGTCGGGCTCTGTCGGGCCCTGTCGAGCTCTGTCGGGCTCTGTCGGGCTCTACTGGGCTCTGTCGGGCTCTGTCGGGCTCTGTCGGGCCCTGTCGGGCTCTGTCGGGCCCTGTCGGGCCCTGTCGGGCTCTGTCGGGCTCTGTCGGGCTCTATTGGGCTCTGTCGGGTTCTACTGGGCTCTACTGGGCCCTGTCGGGCTCTGTCGGGCTCTGTCGGGCTCTGTCGGGCCGTGTCGGGCTCTGTCGGGCTCTACTGGGCCCTGTCGGGCTCTGTCGGGCTCTGTCGGGCTCTGTCGGGCTCTCTCGGGCTCTATTGGGCTCTGTCGGGTTCTACTGGGATCTACTGGGCCCTGTCGGGCTCTGTCGGGCCCTGTCGGGCCCTGTCGGGCTCTGTCGGTCTCTGTCGAGCTCTACTGGGCTCTGTCGGGCTCTGTCGGGCCCTGTCGGGCTCTGTCGGGCCGTGTTGGGCTCTGTCGGGCTCTGTCGGGCTCTGTCGGGCTCTACTGGGCCCTGTCGGGCTCTGGCGGGCTCTCTCGGGCTCTGTCGGGCCCTGTCGGGCTCTGTCGGGCTCTGTCGGGTCCTGTCGGGCCCTGTCGGGCCCTGTCGGGCTCTGTCGGGCCCTGTCGGGCTCTGTCGGGCTCTGTCGGGCTCTACTGGGCCCTGTCCGGCTCTGTCGGGCTCTGTCGGGCCCTGTCGGGCTCTGTCGGGCTCTGTCGGGCTCTACTGGGCCCTGTCCGGCTCTGTCGGGCTCTGTCGGGCCCTGTCGGGCTCTGTCGGGCTCTGTCGGGCTCTACTGGGCCCTGCCGGGCTCTGTCGGTCTCTGTCGGGCTCTGTCGGGCTCTGTCGGGCTCTACTGGGCTCTGTCGGGCTCTGTCGGGTTCTGTCGGGCTCTGTCGGGCCCTGTCGGGCCCTGTCGGGCCCTGTCGGGCTCTGTCGGGCCCTGTCGGGCTCTGTCGGGCTCTGTCGGGCCCTGTCGGGCCCTGTCGGGCTCTGTCGGGCTCTGTCGAGCTCTACTGGTCTCTGTCGGGCCCGGTCGGGCCCGGTCGGGCCCTGTCGGGCTCTGTCGGGCTCTGTCGGGCCCTGTCGGGCTCTGTCGGGCTCTGTCGGGCCCTGTCGGGCTCTGTCGGGCTCTGTCGGGCTCTGTCGGGCTCTATTGGGCTCTGTCGGGTTCTACTGGGCTCTACTGGGCTCTGTCGGGCCCTGTCGGGCCCTGTCGGGCCCTGTCGGGCCCTGTCGGGCTCTGTCGGGCTCTGTCGAGCTCTACTGGTCTCTGTCGGGCTCTGTCGGGCCCGGTCGGGCTCTGTCGGTCCCTGTCGGGCTCTGTCGGGCCCTGTTGGGCTCTGTCGGGCTCTGTCGGGCTCTGTCGGGCTCTACTGGGCCCTGTCGGGCTCTGGCGGGCTCTGTCGGGCTCTGTCGGGCCCTGTCAGGCCCTGTCGGGCTCTGTCGGGCCCTGTCGGGCCCTGTCGGGCTCTGTCGGGCTCTGTCGGGCTCTGTCGGGCTCTACTGGGCCCTGTCCGGCTCTGTCGGGCTCTGTCGGGCCCTGTCGGGCTCTGTCGGGCTCTGTCGGGCTCTACTGGGCCCTGTCCGGCTCTGTCGGGCTCTGTCGGGCCCTGTCGGGCTCTGTCGGGCTCTGTCGGGCTCTACTGGGCCCTGTCGGGCTCTGTCGGTCTCTGTCGGGCTCTGTCGGGCTCTGTCGGGCTCTACTGGGCTCTGTCGGGCTCTGTCGGGTTCTGTCGGGCTCTGTCGGGCCCTGTCGGGCCCTGTCGGGCTCTGTCGGGCTCTGTCGGGCTCTGTCGGGCTCTGTTGGGACCTGTCGGGCCCTGTCGAGCTCTGTCGGGCCCTGTCGGGCCCTGTCGGGCTCTGTCGGGCTCTGTCGGGCCCTGTCGGGCTCTGTCGGGCTCTGTCGGGCTCTGTCGGGCTCTGTCGGGTTCTACTGGGCTCTACTGGGCCCTGTCGGGCTCTGTCGGGCCCTGTCGGGCCCTGTCGGGCCCTGTCGGGCTCTGTCGGGCTCTGTCGGGCCCTGTCGGGCCCTGTCGGGCTCTGTCGGGCTCTGTCGAGCTCTACTGGTCTCTGTCGGGCTCTGTCGGGCTCTGTCGGGCCCGGTCGGGCCCTGTCGGGCTCTGTCGGGCCCTGTCGGGCCCTGTCGGGCCCTGTCGGGCTCTGTCGGGCTCTGTCGGGCTCTACTGGGCCCTGTCGGGCCCTGTCGGGCCCTGTCGGGCTCTGTCGGGCTCTGTCAAGCTCTACTGGGCTCTGTCGGGCCCTGTCGGGCTCTGTCGGGCTCTGTCGGGCTCTGTCGGGCTCTACTGGGCCCTGTCCGGCTCTGTCGGGCCCTGTCGGGCCCTGTCGGGCTCTGTCGGGCTCTGTCGGGCTCTGCCGGGCCCTGTCGGGCCCTGTCGGGCTCTGTCGGGCTCTGTCGGGCCCTGTCGGGCCCTGTCGGGCTCTGTCGGGCTCTGTCGGGCCCTGTCGGGCTCTGGCGGGCTCTGTCGGGCTCTACCGGGCCCTGTCGGGCCCTGTCGGGCTCTGTCGGGCCCTGTCGGGCCCTGTCGGGCTCTACTGGGCTCTGTCGGGCTCTGTCGGGCTCTGTCGGGCTCTGGCGGGATCTGTCGGGCTCTACCGGGCCCTGTCGGACTCTGTCGGGCTCTCTCGGGCCCTGTCGGGCCCTGTCGGGCCCTGTCGGGCTCTGTCGGGCTCTGTCGGGCTCTACTGGGCCCTGTCGGGCTCTGTCGGGCTCTGTCGGGCCCTGTCGGGCTCTGTCGGGCCCTGTCGGGCTCTGTCGGGCCCTGTCGGGCTCTGTCGGGCTCTGTCGGGCTCTGTCGGGCTCTACTGGGCCCTGTCGGGCTCTGTCGGGCTCTACTGGTCTCTGTCGGGCTCTGTCGGGTTCTGTCGGGCTCTGTCGGGCTCTGTCGGGCTCTGTCGGGCCCTGTCGGGCTCTGTCGGGCCCTGTCGGGCTCTGTCGGGCTCTGTCGGGCTCTGTCGGGCTCTATTGGGCTCTGTCGGGTTCTACTGGGCTCTACTGGGCCCTGTCGGGCTCTGTCGGGCTCTGTCGGGCTCTGTCGGGCTCTACTGGGCTCTGTCGGGCTCTGTCGGGCCCTGTCGGGCTCTGTCGGGCTCTACTGGTCTCTGTCGGGCTCTGTCGGGCCCTGTCGGGCCCTGTCGGGCTCTGTCGGGCTCTGTCGGACCCTGTCAGGCCCTGTCGGGCTCTGTCGGGCTCTGTTGGGCTCTACTGGGCCCTGTCGGGCCCTGTCGGGCTCTGTCGGGCTCTGTCGAGCTCTACTGGGCTCTGTCGGGCTCTGTCGGGCCCTGTCGGGCTCTGTCGGGCTCTGTCGGGCCCTGTCGGGCTCTGTCGGGCTCTACTGGGCCCTGTCGGGCCGTGTCGTCCTCTGTCGGGCTCTGTCGGGCTCTGTCGGGCCCTGTCGGGCTCTGTCGGGCCCTGTCGGGCTCTGTCGGGCTCTGTCGGGCTCTGTCGGGCTCTACTGGGCCCTGTCGGGCTCTGTCGGGACCTGTCGGGCTCTGTCGGGCTCTGTCGGGCTCTGTCGGGCTCTACTGGGCCCTGTCGGGCCCTGTCGGGCCCTGTCGGGCCCTGTCGGGCTCTGTCGGGCTCTGTCGGGCTCTACTGGTCTCTGTCGGGCCCTGTCGGGCCCTGTCGGGCTCTGTCGGGCTCTGTTGGGCTCTGTCGGGCCCTGTCGGGCCCTGTCGGGCCCTGTCGAGCTCTGTCGGGTTCTGTCGGGCCCTGTCGGGCTCTGTCGGGCCCTGTTGGGCCCTGTCGGGCCCTGTCGGGCCCTGTCGGGCTCTGTCGGGCTCTGTCGGGCCCTGTCGGGTTCTACTGGGCTCTACTGGGCCCTGTCGGGCTCTGTCGGGCTCTGTCGGGCTCTGTCGGGCTCTGTCGGGCTCTGTCGGGCTCTACTGGGCTCTGTCGGGCTCGGTCGGGCTCTGTCGGGCTCTGTCGGGCTCTGTCGGGCTCTGTCGGGCTCTGTCGGGCTCTGTCGGGCTCTGTCGGGCTCTGTCGGGCTCTGTCGGGCTCTGTCGGGCTCTGTCGGGCTCTACTGGTCTCTGTCGGGCTCTGTCGGGCCCTGTCGGGCTCTGTCGGGCTCTGTCGGGCCCTGTCGGGCCCTGTCGGGCCCTGTCGAGCTCTGTCGGGCTCTGTCGGGCTCTACTGGTCTCTGTCGGGCTCTGTCGGGCCCTGTCGGGCTCTGTCGGGCTCTGTCGGGCCCTGTCGGGCCCTGTCGAGCTCTGTCGGGCTCTGTCGGGCTCTACTGGGCTCTGTCGGGCTATACTGGGCTCTGTCGGGCTCTGTCGGGCTCTGTCGGGCTCTACAGGGCTCTGTCGGGCTCGGTCGGGCCCTGTCGGGCTCTGTCGGGCTCTGTCGGGCTCTGTCGGGCTCTGTTGGGCTCTGTCGGGCTCTGTCGGGCCCTGTCGGGCCCTGTCGAGCTCTGTCGGGCCCTGTCGGGCCCTGTCGGGCTCTACTGGTCTCTGTCGGGCTCTGTCGGGCCCTGTCGGGCCCTGTCGGGCTCTGTCGGGCTCTGTCGGGCCCTGTCGGGCCCTGTCGGGCTCTGTCGGGCTCTGTTCGGGCTCTGCTGGGCCCTGTCGGGCCCTGTCGGGCCCTGTCGGGCTCTGTCGGGCTCTGTCGAGCTCTGTCGGGTCCTGTCGGGCTCTGTCGGGCCCTGTCGGGCCCTGTCGGGCCCTGTCGGGCTCTGTCGGGCTCTGTCGGGCTCTACTGGGCCCTGTCGGGCTCTGTCGGTCTCTGTCGGGCTCTGTCGGGCTCTGTCGGGCCCTGTCGGGCTCTGTCGGGCTCTACTTGGCCCTGTCGGGCTCTGTCGGGCTCTGGCGGTCTCTGTCGGGCTCTACTGGGCCCTGTCGGGCCCTGTCGGGCTCTGTCGGGCCCTGTCGGGCCCTGTCGGGCCCTGTCGGGCTCTGTCGGGCCCTGTCGGGCCCTGTCGGGCTTTGTCGGGCTCTGTCGGGCTCTGTCGGGCTCTGTCGGGCCCTGTCGGGCTCTGTCGGGCTCTGTCGGGCTCTGTCGGGCTCTACTGGGCTCTGTCGGGCTCTGTCGGATTCTGTCGGGCTCTGTCGGGCCCTGTCGGGCCCTGTCGGGCTCTGTCGGGCTCTGTCGGGCCCTGTCGGGCCCTGTCGAGCTCTGTCGGGCTCTGTCGGGCTCTACTGGGCTCTGTCGGGCTCTGTCGGGCTCTGTCGGGCTCTACTGGGCTCTGTCGGGCTCTGTCGGGCTCTGTCGGGCCCTGTCGGGCCCTGTCGGGCTCTGTCGGGCTCTGTCGGGCCCTGTCGGGCCCTGTCGGGCTCTGTCGGGCTCTGTCGGGCTCTGTCGGGCCCTGTCGGGCCCTGTCGAGCTCTGTCGGGCTCTGTCGGGCTCTACTGGGCTCTGTCGGGCTCTACTGGGCTCTGTCGGGCTCTGTCGGGCTCTGTCGGGCTCTACTGGGCTCTGTCGGGCTCGGTCGGGCCCTGTCGGGCTCTGTCGGGCTCTGTCGGGCTCTGTTGGGCTCTGTCGGGCCCTGTCGGGCCCTGTCGGGCCCTGTCGGGCCCTGTCGGGCCCTGTCGGACTCTGTCGGGCTCTGTCGGGCTCTGTCGGGCTCTGTCGGGTTCTACTGGGCTCTACTGGGCCCTGTCAGGCTCTGTCGGGCTCTGTCGGGCCCGGTCGGGCCCTGTCGGGCTCTGTCGGGCTCTGTCGGGCTCTGTCGGGCTCTACTGGGCTCTGTCGGGCTCTGTCGGGCCCTGTCGGGCCCTGACGGGCTCTGTCGGGCTCTGTCGGGCCCTGTCGGGCTTTGTCGGGCTCTGTCGGGCTCTACTGGGCCCTGTCGGGCTCTGTCGGGCTCTGTCGGGCTCTGTCGAGCTCTACTGGGCTCTGTCGGGCTTTGTCGGGCCCTGTCGGGCTCTGTCGGGCTCTGTCGGGCTCTGTCGGGCTCTGTCGGGCTCTCTCGGGCCCTGTCGGGCTCTGTCGGGCTCTACTGGGCCCTGTCGGGCTCTGTCGGGCCCTGTCGGGCTCTGTCGGGCTCTCTCGGGCCCTGTCGGGCTCTGTCGGGCTCTACTGGGCCCTGTCAGGCTCTCTCGGGCCCTGTCGGGCCCTGTCGGGCTCTGTCGGGCTCTGTCGAGCTCTACTGGGCTCTGTCGGGCTCTGTCGGGCCCTGTCGGGCTCTGTCGGGCTCTGGCGGGCTCTGTCGGGCTCTGGCGGGCTCTGGCGGGCTCTGTCGGGCTCTACTGGGCCCTGTCGGGCCCTGTCGGGCTCTGTCGGGCTCTGTCGGGCTCTGTCGGGACCTGTCGGGACCTGTCGGGCTCTGTCGGGCCCTGTCGGGCCCTGTCGGGCTCTGTCGGGCTCTGTCGGGCCCTGTCGGGCCCTGTCGGGCTCTGTCGGGCTTTGTCGGGCTCTGTCGGGCTCTACTGGGCTCTGTCGGGCTCTGTCGGGTTCTGTCGGGCTCTGTCGGGCCCTGTCGGGCCCTGTAGGGCCCTGTCGGGCTCTGTCGGACTCTGTCGGGCTCTGTCGGGCTCTACTGGGCTCTGTCGGGCTCTGTCGGGCTCTGTCGGGTTCTGTCGGGCTCTGTCGGGCCCTGTCGAGCTCTGTCGGGCTCTGTCGGGCTCTGTCGGGCTCTACTGGGCTCTGTCGGGCTCTGTCGGGCTCTGTCGGGCCCTGTCGGGCCCTGTCGGGCCCTGTCGGGCCCTGTCGGGCTCTGTCGGGCTCTGTCGGGCTCTATTGGGCTCTGTCGGGTTCTACTGGGCTCTACTGGGCCCTGTCGGGCTCTGTCGGGCTCTGTCGGGCTCTGTCGGGCCCTGTCGGGCTCTGTCGGGCTCTACTGGGCCCTGTCGGGCTCTGTCGGGCTCTGTCGGGCCCTGTCGGGCTCTGTCGGGCTCTGTCGGGCCCTGTCGGGCCCTGTCGGGCTCTGTCGGGCTCTGTCGGGCTCTGTCGGGCCCTGTCGGGCCCTGTCGAGCTCTGTCGGGCTCTGTCGGGCTCTACTGGGCTCTGTCGGGCTCTACTGGGCTCTGTCGGGCTCTGTCGGGCTCTGTCGGGCTCTACTGGGCTCTGTCGGGCTCGGTCGGGCCCTGTCGGGCTCTGTCGGGCTCTGTCGGGCTCTGTCGGGCTCTGTTGGGCTCTGTCGGGCTCTGTCGGGCCCTGTCGGGCCCTGTCGAGCTCTGTCGGGCCCTGTCGGGCCCTGTCGGGCTCTACTGGTCTCTGTCGGGCTCTGTCGGGCCCTGTCGGGCCCTGTCGGGCTCTGTCGGGCTCTGTCGGGCCCTGTCGGGCCCTGTCGGGCTCTGTCGGGCTCTGTTCGGGCTCTGCTGGGCCCTGTCGGGCCCTGTCGGGCCCTGTCGGGCTCTGTCGGGCTCTGTCGAGCTCTGTCGGGCTCTGTCGGGCTCTGTCGGGCCCTGTCGGGCTCTGTCGGGCCCTGTCGGGCTCTGTCGGGCTCTGTCGGGCTCTACTGGGCCCTGTCGGGCTCTGTCGGTCTCTGTCGGTCTCTGTCGGGCTCTGACGGGCCCTGTCGGGCTCTGTCGGGCTCTACTTGGCCCTGTCGGGCTCTGTCGGGCTCTGGCGGTCTCTGTCGGGCTCTACTGGGCCCTGTCGGGCCCTGTCGGGCTCTGTCGGGCTCTGTCGGGCCCTGTCGGGCCCTGTCGGGCTCTGTCGGGCCCTGTCGGGCCCTGTCGGGCTTTGTCGGGCTCTGTCGGGCTCTGTCGGGCTCTGTCGGGCCCTGTCGGGCTCTGTCGGGCTCTGTCGGGCTCTGTCGGGCTCTACTGGGCTCTGTCGGGCTCTGTCGGGTTCTGTCGGGCTCTGTCGGGCCCTGTCGGGCCCTGTCGGGCTCTGTCGGGCCCTGTCGGGCCCTGTCGGGCCCTGTCGAGCTCTGTCGGGCTCTGTCGGGCTCTACTGGGCTCTGTCGGGCTCTGTCGGGCTCTGTCGGGCTCTGTCGGGCTCTACTGGGCTCTGTCGGGCTCTGTCGGGCTCTGTCGGGCTCTGTCGGGCCCTGTCGGGCCCTGTCGGACTCTGTCGGGCTCTGTCGGGCTCTGTCGGGCTCTGTCGGGTTCTACTGGGCTCTACTGGGCCCTGTCGGGCTCTGTCGGGCTCTGTCGGGCCCTGTCGGGCCCTGTCGGGCCCTGTCGGGCCCTGTCGGGCTCTGTCGGGCCCGGTCGGGCCCTGTCGGGCTCTGTCGGGCTCTGTCGGGCTCTGTCGGGCTCTACTGGTCTCTGTCGGGCTCTGTCGGGCCCTGTCGGGCCCTGACGGGCTCTGTCGGGCTCTGTCGGGCCCTGTCGGGCTTTGTCGGGCTCTGTCGGGCTCTACTGGGCCCTGTCGGGCCCTGTCGGGCTCTGTCGGGCTCTGTCGAGCTCTACTGGGCTCTGTCGGGCTTTGTCGGGCCCTGTCGGGCTCTGTCGGGCTCTGTCGGGCTCTGTCGGTCTCTGTCGGGCTCTACTGGGCCCTGTCGGGCTCTGTCGGGCCCTGTCGGGCTCTGTCGGGCTCTCTCGGGCCCTGTCGGGCTCTGTCGGGCTCTACTGGGCCCTGTCAGGCTCTCTCGGGCCCTGTCGGGCCCTGTCGGGCTCTGTCGGGCTCTGTCGAGCTCTACTGGGCTCTGTCGGGCTCTGTCGGGCCCTGTCGGGCTCTGTCGGGCTCTGGCGGGCTCTGTCGGGCTCTGGCGGGCTCTGGCGGGCTCTGTCGGGCTCTACTGGGCCCTGTCGGGCCCTGTCGGGCTCTGTCGGGCTCTGTCGGGCTCTGTCGGGACCTGTCGGGACCTGTCGGGCTCTGTCGGGCCCTGTCGGGCCCTGTCGGGCTCTGTCGGGCTCTGTCGGGCCCTGTCGGGCCCTGTCGGGCTCTGTCGGGCTTTGTCGGGCTCTGTCGGGCTCTACTGGGCTCTGTCGGGCTCTGTCGGGTTCTGTCGGGCTCTGTCGGGCCCTGTCGGGCCCTGTAGGGCCCTGTCGGGCTCTGTCGGACTCTGTCGGGCTCTGTCGGGCCCTGTCGAGCTCTGTCGGGCTCTGTCGGGCTCTACTGGGCTCTGTCGGGCTCTGTCGGGCTCTGTCGGGCCCTGTCGGGCCCTGTCGGGCCCTGTCGGGCCCTGTCGGGCTCTGTCGGGCTCTGTCGGGCTCTATTGGGCTCTGTCGGGTTCTACTGGGCTCTACTGGGCCCTGTCGGGCTCTGTCGGGCTCTGTCGGGCTCTGTCGGGCCGTGTCGGGCTCTGTCGGGCTCTACTGGGCCCTGTCGGGCTCTGTCGGGCCCTGTCGGGCCCTGTCGGGCTCTGTCGGTCTCTGTCGAGCTCTACTGGGCTCTGTCGGGCTCTGTCGGGCTCTGTCGGGCTCTGTCGGGCTCTACTGGGCCCTGTCGGGCTCTGGCGGGCTCTCTCGGGCTCTGTCGGGCCCTGTCGGGCTCTGTCGGGCTCTGTCGGGTCCTGTCGGGCCCTGTCGGGCCCTGTCGGGCTCTGTCGGACTCTGTCGGGCTCTGTCGGGCCCTGTCGAGCTCTGTCGGGCTCTGTCGGGCTCTACTGGGCTCTGTCGGGCTCTGTCGGGCCCTGTCGGGCCCTGACGGGCTCTGTCGGGCTCTGTCGGGCCCTGTCGGGCTTTGTCGGGCTCTGTCGGGCTCTACTGGGCCCTGTCGGGCTCTGTCGGGCTCTGTCGGGCTCTGTCGAGCTCTACTGGGCTCTGTCGGGCTTTGTCGGGCCCTGTCGGGCTCTGTCGGGCTCTGTCGGGCTCTGTCGGGCTCTGTCGGGCTCTCTCGGGCCCTGTCGGGCTCTGTCGGGCTCTACTGGGCCCTGTCGGGCTCTGTCGGGCCCTGTCGGGCTCTGTCGGGCTCTCTCGGGCCCTGTCGGGCTCTGTCGGGCTCTACTGGGCCCTGTCAGGCTCTCTCGGGCCCTGTCGGGCCCTGTCGGGCTCTGTCGGGCTCTGTCGAGCTCTACTGGGCTCTGTCGGGCTCTGTCGGGCCCTGTCGGGCTCTGTCGGGCTCTGGCGGGCTCTGTCGGGCTCTGGCGGGCTCTGGCGGGCTCTGTCGGGCTCTACTGGGCCCTGTCGGGCCCTGTCGGGCTCTGTCGGGCTCTGTCGGGCTCTGTCGGGACCTGTCGGGACCTGTCGGGCTCTGTCGGGCCCTGTCGGGCCCTGTCGGGCTCTGTCGGGCTCTGTCGGGCCCTGTCGGGCCCTGTCGGGCTCTGTCGGGCTTTGTCGGGCTCTGTCGGGCTCTACTGGGCTCTGTCGGGCTCTGTCGGGTTCTGTCGGGCTCTGTCGGGCCCTGTCGGGCCCTGTAGGGCCCTGTCGGGCTCTGTCGGACTCTGTCGGGCTCTGTCGGGCTCTACTGGGCTCTGTCGGGCTCTGTCGGGCTCTGTCGGGTTCTGTCGGGCTCTGTCGGGCCCTGTCGAGCTCTGTCGGGCTCTGTCGGGCTCTGTCGGGCTCTACTGGGCTCTGTCGGGCTCTGTCGGGCTCTGTCGGGCCCTGTCGGGCCCTGTCGGGCCCTGTCGGGCCCTGTCGGGCTCTGTCGGGCTCTGTCGGGCTCTATTGGGCTCTGTCGGGTTCTACTGGGCTCTACTGGGCCCTGTCGGGCTCTGTCGGGCTCTGTCGGGCTCTGTCGGGCCCTGTCGGGCTCTGTCGGGCTCTACTGGGCCCTGTCGGGCTCTGTCGGGCTCTGTCGGGCCCTGTCGGGCTCTGTCGGGCTCTGTCGGGCCCTGTCGGGCCCTGTCGGGCTCTGTCGGGCTCTGTCGGGCTCTGTCGGGCCCTGTCGGGCCCTGTCGAGCTCTGTCGGGCTCTGTCGGGCTCTACTGGGCTCTGTCGGGCTCTACTGGGCTCTGTCGGGCTCTGTCGGGCTCTGTCGGGCTCTACTGGGCTCTGTCGGGCTCGGTCGGGCCCTGTCGGGCTCTGTCGGGCTCTGTCGGGCTCTGTCGGGCTCTGTTGGGCTCTGTCGGGCTCTGTCGGGCCCTGTCGGGCCCTGTCGAGCTCTGTCGGGCCCTGTCGGGCCCTGTCGGGCTCTACTGGTCTCTGTCGGGCTCTGTCGGGCCCTGTCGGGCCCTGTCGGGCTCTGTCGGGCTCTGTCGGGCCCTGTCGGGCCCTGTCGGGCTCTGTCGGGCTCTGTTCGGGCTCTGCTGGGCCCTGTCGGGCCCTGTCGGGCCCTGTCGGGCTCTGTCGGGCTCTGTCGAGCTCTGTCGGGCTCTGTCGGGCTCTGTCGGGCCCTGTCGGGCTCTGTCGGGCCCTGTCGGGCTCTGTCGGGCTCTGTCGGGCTCTACTGGGCCCTGTCGGGCTCTGTCGGTCTCTGTCGGTCTCTGTCGGGCTCTGACGGGCCCTGTCGGGCTCTGTCGGGCTCTACTTGGCCCTGTCGGGCTCTGTCGGGCTCTGGCGGTCTCTGTCGGGCTCTACTGGGCCCTGTCGGGCCCTGTCGGGCTCTGTCGGGCTCTGTCGGGCCCTGTCGGGCCCTGTCGGGCTCTGTCGGGCCCTGTCGGGCCCTGTCGGGCTTTGTCGGGCTCTGTCGGGCTCTGTCGGGCTCTGTCGGGCCCTGTCGGGCTCTGTCGGGCTCTGTCGGGCTCTGTCGGGCTCTACTGGGCTCTGTCGGGCTCTGTCGGGTTCTGTCGGGCTCTGTCGGGCCCTGTCGGGCCCTGTCGGGCTCTGTCGGGCCCTGTCGGGCCCTGTCGGGCCCTGTCGAGCTCTGTCGGGCTCTGTCGGGCTCTACTGGGCTCTGTCGGGCTCTGTCGGGCTCTGTCGGGCTCTGTCGGGCTCTACTGGGCTCTGTCGGGCTCTGTCGGGCTCTGTCGGGCTCTGTCGGGCCCTGTCGGGCCCTGTCGGACTCTGTCGGGCTCTGTCGGGCTCTGTCGGGCTCTGTCGGGTTCTACTGGGCTCTACTGGGCCCTGTCGGGCTCTGTCGGGCTCTGTCGGGCCCTGTCGGGCCCTGTCGGGCCCTGTCGGGCCCTGTCGGGCTCTGTCGGGCCCGGTCGGGCCCTGTCGGGCTCTGTCGGGCTCTGTCGGGCTCTGTCGGGCTCTACTGGTCTCTGTCGGGCTCTGTCGGGCCCTGTCGGGCCCTGACGGGCTCTGTCGGGCTCTGTCGGGCCCTGTCGGGCTTTGTCGGGCTCTGTCGGGCTCTACTGGGCCCTGTCGGGCCCTGTCGGGCTCTGTCGGGCTCTGTCGAGCTCTACTGGGCTCTGTCGGGCTTTGTCGGGCCCTGTCGGGCTCTGTCGGGCTCTGTCGGGCTCTGTCGGTCTCTGTCGGGCTCTACTGGGCCCTGTCGGGCTCTGTCGGGCCCTGTCGGGCTCTGTCGGGCTCTCTCGGGCCCTGTCGGGCTCTGTCGGGCTCTACTGGGCCCTGTCAGGCTCTCTCGGGCCCTGTCGGGCCCTGTCGGGCTCTGTCGGGCTCTGTCGAGCTCTACTGGGCTCTGTCGGGCTCTGTCGGGCCCTGTCGGGCTCTGTCGGGCTCTGGCGGGCTCTGTCGGGCTCTGGCGGGCTCTGGCGGGCTCTGTCGGGCTCTACTGGGCCCTGTCGGGCCCTGTCGGGCTCTGTCGGGCTCTGTCGGGCTCTGTCGGGACCTGTCGGGACCTGTCGGGCTCTGTCGGGCCCTGTCGGGCCCTGTCGGGCTCTGTCGGGCTCTGTCGGGCCCTGTCGGGCCCTGTCGGGCTCTGTCGGGCTTTGTCGGGCTCTGTCGGGCTCTACTGGGCTCTGTCGGGCTCTGTCGGGTTCTGTCGGGCTCTGTCGGGCCCTGTCGGGCCCTGTAGGGCCCTGTCGGGCTCTGTCGGACTCTGTCGGGCTCTGTCGGGCCCTGTCGAGCTCTGTCGGGCTCTGTCGGGCTCTACTGGGCTCTGTCGGGCTCTGTCGGGCTCTGTCGGGCCCTGTCGGGCCCTGTCGGGCCCTGTCGGGCCCTGTCGGGCTCTGTCGGGCTCTGTCGGGCTCTATTGGGCTCTGTCGGGTTCTACTGGGCTCTACTGGGCCCTGTCGGGCTCTGTCGGGCTCTGTCGGGCTCTGTCGGGCCGTGTCGGGCTCTGTCGGGCTCTACTGGGCCCTGTCGGGCTCTGTCGGGCCCTGTCGGGCCCTGTCGGGCTCTGTCGGTCTCTGTCGAGCTCTACTGGGCTCTGTCGGGCTCTGTCGGGCTCTGTCGGGCTCTGTCGGGCTCTACTGGGCCCTGTCGGGCTCTGGCGGGCTCTCTCGGGCTCTGTCGGGCCCTGTCGGGCTCTGTCGGGCTCTGTCGGGTCCTGTCGGGCCCTGTCGGGCCCTGTCGGGCTCTGTCGGGCCCTGTCGGGCTCTGTCGGGCTCTGTCGGGCTCTACTGGGCCCTGTCCGGCTCTGTCGGGCTCTGTCGGGCCCTGTCGGGCTCTGTCGGGCTCTGTCGGGCTCTACTGGGCCCTGTCCGGCTCTGTCGGGCTCTGTCGGGCCCTGTCGGGCTCTGTCGGGCTCTGTCGGGCTCTACTGGGCCCTGCCGGGCTCTGTCGGTCTCTGTCGGGCTCTGTCGGGCTCTGTCGGGCTCTACTGGGCTCTGTCGGGCTCTGTCGGGTTCTGTCGGGCTCTGTCGGGCCCTGTCGGGCCCTGTCGGGCTCTGTCGGGCTCTGTCGGGCTCTGTCGGGCTCTGTTGGGACCTGTCGGGCCCTGTCGAGCTCTGTCGGGCCCTGTCGGGCTCTGTCAGGCTCTGTCGGGCCCTGTCGTGCTCTGTCGGGCTCTGTCGGGCTCTGTCGGGCTCTGTCGGGCTCTACTGGGCTCTACTGGGCCCTGTCAAGCTCTGTCGGGCTCTGTCGGGCCCTGTCGGGCCCTGTCGGGCCCTGTCGGGCTCTGTCGGGCCCTGTCGGGCTCTGTCGGGCTCTGTCGGGCCCTGTCGGGCCCTGTCGGGCTCTGTCGGGCTCTGTCGAGCTCTACTGGTCTCTGTCGGGCCCGGTCGGGCCCGGTCGGGCCCTGTCGGGCTCTGTCGGGCTCTGTCGGGCCCTGTCGGGCTCTGTCGGGCTCTGTCGGGCCCTGTCGGGCTCTGTCGGGCTCTGTCGGGCTCTGTCGGGCTCTATTGGGCTCTGTCGGGTTCTACTGGGCTCTACTGGGCTCTGTCGGGCCCTGTCGGGCCCTGTCGGGCCCTGTCGGGCTCTGTCGGGCTCTGTCGGGCCCTGTCGGGCCCTGTCGGGCTCTGTCGGGCTCTGTCGAGCTCTACTGGTCTCTGTCGGGCTCTGTCGGGCCCGGTCGGGCTCTGTCGGTCCCTGTCGGGCTCTGTCGGGCCCTGTTGGGCTCTGTCGGGCTCTGTCGGGCTCTGTCGGGCTCTACTGGGCCCTGTCGGGCTCTGGCGGGCTCTGTCGGGCTCTGTCGGGCCCTGTCGGGCTCTGTCGGGCTCTGTCGGGCCCTGTCGGGCCCTGTCGGGCTCTGTCGGGCCCTGTCGGGCCCTGTCGGGCTCTGTCGGGCTCTGTCGGGCTCTGTCGGGCTCTACTGGGCCCTGTCCGGCTCTGTCGGGCTCTGTCGGGCCCTGTCGGGCTCTGTCGGGCTCTGTCGGGCTCTACTGGGCCCTGTCCGGCTCTGTCGGGCTCTGTCGGGCCCTGTCGGGCTCTGTCGGGCTCTGTCGGGCTCTACTGGGCCCTGTCGGGCTCTGTCGGTCTCTGTCGGGCTCTGTCGGGCTCTGTCGGGCTCTACTGGGCCCTGTCGGGCTCTGTCGGGTTCTGTCGGGCTCTGTCGGGCCCTGTCGGGCCCTGTCGGGCTCTGTCGGGCTCTGTCGGGCTCTGTCGGGCTCTGTTGGGACCTGTCGGGCCCTGTCGAGCTCTGTCGGGCCCTGTCGGGCCCTGTCGGGCTCTGTCGGGCTCTGTCGGGCCCTGTCGGGCTCTGTCGGGCTCTGTCGGGCTCTGTCGGGCTCTGTCGGGTTCTACTGGGCTCTACTGGGCCCTGTCGGGCTCTGTCGGGCCCTGTCGGGCCCTGTCGGGCCCTGTCGGGCTCTGTCGGGCTCTGTCGGGCCCTGTCGGGCCCTGTCGGGCTCTGTCGGGCTCTGTCGAGCTCTACTGGTCTCTGTCGGGCTCTGTCGGGCTCTGTCGGGCCCGGTCGGGCCCTGTCGGGCTCTGTCGGGCCCTGTCGGGCCCTGTCGGGCCCTGTCGGGCTCTGTCGGGCTCTGTCGGGCTCTACTGGGCCCTGTCGGGCCCTGTCGGGCCCTGTCGGGCTCTGTCGGGCTCTGTCAAGCTCTACTGGGCTCTGTCGGGCCCTGTCGGGCTCTGTCGGGCTCTGTCGGGCTCTGTCGGGCTCTGTCGGGCTCTACTGGGCCCTGTCCGGCTCTGTCGGGCCCTGTCGGGCCCTGTCGGGCTCTGTCGGGCTCTGTCGGGCTCTGCCGGGCCCTGTCGGGCCCTGTCGGGCTCTGTCGGGCTCTGTCGGGCCCTGTCGGGCCCTGTCGGGCTCTGTCGGGCTCTGTCGGGCCCTGTCGGGCTCTGGCGGGCTCTGTCGGGCTCTACCGGGCCCTGTCGGGCCCTGTCGGGCTCTGTCGGGCCCTGTCGGGCCCTGTCGGGCTCTACTGGGCTCTGTCGGGCTCTGTCGGGCTCTGTCGGGCTCTGGCGGGCTCTGTCGGGCTCTACCGGGCCCTGTCGGACTCTGTCGGGCTCTCTCGGGCCCTGTCGGGCCCTGTCGGGCCCTGTCGGGCTCTGTCGGGCTCTGTCGGGCTCTGTCGGGCCCTGTCGGGCCCTGTCGAGCTCTGTCGGGCTCTGTCGGGCTCTGTCGGGCTCTACTGGGCCCTGTCGGGCTCTGTCGGGCTCTACTGGTCTCTGTCGGGCTCTGTCGGGTTCTGTCGGGCTCTGTCGGGCTCTGTCGGGCCCTGTCGGGCCCTGTCGGGCTCTGTCGGGCCCTGTCGGGCTCTGTCGGGCTCTGTCGGGCTCTGTCGGGCTCTATTGGGCTCTGTCGGGTTCTACTGGGCTCTACTGGGCCCTGTCGGGCTCTGTCGGGCTCTGTCGGGCTCTGTCGGGCTCTACTGGGCTCTGTCGGGCTCTGTCGGGCCCTGTCGGGCTCTGTCGGGCTCTACTGGTCTCTGTCGGGCTCTGTCGGGCCCTGTCGGGCCCTGTCGGGCTCTGTCGGGCTCTGTTGGGCTCTACTGGGCCCTGTCGGGCCCTGTCGGGCTCTGTCGGGCTCTGTCGAGCTCTACTGGGCTCTGTCGGGCTCTGTCGGGCCCTGTCGGGCTCTGTCGGGCTCTGTCGGGCCCTGTCGGGCTCTGTCGGGCTCTACTGGGCCCTGTCGGGCCGTGTCGTCCTCTGTCGGGCTCTGTCGGGCTCTGTCGGGCCCTGTCGGGCTCTGTCGGGCCCTGTCGGGCTCTGTCGGGCTCTGTCGGGCTCTGTCGGGCTCTACTGGGCCCTGTCGGGCTCTGTCGGGACCTGTCGGGCTCTGTCGGGCTCTGTCGGGCCCTGTCGGACTCTGTCGGGCTCTCTCGGGCCCTGTCGGGCCCTGTCGGGCTTTGTCGGGCTCTGTCGGGCTCTGTCGGCCTGTACTGGGCCCTGTCGGGCTCTGTCGGGCTCTGTCGGGCCCTGTCGGTCTCTGTCGGGCCCTGTCGGGCTCTGCCGGGCTCTGTCGGGCTCTGTCGGGCTCTGTCGGGCTCTACTGGGCTCTGTCGGGTTCTGTCGGGCTCTGTCGGGCTCTGTCGGGCTGTACTGGGCCCTGTCGGGCTCTGTCGGGCTCTGTCGGGCCCTGTCGGGCTCTGTCGGGCCCTGTCGGGCTCTGCCGGGCTCTGTCGGGCTCTGTCGGGCTCTGTCGGGCTCTACTGGGCCCTGTCGGGCTCTGTCGGGCTCTGTCGGGCTCTACTGGGCTCTGTCGGGTTCTGTCGGGCTCTGTCGGGCCCTGTCGGGCCCTGTCGGGCCCTGTCGGGCTCTGTCGGGCTCTGTCGGGCCCTGTCGGGCCCTGTCGGGCCCTGTCGAGCTCTGTCGGGCCCTGTCGGGCCCTGTAGGGCTCTGTCGGGCACTGTTGGGCCCTGTCGGGCTCTGTCGGGTCCTGTCGGGCCCTGTCGGGCTCTATCGGGCCCTGTTGGGCCCTGTCGGGCTCTGTCGGGCTCTGTCGGGCCCTGTCGGACTCTGTCGGGCTCTGTCGGGCCCTGTCGGGCCCTGTCGGACTCTGTCGGGCTCTGTCGGGCTCTGTCGGGCTCTGTCGGTTTCTACTGGGCTCTACTGGGCCCTGTCGGGCTCTGTCGGGCCCTGTCGGGCCCTGTCGGGTTCTGTCGGGCTCAGTCGGGCTCTGTCGGGCTCTGTCGGGCTCTGTCGGGCTCTACTGGTCTCTGTCGGGCTCTGTCGGGCTCTGTCGGGCCCTGTCGGGCCCTGTAGGGCTCTGTCGGGCTCTGTCGGGCTCTACTGGGCCCTGTCGGGCCCTGTCGGGCTCTGTCGGGCTCTGTCGAGCTCTACTGGGCCCTGTCGGGCTCTGTCGGGCCCTGTCGGGCTCTGTCGGGCTCTGTCGGGCTCTGTCGGGCTCTACTGGGCCCTGTCGGGCCCTGTCGGTCCCTGTCGGGCTCTGTCGGGCTCTGTCGGGCCCTGTCGGGCCCTGTCGGGCTCTGTCGGGCTCTGTCGGGCTCTGTCGGGCCCTGTCGGGCTCTGTCGGGCTCTGTCGGGCCCTGTCGGGCTCTGTCGGGCTCTACTGGGCCCTGTCGGGCTCTGTCGGGCTCTGTCGAGCTCTACTGGGCTCTGTCGGGCTCTGTCGGGCCCTGTCGGGCTCTGTCGGGCTCTGGCGGGGTCTGGCGGGCTCTGTCGGGCTCTACTGGGCCCTGTCGGGCTCTGTCGGGCTCTGTCGGGCTCTGTCGGGCCCTGTCGGGCTCTGTCGGGCTCTGTCGGGCCCTGTCGGGCTCTGTCGGGCCCTGTCGGGCTCTGTTGGGACCTGTCGGGCCCTGTCGAGCTCTGTCGGGCCCTGTCGGGCCCTGTCGGGCTCTGTCGGGCTCTGTCGGGCCCTGTCGGGCTCTGTCGGGCTCTGTCGGGCTCTGTCGGGTTCTACTGGGCTCTACTGGGCCCTGTCGGGCTCTGTCGGGCCCTGTCGGGCCCTGTCGGGCCCTGTCGGGCTCTGTCGGGCTCTGTCGGGCCCTGTCGGGCCCTGTCGGGCTCTGTCGGGCTCTGTCGAGCTCTACTGGTCTCTGTCGGGCTCTGTCGGGCCCGGTCGGGCCCTGTCGGGCTCTGTCGGGCTCTGTCGGGCCCTGTCGGGCCCTGTCGGGCTCTGTCGGGCTCTGTCGGGCTCTACTGGGCCCTGTCGGGCTCTGTCGGGCTCTGTCGGGCCCTGTCGGGCCCTGTCGGGCTCTGTAGGGCTCTGTCGGGCCCTGTCGGGCTCTGGCGGGCTCTGTCGGGCTCTACCGGGCCCTGTCGGGCCCTGTCGGGCTCTGTCGGGCCCTGTCGGGCCCTGTCGGGCTCTACTGGGCTCTGTCGGGCTCTGTCGGGCTCTGTCGGGCTCTGGCGGGCTCTGTCGGGCTCTACCGGGCCCTGTCGGACTCTGTCGGGCTCTCTCGGGCCCTGTCGGGCCCTGTCGGGCCCTGTCGGGCTCTGTCGGGCTCTGTCGGGCTCTGTCGGGCTCTATTGGGCTCTGTCGGGTTCTACTGGGCTCTACTGGGCCCTGTCGGGCTCTGTCGGGCTCTGTCGAGCTCTGTCGGGCTCTACTGGTCTCTGTCGGGCTCTGTCGGGTTCTGTCGGGCTCTGTCAGGCTCTGTCGGGCCCTGTCGGGCCCTGTCGGGCTCTGTCGGGCCCTGTCGGGCTCTGTCGGGCTCTGTCGGGCTCTGTCGGGCTCTATTGGGCTCTGTCGGGTTCTACTGGGCTCTACTGGGCCCTGTCGGGCTCTGTCGGGCTCTGTCGGGCTCTGTCGGGCTCTACTGGGCTCTGTCGGGCTCTGTCGGGCCCTGTCGGGCTCTGTCGGGCTCTACTGGTCTCTGTCGGGCTCTGTCGGGCCCTGTCGGGCCCTGTCGGGCTCTGTCGGGCTCTGTCGGACCCTGTCAGGCCCTGTCGGGCTCTGTCGGGCTCTGTTGGGCTCTACTGGGCCCTGTCGGGCCCTGTCGGGCTCTGTCGGGCTCTGTCGAGCTCTACTGGGCTCTGTCGGGCTCTGTCGGGCCCTGTCGGGCTCTGTCGGGCTCTACTGGGCCCTGTCAGGCCCTGTCGGGCCCTGTCGTGCTCTGTCGGGCTCTGTCTGGCTCTGTCGGGCTCTGTCGAGCTCTACTGGGCTCTGTCGGGCTCTGTCGGGCCCTGTCGGGCTCTGTCGGGCCCTGTCGGGCTCTGTCGGGCCCTGTCGGGCTCTGTCGGGCTCTGTCGGGCCCTGTCGGGCTCTGTCGGGCCCTGTCGGGCTCTGTCGGGCTCTGTCGGGACCTGTCGGGCTCTGTCGGGCTCTGTCGGGCCCTGTCGGGCCCTGTCGGGCTCTGTCGGGCTCTGTCGGGCCCTGTCGGGCCCTGTCGGGCTTTGTCGGGCTCTGTCGGGCTCTGTCGGGCTGTACTGGGCCCTGTCGGGCCCTGTCGGGCTCTGTCGGGCCCTGTCGGGCTCTGCCGGGCTCTGTCGGGCTCTGTCGGGCTCTACTGGGCCCTGTCGGGCTCTGTCGGGCTCTGTCGGGCTCTGTCGGGCTCTACTGGGCTCTGTCGGGCTCTGTCGGGTTCTGTCGGGCTCTGTCGGGCCCTGTCGGGCCCTGTCGGGCTCTGTCGGGCTCTGTTGGGCTCTGTCGGGCCCTGTCGGGCCCTGTCGGGCCCTGTCGAGCTCTGTCGGGCCCTGTTGGGCCCTGTCGGGCTCTGTCGGGCCCTGTTGGGCCCTGTCGGGCTCTGTCGGGTCCTGTCGGGCCCTGTCGGGCTCTGTCGGGCCCTGTTGGGCCCTGTCGGGCTCTGTCGGGCTCTGTCGGGCCCTGTCGGACTCTGTCGGGCTCTGTCGGGCCCTGTCGGGCCCTGTCGGGCTCTGTCGGGCTCTGTCGGGCTCTGTCGGGCTCTGTCGGTTTCTACTGGGCTCTACTGGGCCCTGTCGGGCTCTGTCGGGCTCTGTCGGGCTCTGTCGGGCTCTGTCGGGCCCTGTCGGGCTCTGTCGGGCTCTACTGGTCTCTGTCGGGCTCTGTCGGGCTCTGTCGGGCCCTGTCGGGCCCTGTAGGGCTCTGTCGGGCTCTGTCGGGCTCTACTGGGCCCTGTCGGGCTCTGTCGGGCCCTGTCGGGCCCTGTCGGGCCCTGTCGGGCCCTGTCGGGCTCTTTCGGGCTCTGTCGGGCTCTGTCGGGCCCTGTCGGGCTCTGTCGGGCTTTGTCGGGCTCTGTCGGGCTCTACTGGACTCTGTCGGGCTCTGTCGGGTTCTGTCGGGCTCTGTCGGGCTCTGTCGGGCCCTGTCGAGCTCTGTCGGGCTCTGTCGGGCTCTGTCGGGCTCTACTGGGCTCTGTCGGGCTCTGTCGGGTTCTGTCGGGCTCTGTCGGGCCCTGTCGGGCCCTGTCGGGCTCTGTCGGGCTCTGTCGGGCTCTGTCGGGCTCTGTCGGGCTCTATTGGGCTCTGTCGGGTTCTACTGGGCTCTACTGGGCTCTGTCGGGCTCTGTCGGGCTCTGTCGGGCCCTGTCGGGCTCTGTCGGGCTCTACTGGGCCCTGTCGGGCTCTGTCGGGCTCTGTCGGGCTCTGTCGGGCCCTGTCGGGCCCTGTCGGGCTCTGTCGAGCTCTACTGGGCTCTGTCGGGCTCTGTCGGGCCCTGTCGGGCTCTGTCGGGCTCTGTCGGGCTCTACTGGGCCCTGTCGGGCTCTGGCGGGCTCTGTCGGGCCCTGTCGGGCCCTGTCGGGCTCTCTCGGGCTCTGTCGGGCCCTGTCGGGCCCTGTCGGGCTCTGTCGGGCCCTGTCGGGCCCTGTCGGGCCCTGTCGGGCTTTGTCGGGCTCTGTCGGGCTCTGTCGGGGTCTGTCGGGCTCTACTGGGCTCTGTCGGGCTCTGTCGGGCCCTGTCGGGCTCTGTCGGGCTCTGTCGGGCTCTACTGGGCCCTGTCCGGCTCTGTCGGGCTCTGTCGGGCCCTGTCGGGCTCTGTCGGGCTCTGTCGGGCTCTACTGGGCCCTGTCGGGCTCTGTCGGGCTCTGTCGGGCTCTGTCCGGCTCTACTGGGCTCTGTCGGGCTCTGTCGGGTTCTGTCGGGCCCTGTCGGGCCCTGTCGGGCCCTGTCGGGCTCTGTCGGGCTCTGTTGGGACCTGTCGGGCCCTGTCGAGCTCTGTCGGGCTCTGTCGGGCCCTGTCGGGCCCTGTCGGGCTCTGTCGGGCTCTGTCGGGCTCTGTTGGGACCTGTCGGGCCCTGTCGGGCCCTGTCGGGCTCTGTCGGGCCCTGTCGGGCCCTGTCGGGCCCTGTCGGGCTCTATCGGGCTCTGTCGAGCTCTACTGGGCTCTGTCGGGCTCTGTCGGGCCCTGTCGGGCTCTTTCGGGCTCTGTCGGGATCTGTCGGGCTCTACTGGGCCCTGTCGGGCTCTGTCGGGCTCTGTCGGGCCCTGTCGGGCTCTGTCGGGCTCTGTCGGGCTCCGTCGGGCCCTGTCGGGCCCTTTCGGGCCCTGTCGGGCTCTGTCGGGCCCTGTCGGGCTCTGTCGGGTTCTACTGGGCTCTACTGGGCCCTGTCGGGCTCTGTCGGGCTCTGTCGGGCTCTGTCGGGCTCTACTGGGCTCTGTCGGGCTCGGTCGGGCCCTGTCGGGCTCTGTCGGGCTCTGTCGGGCTCTGTCGGGCTCTACTGGTCTCTGTCGGGCTCTGTCGGGTTCTGTCGGGCCCTGTCGGGCCCTGTCGGGCTCTGTCGGGCTCTGTCGGGCTCTGTCGGGCCCTGTCGGGCCCTGTCGAGCTCTGTCGGGCTCTGTCGGGCTCTACTGGGCTCTGTCGGGCTCTACTGGGCTCTGTCGGGCTCTGTCGGGCTCTGTCGGGCTCTACTGGGCTCTGTCGGGCTCGGTCGGGCCCTGTCGGGCCCTGTCGAGCTCTGTCGGGCCCTGTCGGGCCCTGTCGGGCTCTACTGGTCTCTGTCGGGCTCTGTCGGGCCCTGTCGGGCCCTGTCGGGCTCTGTCGGGCTCTGTCGGGCCCTGTCGGGCCCTGTCGGGCTCTGTCGGGCTCTGTTCGGGCTCTACTGGGCCCTGTCGGGCCCTGTCGGGCTCTGTCGGGCTCTGTCGAGCTCTGTCGGGCTCTGTCGGGCTCTGTCGGGCCCTGTCGGGCTCTGTCGGGCCCTGTCGGGCTCTGTCGGGCTCTGTCGGGCTCTGTCGGGCTCTACTGGGCCCTGTCGGGCTCTGTCGGGCTCTGTCGGGCCCTGTCGGGCTCTGTCGGGCTTTAATGGGCCCTGTCGGGCTCTGTCGGGCTCTGGCGGGCTCTGTCGGGCTCTACTGGGCCCTGTCGGGCCCTGTCGGGCTCTGTCGGTCTCTGTCGGGCCCTGTCGGGCCCTGTCAGGCTCTGTCGGGCCCTGTCGGGCCCTGTCGGGCTTTGTCGGGCTCTGTCGGGCTCTGTCGGGCTCTGTCGGGCCCTGTCGGGCTCTGTCGGGCTCTGTCGGGCTCTGTCGGGCTCTACTGGGCTCTGTCGGGCTCTGTCGGGTTCTGTCGGGCTCTGTCGGGCCCTGTCGGGCCCTGTCGGGCTCTGTCGGGCTCTGTCGGGCCCTGTCGGGCCCTGTCGAGCTCTGTCGGGCTCTGTCGGGCTCTACTGGGCTCTGTCGGGCTCTGTCGGGCTCTGTCGGGCTCTACTGGGCTCTGTCGGGCTCTGTCGGGCTCTGTCGGGTCCTGTCGGGCCCTGTCGGGCCCTGTTGGGCCCTGTCGGGCCCTGTCGGGCCCTGTCGGGCCCTGTCGGACTCTGTCGGGCTCTGTCGGGCTCTGTCGGGCTCTGTCGGGTTCTACTGGGCTCTACTGGGCCCTGTCGGGCTCTGTCGGGCTCTGTCGAGCTCTGTCGGGCCCTGTCGGGCTCTGTCGGGCCCGGTCGGGCCCTGTCGGGCTCTGTCGGGCTCTGTCGGGCTCTGTCGGGCTCTACTGGTCTCTTCGGGCTCTGTCGGGCCCTGTCGGGCCCTGACGGGCTCTGTCGGGCTCTGTCGGGCCCTGTCGGGCTCTGTCGGGCTCTACTGGGCCCTGTCGGGCCCTGTCGGGCTCTGTCGGGCTCTGTCGAGCTCTACTGGGCTCTGTCGGGCTTTGTCGGGCCCTGTCGGGCTCTGTCGGGCTCTGTCGGGCTCTGTCGGTCTCTGTCGGGCTCTACTGGGCCCTGTCGGGCTCTGTCGGGCCCTGTCGGGCTCTGTCGGGCTCTCTCGGGCCCTGTCGGGCTCTGTCGGGCTCTACTGGGCCCTGTCAGGCTCTGTCGGGCCCTGTCGGGCCCTGTCGGGCTCTGTCGGGCTCTGTCGAGCTCTACTGGGCTCTGTCGGGCTCTGTCGGGCCCTGTCGGGCTCTGTCGGGCTCTGGCGGGCTCTGGCGGGCTCTGGCGGGCTCTGTCGGGCTCTACTGGGCCCTGTCGGGCCCTGTCGGGCTCTGTCGGGCTCTGTCGGGCTCTGTCGGGACCTGTCGGGCTCTGTCGGGCCCTGTCGGGCCCTGTCGGGCTCTGTCGGGCTCTGTCGGGCCCTGTCGGGCTCTGTCGGGCTCTGTCGGGCTTTGTGGGGCTCTGTCGGGCTCTACTGGGCTCTGTCGGGCTCTGTCGGGTTCTGTCGGGCTCTGTCACGCCCTGTCGGGACCTGTCGGGCCCTGTCGGGCTCTGTCGGGCTCTGTCGGGCTCTGTCGGGCCCTGTCGAGCTCTGTCGGGCTCTGTCGGGCTCTGTCGGGCTCTACTGGGCTCTGTCGGGCTCTGTCGGGCTCTGTCGGGCCCTGTCGGGCTCTGTCGGGCCCTGTCGGGCCCTGTCGGGCTCTGTCGGGCTCTGTCGGGCTCTGTCGGGCTCTATTGGGCTCTGTCGGGTTCTACTGGGCTCTACTGGGCCCTGTCGGGCTCTGTCGGGCTCTGTCGGGCTCTGTCGGGCCCTGTCGGGCTCTGTCGGGCTCTACTGGGCCCTGTCGGGCTCTGTCGGGCTCTGTCGGGCTCTGTCGGGCTCTATTGGGCTCTGTCGGGTTCTACTGGGCTCTACTGGGCCCTGTCGGGCTCTGTCGGGCCCTGTCGGGCCCTGTCAGGCTCTGTCGGGCTCTGTCGAGCTCTACTGGGCTCTGTCGGGCTCTGTCGGGCCCTGTCGGGCTCTGTCGGGCCCTGTTGGGCTCTGTCGGGCTCTGTCGGGCTCTGTCGGGCTCTACTGGGCCCTGTCGGGCTCTGGCGGGCTCTGTCGGGCTCTGTCGGGCCCTGTCGGGCTCTGTCGGGCCCTGTCGGGCCCTGTCGGGCCCTGTCGGGCTCTGTCGGGCCCTGTCGGGCCCTGTCGGGCTCTGTCGGGCTCTGTCGGGCTCTGTCGGGCTCTACTGGGCCCTGTCCGGCTCTGTCGGGCTCTGTCGGGCCCTGTCGGGCTCTGTCGGGCTCTGTCGGGCTCTACTGGGCCCTGTCCGGCTCTGTCGGGCTCTGTCGGGCCCTGTCGGGCTCTGTCGGGCTCTGTCGGGCTATACTGGGCCCTGTCGGGCTCTGTCGGTCTCTGTCGGGCTCTGTCGGGCTCTACTGGGCTCTGTCGGGCTCTGTCGGGTTCTGTCGGGCTCTGTCGGGCCCTGTCGGGCCCTGTCGGGCTCTGTCGGGCTCTGTCGGGCTCTGTCGGGCTCTGTTGGGACCTGTCGGGCCCTGTCGAGCTCTGTCGGGCCCTGTCGGGCCCTGTCGGGCCCTGTCGGGCCCTGTCGGGCTCTGTCGGGCTCTGTCGGGCCCTGTCGGGCCCTGTCGGGCTCTGTCGGGCTCTGTCGGGCTCTACTGGTCTCTGTCGGGCTCTGTCGGGCCCGGTCGGGCCCTGTCGGGCTCTGTCGGGCTCTGTCGGGCCCTGTCGGGCTCTGTCGGGCTCTGTCGGGCCCTGTCGGGCTCTGTCGGGCTCTGTCGGGCTCTGTCGGGCTCTATTGGGCTCTGTCGGGTTCTACTGGGCTCTACTGGGCCCTGTCGGGCTCTGTCGGGCTCTGTCGGGCCCTGTCGGGCCCTGTCGGGCTCTGTCGGGCTCTGTCGGGCCCTGTCGGGCCCTGTCGGGCTCTGTCGGGCTCTGTCGAGCTCTACTGGTCTCTGTCGGGCTCTGTCGGGCCCGGTCGGGCTCTGTCGGGCCCTGTTGGGCTCTGTCGGGCCCTGTTGGGCTCTGTCGGGCTCTGTCGGGCTCTGTCGGGCTCTACTGGGCCCTGTCGGGCTCTGGCGGGCTCTGTCGGGCTCTGTCGGGCCCTGTCGGGCTCTGTCGGGCTCTGTCGGGCTCTGTCGGGCCCTGTCGGGCTCTGTCGGGCCCTGTCGGGCTCTGTCGGGCTCTGTCGGGCTCTGTCGGGCTCTACTGGGCCCTGTCCGGCTCTGTCGGGCTCTGTCGGGCCCTGTCGGGCTCTGTCGGGCTCTGTCGGGCTCTACTGGGCCCTGTCCGGCTCTGTCGGGCTCTGTCGGGCCCTGTCGGGCTCTGTCGGGCTCTGTCGGGCTCTACTGGGCCCTGTCGGGCTCTGTCGGTCTCTGTCGGGCTCTGTCGGGCTCTGTCGGGCTCTACTGGGCTCTGTCGGGCTCTGTCGGGCCCTGTCGGGCCCTGTCGGGCTCTGTCGGGCTCTGTCGGGCTCTGTCGGGCTCTGTTGGGACCTGTCGGGCCCTGTCGAGCTCTGTCGGGCCCTGTCGGGCTCTGTCGGGCTCTGTCGGGCCCCGTCGGGCTCTGTCGGGCTCTGTCGGGCTCTGTCGGGTTCTACTGGGCTCTACTGGGCCCTGTCGGGCTCTGTCGGGCCCTGTCGGGCCCTGTCGGGCTCTGTCGGGCTCTGTCGGGCCCTGTCGGGCCCTGTCGGGCTCTGTCGGGCTCTGTCGAGCTCTACTGGTCTCTGTCGGGCTCTGTCGGGCCCTGTCGGGCCCTGTCGGGCTCTGTCGGGCTCTGTCGGGCCCTGTCGGGCCCTGTCGGGCTCTGTCGGGCTCTGTCGGGCTCTACTGGGCCCTGTCGGGCCCTGTCGGGCCCTGTCGGGCTCTGTCGGGCTCTGTCGGGCTCTATTGGGCTCTGTCGGGTTCTACTGGGCTCTACTGGGCTCTGTCGGGCTCTGTCGGGCTCTGTCGGGCCCTGTCGGGCTCTGTCGGGCTCTACTGGGCCCTGTCGGGCTCTGTCGGGCTCTGTCGGGCTCTGTCGGGCCCTGTCGGGCCCTGTCGGGCTCTGTCGAGCTCTACTGGGCTCTGTCGGGCTCTGTCGGGCCCTGTCGGGCTCTGTCGGGCTCTGTCGGGCTCTACTGGGCCCTGTCGGGCTCTGGCGGGCTCTGTCGGGCCCTGTCGGGCCCTGTCGGGCTCTCTCGGGCTCTGTCGGGCCCTGTCGGGCCCTGTCGGGCTCTGTCGGGCCCTGTCGGGCCCTGTCGGGCCCTGTCGGGCTTTGTCGGGCTCTGTCGGGCTCTGTCGGGGTCTGTCGGGCTCTACTGGGCTCTGTCGGGCTCTGTCGGGCCCTGTCGGGCTCTGTCGGGCTCTGTCGGGCTCTACTGGGCCCTGTCCGGCTCTGTCGGGCTCTGTCGGGCCCTGTCGGGCTCTGTCGGGCTCTGTCGGGCTCTACTGGGCCCTGTCGGGCTCTGTCGGGCTCTGTCGGGCTCTGTCCGGCTCTACTGGGCTCTGTCGGGCTCTGTCGGGTTCTGTCGGGCCCTGTCGGGCCCTGTCGGGCCCTGTCGGGCTCTGTCGGGCTCTGTTGGGACCTGTCGGGCCCTGTCGAGCTCTGTCGGGCTCTGTCGGGCCCTGTCGGGCCCTGTCGGGCTCTGTCGGGCTCTGTCGGGCTCTGTTGGGACCTGTCGGGCCCTGTCGGGCCCTGTCGGGCTCTGTCGGGCCCTGTCGGGCCCTGTCGGGCCCTGTCGGGCTCTATCGGGCTCTGTCGAGCTCTACTGGGCTCTGTCGGGCTCTGTCGGGCCCTGTCGGGCTCTTTCGGGCTCTGTCGGGATCTGTCGGGCTCTACTGGGCCCTGTCGGGCTCTGTCGGGCTCTGTCGGGCCCTGTCGGGCTCTGTCGGGCTCTGTCGGGCTCCGTCGGGCCCTGTCGGGCCCTTTCGGGCCCTGTCGGGCTCTGTCGGGCCCTGTCGGGCTCTGTCGGGTTCTACTGGGCTCTACTGGGCCCTGTCGGGCTCTGTCGGGCTCTGTCGGGCTCTGTCGGGCTCTACTGGGCTCTGTCGGGCTCGGTCGGGCCCTGTCGGGCTCTGTCGGGCTCTGTCGGGCTCTGTCGGGCTCTACTGGTCTCTGTCGGGCTCTGTCGGGTTCTGTCGGGCCCTGTCGGGCCCTGTCGGGCTCTGTCGGGCTCTGTCGGGCTCTGTCGGGCCCTGTCGGGCCCTGTCGAGCTCTGTCGGGCTCTGTCGGGCTCTACTGGGCTCTGTCGGGCTCTACTGGGCTCTGTCGGGCTCTGTCGGGCTCTGTCGGGCTCTACTGGGCTCTGTCGGGCTCGGTCGGGCCCTGTCGGGCCCTGTCGAGCTCTGTCGGGCCCTGTCGGGCCCTGTCGGGCTCTACTGGTCTCTGTCGGGCTCTGTCGGGCCCTGTCGGGCCCTGTCGGGCTCTGTCGGGCTCTGTCGGGCCCTGTCGGGCCCTGTCGGGCTCTGTCGGGCTCTGTTCGGGCTCTACTGGGCCCTGTCGGGCCCTGTCGGGCTCTGTCGGGCTCTGTCGAGCTCTGTCGGGCTCTGTCGGGCTCTGTCGGGCCCTGTCGGGCTCTGTCGGGCCCTGTCGGGCTCTGTCGGGCTCTGTCGGGCTCTGTCGGGCTCTACTGGGCCCTGTCGGGCTCTGTCGGGCTCTGTCGGGCTCTGTCGGGCCCTGTCGGGCTCTGTCGGGCTTTAATGGGCCCTGTCGGGCTCTGTCGGGCTCTGGCGGGCTCTGTCGGGCTCTACTGGGCCCTGTCGGGCCCTGTCGGGCTCTGTCGGTCTCTGTCGGGCCCTGTCGGGCCCTGTCAGGCTCTGTCGGGCCCTGTCGGGACCTGTCGGACTTTGTCGGGCTCTGTCGGGCTCTGTCGGGCTCTGTCGGGCCCTGTCGGGCTCTGTCGGGCTCTGTCGGGCTCTGTCGGGCTCTACTGGGCTCTGTCGGGCTCTGTCGGGTTCTGTCGGGCTCTGTCGGGCCCTGTCGGGCCCTGTCGGGCTCTGTCGGGCTCTGTCGGGCCCTGTCGGGCCCTGTCGAGCTCTGTCGGGCTCTGTCGGGCTCTACTGGGCTCTGTCGGGCTCTGTCGGGCTCTGTCGGGCTCTACTGGGCTCTGTCGGGCTCTGTCGGGCTCTGTCGAGTCCTGTCGGGCCCTGTCGGGCCCTGTTGGGCCCTGTCGGGCCCTGTCGGGCCCTGTCGGGCCCTGTCGGACTCTGTCGGGCTCTGTCGGGCTCTGTCGGGCTCTGTCGGGTTCTACTGGGCTCTACTGGGCCCTGTCGGGCTCTGTCGGGCTCTGTCGAGCTCTGTCGGGCCCTGTCGGGCTCTGTCGGGCCCGGTCGGGCCCTGTCGGGCTCTGTCGGGCTCTGTCGGGCTCTGTCGGGCTCTACTGGTCTCTTCGGGCTCTGTCGGGCCCTGTCGGGCCCTGACGGGCTCTGTCGGGCTCTGTCGGGCCCTGTCGGGCTCTGTCGGGCTCTACTGGGCCCTGTCGGGCCCTGTCGGGCTCTGTCGGGCTCTGTCGAGCTCTACTGGGCTCTGTCGGGCTTTGTCGGGCCCTGTCGGGCTCTGTCGGGCTCTGTCGGGCTCTGTCGGTCTCTGTCGGGCTCTACTGGGCCCTGTCGGGCTCTGTCGGGCCCTGTCGGGCTCTGTCGGGCTCTCTCGGGCCCTGTCGGGCTCTGTCGGGCTCTACTGGGCCCTGTCAGGCTCTGTCGGGCCCTGTCGGGCCCTGTCGGGCTCTGTCGGGCTCTGTCGAGCTCTACTGGGCTCTGTCGGGCTCTGTCGGGCCCTGTCGGGCTCTGTCGGGCTCTGGCGGGCTCTGGCGGGCTCTGGCGGGCTCTGTCGGGCTCTACTGGGCCCTGTCGGGCCCTGTCGGGCTCTGTCGGGCTCTGTCGGGCTCTGTCGGGACCTGTCGGGCTCTGTCGGGCCCTGTCGGGCCCTGTCGGGCTCTGTCGGGCTCTGTCGGGCCCTGTCGGGCTCTGTCGGGCTCTGTCGGGCTTTGTGGGGCTCTGTCGGGCTCTACTGGGCTCTGTCGGGCTCTGTCGGGTTCTGTCGGGCTCTGTCACGCCCTGTCGGGACCTGTCGGGCCCTGTCGGGCTCTGTCGGGCTCTGTCGGGCTCTGTCGGGCCCTGTCGAGCTCTGTCGGGCTCTGTCGGGCTCTGTCGGGCTCTACTGGGCTCTGTCGGGCTCTGTCGGGCTCTGTCGGGCCCTGTCGGGCTCTGTCGGGCCCTGTCGGGCCCTGTCGGGCTCTGTCGGGCTCTGTCGGGCTCTGTCGGGCTCTATTGGGCTCTGTCGGGTTCTACTGGGCTCTACTGGGCCCTGTCGGGCTCTGTCGGGCTCTGTCGGGCTCTGTCGGGCCCTGTCGGGCTCTGTCGGGCTCTACTGGGCCCTGTCGGGCCCTGTCGGGCTCTGTCGGGCTCTGTCGGGCTCTATTGGGCTCTGTCGGGTTCTACTGGGCTCTACTGGGCCCTGTCGGGCTCTGTCGGGCCCTGTCGGGCCCTGTCAGGCTCTGTCGGGCTCTGTCGAGCTCTACTGGGCTCTGTCGGGCTCTGTCGGGCCCTGTCGGGCTCTGTCGGGCCCTGTTGGGCTCTGTCGGGCTCTGTCGGGCTCTGTCGGGCTCTACTGGGCCCTGTCGGGCTCTGGCGGGCTCTGTCGGGCTCTGTCGGGCCCTGTCGGGCTCTGTCGGGCCCTGTCGGGCCCTGTCGGGCCCTGTCGGGCTCTGTCGGGCCCTGTCGGGCCCTGTCGGGCTCTGTCGGGCTCTGTCGGGCTCTGTCGGGCTCTACTGGGCCCTGTCCGGCTCTGTCGGGCTCTGTCGGGCCCTGTCGGGCTCTGTCGGGCTCTGTCGGGCTCTACTGGGCCCTGTCCGGCTCTGTCGGGCTCTGTCGGGCCCTGTCGGGCTCTGTCGGGCTCTGTCGGGCTATACTGGGCCCTGTCGGGCTCTGTCGGTCTCTGTCGGGCTCTGTCGGGCTCTACTGGGCTCTGTCGGGCTCTGTCGGGTTCTGTCGGGCTCTGTCGGGCCCTGTCGGGCCCTGTCGGGCTCTGTCGGGCTCTGTCGGGCTCTGTCGGGCTCTGTTGGGACCTGTCGGGCCCTGTCGAGCTCTGTCGGGCCCTGTCGGGCCCTGTCGGGCCCTGTCGGGCCCTGTCGGGCTCTGTCGGGCTCTGTCGGGCCCTGTCGGGCCCTGTCGGGCTCTGTCGGGCTCTGTCGGGCTCTACTGGTCTCTGTCGGGCTCTGTCGGGCCCGGTCGGGCCCTGTCGGGCTCTGTCGGGCTCTGTCGGGCCCTGTCGGGCTCTGTCGGGCTCTGTCGGGCCCTGTCGGGCTCTGTCGGGCTCTGTCGGGCTCTGTCGGGCTCTATTGGGCTCTGTCGGGTTCTACTGGGCTCTACTGGGCCCTGTCGGGCTCTGTCGGGCTCTGTCGGGCCCTGTCGGGCCCTGTCGGGCTCTGTCGGGCTCTGTCGGGCCCTGTCGGGCCCTGTCGGGCTCTGTCGGGCTCTGTCGAGCTCTACTGGTCTCTGTCGGGCTCTGTCGGGCCCGGTCGGGCTCTGTCGGGCCCTGTTGGGCTCTGTCGGGCTCTGTCGGGCCCTGTCGGGCTCTGTCGGGCTCTGTCGGGCTCTGTCGGGCCCTGTCGGGCTCTGTCGGGCCCTGTCGGGCTCTGTCGGGCTCTGTCGGGCTCTGTCGGGCTCTACTGGGCCCTGTCCGGCTCTGTCGGGCTCTGTCGGGCCCTGTCGGGCTCTGTCGGGCTCTGTCGGGCTCTACTGGGCCCTGTCCGGCTCTGTCGGGCTCTGTCGGGCCCTGTCGGGCTCTGTCGGGCTCTGTCGGGCTCTACTGGGCCCTGTCGGGCTCTGTCGGTCTCTGTCGGGCTCTGTCGGGCTCTGTCGGGCTCTACTGGGCTCTGTCGGGCTCTGTCGGGCCCTGTCGGGCCCTGTCGGGCTCTGTCGGGCTCTGTCGGGCTCTGTCGGGCTCTGTTGGGACCTGTCGGGCCCTGTCGAGCTCTGTCGGGCCCTGTCGGGCTCTGTCGGGCTCTGTCGGGCCCCGTCGGGCTCTGTCGGGCTCTGTCGGGCTCTGTCGGGTTCTACTGGGCTCTACTGGGCCCTGTCGGGCTCTGTCGGGCCCTGTCGGGCCCTGTCGGGCTCTGTCGGGCTCTGTCGGGCCCTGTCGGGCCCTGTCGGGCTCTGTCGGGCTCTGTCGAGCTCTACTGGTCTCTGTCGGGCTCTGTCGGGCCCTGTCGGGCCCTGTCGGGCTCTGTCGGGCTCTGTCGGGCCCTGTCGGGCCCTGTCGGGCTCTGTCGGGCTCTGTCGGGCTCTACTGGGCCCTGTCGGGCCCTGTCGGGCCCTGTCGGGCTCTGTCGGGCTCTGTCAAGCTCTACTGGGCTCTGTCGGGCCCTGTCGGGCTCTGTCGGGCCCTGTCGGGCCCTGTCGGGCTTTGTCGGGCTCTGTCGGGCTCTGTCGGGCTCTGTCGGGCCCTGTCGGGCTCTGTCGGGCTCTGTCGGGCTCTGTCGGGCTCTACTGGGCTCTGTCGGGCTCTGTCGGGTTCTGTCGGGCTCTGTCGGGCCCTGTCGGGCCCTGTCGGGCTCTGTCGGGCTCTGTCGGGCTCTGTCGGGCTCTACTGGGCTCTGTCGGGCTCTGTCGGGCTCTGTCGGGTCCTGTCGGGCCCTGTCGGGCCCTGTTGGGCCCTGTCGGGCCCTGTCGGGCCCTGTCGGACTCTGTCGGGCTCTGTCGGGCTCTGTCGGGCTCTGTCGGGTTCTACTGGGCTCTACTGGGCCCTGTCGGGCTCTGTCGGGCCCGGTCGGGCCCTGTCGGGCTCTGTCGGGCTCTGTCGGGCTCTGTCGGGCTCTGTCGGGCTCTACTGGTCTCTTCGGGCTCTGTCGGGCCCTGTCGGGCCCTGACGGGCTCTGTCGGGCTCTGTCGGGCCCTGTCGGGCTCTGTCGGGCTCTACTGGGCCCTGTCGGGCCCTGTCGGGCTCTGTCGGGCTCTGTCGAGCTCTACTGGGCTCTGTCGGGCTTTGTCGGGCCCTGTCGGGCTCTGTCGGGCTCTGTCGGGCTCTGTCGGGCGCTGTCGGGCTCTACTGGGCCCTGTCGGGCTCTGTCGGGCCCTGTCGGGCTCTGTCGGGCTCTCTCGGGCCCTGTCGGGCTCTGTCGGGCTCTACTGGGCCCTGTCAGGCTCTGTCGGGCCCTGTCGGGCCCTGTCGGGCTCTGTCGGGCTCTGTCGAGCTCTACTGGGCTCTGTCGGGCTCTGTCGGGCCCTGTCGGGCTCTGTCGGGCTCTGGCGGGCTCTGGCGGGCTCTGGCGGGCTCTGGCGGGCTCTGTCGGGCTCTACTGGGCCCTGTCGGGCCCTGTCGGGCTCTGTCGGGCTCTGTCGGGCTCTGTCGGGACCTGTCGGGCTCTGTCGGGCCCTGTCGGGCCCTGTCGGGCCCTGTCGGGCTCTGTCGGGCTCTGTCGGGCTTTGTGGGGCTCTGTCGGGCTCTACTGGGCTCTGTCGGGCTCTGTCGGGTTCTGTCGAGCTCTGTCAGGCCCTGTCGGGCCCTGTCGGGCCCTGTCGGGCTCTGTCGGGCTCTGTCGGGCTCTGTCGGGCCCTGTCGAGCTCTGTCGGGCTCTGTCGGGCTCTGTCGGGCTCTATTGGGCTCTGTCGGGTTCTACTGGGCTCTACTGGGCCCTGTCGGGCTCTGTCGGGCTCTGTCGGGCTCTGTCGGGCCCTGTCGGGCTCTGTCGGGCTCTACTGGGCCCTGTCGGGCTCTGTCGGGCTCTGTCGGGCTCTGTCGGGCTCTATTGGGCTCTGTCGGGTTCTACTGGGCTCTACTGGGCCCTGTCGGGCTCTGTCGGGCCCTGTCGGGCCCTGTCAGGCTCTGTCGGGCTCTGTCGAGCTCTACTGGGCTCTGTCGGGCTCTGTCGGGCCCTGTCGGGCTCTGTCGGGCCCTGTTGGGCTCTGTCGGGCTCTGTCGGGCTCTGTCGGGCTCTACTGGGCCCTGTCGGGCTCTGGCGGGCTCTGTCGGGCTCTGTCGGGCCCTGTCGGGCTCTGTCGGGCCCTGTCGGGCCCTGTCGGGCCCTGTCGGGCTCTGTCGGGCCCTGTCGGGCCCTGTCGGGCTCTGTCGGGCTCTGTCGGGCTCTGTCGGGCTCTACTGGGCCCTGTCCGGCTCTGTCGGGCTCTGTCGGGCCCTGTCGGGCTCTGTCGGGCTCTGTCGGGCTCTACTGGGCCCTGTCCGGCTCTGTCGGGCTCTGTCGGGCCCTGTCGGGCTCTGTCGGGCTCTGTCGGGCTTTGTGGGGCTCTGTCGGGCTCTACTGGGCTCTGTCGGGCTCTGTCGGGTTCTGTCGGGCTCTACTGGGCCCTGTCGGGCTCTGTCGGGACCTGTCGGGCTCTGTCGGGCTCTGTCGGGCTCTGTTGGGACCTGTCGGGCCCTGTCGAGCTCTGTCGGGCCCTGTCGGGCCCTGTCGGGCCCTGTCGGGCCCTGTCGGGCTCTGTCGGGCTCTGTCGGGCCCTGTCGGGCCCTGTCGGGCTCTGTCGGGCTCTGTCGAGCTCTACTGGTCTCTGTCGGGCTCTGTCGGGCCCGGTCGGGCCCTGTCGGGCTCTGTCGGGCTCTGTCGGGCCCTGTCGGGCTCTGTCGGGCTCTGTCGGGCCCTGTCGGGCTCTGTCGGGCTCTGTCGGGCTCTGTCGGGCTCTATTGGGCTCTGTCGGGTTCTACTGGGCTCTACTGGGCCCTGTCGGGCTCTGTCGGGCTCTGTCGGGCCCTGTCGGGCTCTGTCGGGTTCTGTCGGGCTCTGTCGGGCTCTGTCAAGCTCTACTGGTCTCTGTCGGGCTCTGTCGGGCCCGGTCGGGCTCTGTCGGGCCCTGTTGGGCTCTGTCGGGCCCTGTTGGGCTCTGTCGGGCTCTGTCGGGCTCTGTCGGGCTCTACTGGGCCCTGTCGGGCTCTGGCGGGCTCTGTCGGGCTCTGTCGGGCCCTGTCGGGCTCTGTCGGGCTCTGTCGGGCTCTGTCGGGCCCTGTCGGGCTCTGTCGGGCTCTGTCGGGCTCTGTCGGGCTCTATTGGGCCCTGTCCGGCTCTGTCGGGCTCTGTCGGGCCCTGTCGGGCTCTGTCGGGCTCTGTCGGGCTCTACTGGGCCCTGTCCGGCTCTGTCGGGCTCTGTCGGGCCCTGTCGGGCTCTGTCGGGCTCTGTCGGGCTCTACTGGGCCCTGTCGGGCTCTGTCGGTCTCTGTCGGGCTCTGTCGGGCTCTGTCGGGCTCTACTGGGCTCTGTCGGGCTCTGTCGGGCTCTGTCGGGCCCTGTCGGGCCCTGTCGGGCCCTGTCGGGCTCTGTCGGGCTCTGTCGGGCTCTGTTGGGACCTGTCGGGCCCTGTCGAGCTCTGTCGGGCCCTGTCGGGCCCTGTCGGGCTCTGTCGGGCTCTGTCGGGCCCTGTCGGGCTCTGTCGGGCTCTGTCGGGCTCTGTCGGGTTCTACTGGGCTCTACTGGGCCCTGTCGGGCTCTGTCGGGCCCTGTCGGGCCCTGTCGGGCCCTGTCGGGCTCTGTCGGGCTCTGTCGGGCCCTGTCGGGCCCTGTCGGGCTCTGTCGGGCTCTGTCGAGCTCTACTGGTCTCTGTCGGGCTCTGTCGGGCCCTGTCGGGCCCTGTCGCGCTCTGTCGGGCTCTGTCGGGCCCTGTCGGGCCCTGTCGGGCTCTGTCGGGCTCTGTCGGGCTCTACTGGGCCCTGTCGGGCCCTGTCGGGCCCTGTCGGGCTCTGTCGGGCTCTGTCAAGCTCTACTGGGCTCTGTCGGGCCCTGTCGGGCTCTGTCGGGCTCTGTCAGGCTCTGTCGGGCTCTGTCGGGCTCTACTGGGCCCTGTCGGGCTCTGTCGGGCTCTGTCGGGCCCTGTCGGGCCCTGTCGGGCCCTGTCGGGCTCTGTCGGGCTCTGTCGGGCCCTGTCGGGCCCTGTCGGGCTCTGTCGGGCTCTGTCGGGCCCTGTCGGGCTCCGGCGGGCTCTGTCGGGCCCTGTCGGGCCCTGTCGGGCTCTACTGGGCTCTGTCGGGCTCTGGCGGGCTGTGTCGGGCTCTGGCGGGCTCTGTCGGGCTCTACCGGGCCCTATCGGACTCTGTCGGGCTCTCTCGGGCCCTATCGGGCCCTGTCGGGCCCTGTCGGGCTCTGTCGGGCTCTGTCGGGCTCTACTGGGCCCTGTCGGGCTCTGTCGGGCTCTGTCGGGACCTGTCGGGCTCTGTCGGGCCCTGTCGGGCTCTGTCGGGCCCTGTCGGGCTCTGTCGGGCTCTGTCGGGCTCTGTCGGGCTCTACTGGGCCCTGTCGGGCTCTGTCGGGCTCTACTGGTCTCTGTCGGGCTCTGTCGGGCTCTGTCGGGCCCTGTCGGGCCCTGTCGGGCTCTGTCGGGCCCTGTCGGGCTCTGTCGGGCTCTGTCGGGCTCTGTCGGGCTCTATTGGGCTCTGTCGGGTTCTACTGGGCTCTACTGGGCCCTGTCGGGCTCTGTCGGGCTCTACTGGTCTCTGTCGGGCTCTGTCGGGCTCTGTCGGGCTCTGTCGGGCCCTGTCGGGCTCTGTCGGGCTCTGTTGGGCTCTGTCGGGCCCTGTCGGGCTCTGTCGGGCCCTGTTGGGCCCTGTCGGGCTCTGTCGGGCCCTGTTGGGCCCTGTCGGGCTCTGTCGGGTCCTGTCGGGCCCTGTCGGGCTCTGTCGGGCCCTGTTGGGCCCTGTCGGGCTCTGTCGGGCCCTGTCGGACTCTGTCGGGCTCTGTCGGGCCCTGTCGGGCCCTGTCGGGCCCTGTCGGGCTCTGTCGGGCTCTGTCGGGCTCTGTCGGTTTCTACTGGGCTCTACTGGGCCCTGTCGGGCTCTGTCGGGCTCTGTCGGGCCCTGTCGGGCCCTGTCGGGCTCTGTCGGGCTCGGTCGGGCTCTGTCGGGCTCTGTCGGGCTCTGTCGGGCTCTACTGGTCTCTGTCGGGCTCTGTCGGGCTCTGTCGGGCCCTGTCGGGCCCTGTAGGGCTCTGTCGGGCTCTGTCGGGCTCTACTGGGCCCTGTCGGGCCCTGTCGGGCCCTGTCGGGCCCTGTCGGGCTCTGTCGGGCTCTGTCGAGCTCTACTGGGCCCTGTCGGGCTCTGTCGGGCCCTGTCGGGCTCTGTCGGGCTCTGTCGGGCTCTGTCGGGCTCTACTGGGCCCTGTCGGGCTCTGTCGGGCCCTGTTGGGCCCTGTCGGGCTCTGTCGGGCTCTGTCGGGCCCTGTCGGGCCCTGTCGGGCTCTGTCGGGCTCTGTCGGGCTCTGTCGGGCCCTGTCGGGCTCTGTCGGGCTCTACTGGGCCCTGTCGGGCTCTGTCGGGCCCTGTCGGGCCCTGTCGGGCTCTGTCGGGCTCTGTCGAGCTCTACTGGGCTCTGTCGGGCTCTGTCGGGCCCTGTCGGGCTCTGTCGGGCTCTGGCGGGCTCTGGCGGGCTCTGTCGGGCTCTACTGGGCCCTGTCGGGCCCTGTCGGGCTCTGTCGGGCTCTGTCGGGCCCTGTCGGGCTCTGTCGGGCTCTGTCGGGCCCTGTCGGGCTCTGTTGGGCCCTGTCGGGCTCTGTCGGGCTCTGTCGGGCCCTGTCGGGCTCTGTCGGGCTTTGTCGGGCTCTGTCGGGCTCTACTGGGCTCTGTCGGGCTCTGTCGGGTTCTGTCGGGCCCTGTCGGGCTCTGTTGGGCTCTGTCGGGCTCTGTCGGGCCCTGTCGAGCTCTGTCGGGCTCTGTCGGGCTCTGTCGGGCTCTACTGGGCTCTGTCGCGCTCTGTCGGGCCCTGTCGGGCCCCGTCGGGCTCTGTCGGGCTCTGTCGGGCTCTGTCGGGCCCTGTCGGGCTCTGTCGGGCCCTACTGGGCTCTGTCGGGCTCTGTCGGGCTCTGTCGGGCTCTGTCGGGCTCTGTCGGGCTCTGTCGGGCTCTGTCGGGCTCTACTGGGCTCTGTCGGGCTCTGTCGGGCCCTGTCGGGCCCTGTCGGGCCCTGTCGGGCCCTGTCGGGCTCTGTCGGGCTCTGTCGGGCTCTGTCGGGCTCTGTCGGGCTCTATTGGGCTCTGTCGGGTTCTACTGGGCTCTACTGGGCTCTGTCGGGCTCTGTCGGGCTCTGTCGGGCTCTGTCGGGCCCTGTCGGGCTCTGTCGGGCTCTACTGGGCTCTGTCGGGCTCTGTCGGGCCCTGTCGGGCTCTGTCGAGCTCTACTGGGCTCTGTCGGGCTCTGTCGGGCCCTGTCGGGCTCTGTCGGGCTCTGTCGGGCTCTACTGGGCCCTGTCGGGCTCTGGCGGGCTCTGTCGGGCCCTGTCGGGCCCTGTCGGGCACTGTCGGGCTCTGTCGGGCTCTGTCGAGCTCTACTGGTCTCTGTCGGGCTCTGTCGGGCCCGGTCGGGCCCTGTCGGGCTCTGTCGGGCTCTGTCGGGCCCTGTCGGGCTCTGTCGGGCTCTGTCGGGCCCTGTCGGGCTCTGTCGGGCTCTGTCGGGCTCTGTCGGGCTCTATTGGGCTCTGTCGGGTTCTACTGGGCTCTACTGGGCCCTGTCGGGCTCTGTCGGGCTCTGTCGGGCCCTGTCGGGCTCTGTCGGGTTCTGTCGGGCTCTGTCGGGCTCTGTCAAGCTCTACTGGTCTCTGTCGGGCTCTGTCGGGCCCGGTCGGGCTCTGTCGGGCCCTGTTGGGCTCTGTCGGGCCCTGTTGGGCTCTGTCGGGCTCTGTCGGGCTCTGTCGGGCTCTACTGGGCCCTGTCGGGCTCTGGCGGGCTCTGTCGGGCTCTGTCGGGCCCTGTCGGGCTCTGTCGGGCTCTGTCGGGCTCTGTCGGGCCCTGTCGGGCTCTGTCGGGCTCTGTCGGGCTCTGTCGGGCTCTATTGGGCCCTGTCCGGCTCTGTCGGGCTCTGTCGGGCCCTGTCGGGCTCTGTCGGGCTCTGTCGGGCTCTACTGGGCCCTGTCCGGCTCTGTCGGGCTCTGTCGGGCCCTGTCGGGCTCTGTCGGGCTCTGTCGGGCTCTACTGGGCCCTGTCGGGCTCTGTCGGTCTCTGTCGGGCTCTGTCGGGCTCTGTCGGGCTCTACTGGGCTCTGTCGGGCTCTGTCGGGCTCTGTCGGGCCCTGTCGGGCCCTGTCGGGCCCTGTCGGGCTCTGTCGGGCTCTGTCGGGCTCTGTTGGGACCTGTCGGGCCCTGTCGAGCTCTGTCGGGCCCTGTCGGGCCCTGTCGGGCTCTGTCGGGCTCTGTCGGGCCCTGTCGGGCTCTGTCGGGCTCTGTCGGGCTCTGTCGGGTTCTACTGGGCTCTACTGGGCCCTGTCGGGCTCTGTCGGGCCCTGTCGGGCCCTGTCGGGCCCTGTCGGGCTCTGTCGGGCTCTGTCGGGCCCTGTCGGGCCCTGTCGGGCTCTGTCGGGCTCTGTCGAGCTCTACTGGTCTCTGTCGGGCTCTGTCGGGCCCTGTCGGGCCCTGTCGCGCTCTGTCGGGCTCTGTCGGGCCCTGTCGGGCCCTGTCGGGCTGTCGGGCTCTGTCGGGCTCTGTCGGGCTCTACTGGGCCCTGTCGGGCCCTGTCGGGCCCTGTCGGGCTCTGTCGGGCTCTGTCAAGCTCTACTGGGCTCTGTCGGGCCCTGTCGGGCTCTGTCGGGCTCTGTCAGGCTCTGTCGGGCTCTGTCGGGCTCTACTGGGCCCTGTCGGGCTCTGTCGGGCTCTGTCGGGCCCTGTCGGGCCCTGTCGGGCCCTGTCGGGCTCTGTCGGGCTCTGTCGGGCCCTGTCGGGCCCTGTCGGGCTCTGTCGGGCTCTGTCGGGCCCTGTCGGGCTCCGGCGGGCTCTGTCGGGCCCTGTCGGGCCCTGTCGGGCTCTACTGGGCTCTGTCGGGCTCTGGCGGGCTGTGTCGGGCTCTGGCGGGCTCTGTCGGGCTCTACCGGGCCCTATCGGACTCTGTCGGGCTCTCTCGGGCCCTATCGGGCCCTGTCGGGCCCTGTCGGGCTCTGTCGGGCTCTGTCGGGCTCTACTGGGCCCTGTCGGGCTCTGTCGGGCTCTGTCGGGACCTGTCGGGCTCTGTCGGGCCCTGTCGGGCTCTGTCGGGCCCTGTCGGGCTCTGTCGGGCTCTGTCGGGCTCTGTCGGGCTCTACTGGGCCCTGTCGGGCTCTGTCGGGCTCTACTGGTCTCTGTCGGGCTCTGTCGGGCTCTGTCGGGCCCTGTCGGGCCCTGTCGGGCTCTGTCGGGCCCTGTCGGGCTCTGTCGGGCTCTGTCGGGCTCTGTCGGGCTCTATTGGGCTCTGTCGGGTTCTACTGGGCTCTACTGGGCCCTGTCGGGCTCTGTCGGGCTCTACTGGTCTCTGTCGGGCTCTGTCGGGCTCTGTCGGGCTCTGTCGGGCCCTGTCGGGCTCTGTCGGGCTCTGTTGGGCTCTGTCGGGCCCTGTCGGGCTCTGTCGGGCCCTGTTGGGCCCTGTCGGGCTCTGTCGGGCCCTGTTGGGCCCTGTCGGGCTCTGTCGGGTCCTGTCGGGCCCTGTCGGGCTCTGTCGGGCCCTGTTGGGCCCTGTCGGGCTCTGTCGGGCCCTGTCGGACTCTGTCGGGCTCTGTCGGGCCCTGTCGGGCCCTGTCGGGCCCTGTCGGGCTCTGTCGGGCTCTGTCGGGCTCTGTCGGTTTCTACTGGGCTCTACTGGGCCCTGTCGGGCTCTGTCGGGCTCTGTCGGGCCCTGTCGGGCCCTGTCGGGCTCTGTCGGGCTCGGTCGGGCTCTGTCGGGCTCTGTCGGGCTCTGTCGGGCTCTACTGGTCTCTGTCGGGCTCTGTCGGGCTCTGTCGGGCCCTGTCGGGCCCTGTAGGGCTCTGTCGGGCTCTGTCGGGCTCTACTGGGCCCTGTCGGGCCCTGTCGGGCCCTGTCGGGCCCTGTCGGGCTCTGTCGGGCTCTGTCGAGCTCTACTGGGCCCTGTCGGGCTCTGTCGGGCCCTGTCGGGCTCTGTCGGGCTCTGTCGGGCTCTGTCGGGCTCTACTGGGCCCTGTCGGGCTCTGTCGGGCCCTGTTGGGCCCTGTCGGGCTCTGTCGGGCTCTGTCGGGCCCTGTCGGGCCCTGTCGGGCTCTGTCGGGCTCTGTCGGGCTCTGTCGGGCCCTGTCGGGCTCTGTCGGGCTCTACTGGGCCCTGTCGGGCTCTGTCGGGCCCTGTCGGGCCCTGTCGGGCTCTGTCGGGCTCTGTCGAGCTCTACTGGGCTCTGTCGGGCTCTGTCGGGCCCTGTCGGGCTCTGTCGGGCTCTGGCGGGCTCTGGCGGGCTCTGTCGGGCTCTACTGGGCCCTGTCGGGCCCTGTCGGGCTCTGTCGGGCTCTGTCGGGCCCTGTCGGCTCTGTCGGGCTCTGTCGGGCCCTGTCGGGCTCTGTTGGGCCCTGTCGGGCCTCTGTCGGGCTCTGTCGGGCCCTGTCGGGCTCTGTCGGGCTTTGTCGGGCTCTGTCGGGCTCTACTGGGCTCTGTCGGGCTCTGTCGGGTTCTGTCGGGCCCTGTCGGGCTCTGTTGGGCTCTGTCGGGCTCTGTCGGGCCCTGTCGAGCTCTGTCGGGCTCTGTCGGGCTCTGTCGGGCTCTACTGGGCTCTGTCGCGCTCTGTCGGGCCCTGTCGGGCCCCGTCGGGCTCTGTCGGGCTCTGTCGGGCTCTGTCGGGCCCTGTCGGGCTCTGTCGGGCCCTACTGGGCTCTGTCGGGCTCTGTCGGGCTCTGTCGGGCTCTGTCGGGCTCTGTCGGGCTCTGTCGGGCTCTACTGGGCTCTGTCGGGCTCTGTCGGGCCCTGTCGGGCCCTGTCGGGCCCTGTCGGGCCCTGTCGGGCTCTGTCGGGCTCTGTCGGGCTCTGTCGGGCTCTGTCGGGCTCTATTGGGCTCTGTCGGGTTCTACTGGGCTCTACTGGGCTCTGTCGGGCTCTGTCGGGCTCTGTCGGGCTCTGTCGGGCCCTGTCGGGCTCTGTCGGGCTCTACTGGGCTCTGTCGGGCTCTGTCGGGCCCTGTCGGGCTCTGTCGAGCTCTACTGGGCTCTGTCGGGCTCTGTCGGGCCCTGTCGGGCTCTGTCGGGCTCTGTCGGGCTCTACTGGGCCCTGTCGGGCTCTGGCGGGCTCTGTCGGGCCCTGTCGGGCCCTGTCGGGCACTGTCGGGCTCTGTCGGGCCCTGTCAAGCCCTGTCGGGCTCTGTCGGGCTTTGTCGGGCTCTGTCGGGCTCTGTCGGGGTCTGTCGGGCTCTACTGGGCTCTGTCGGGCTCTGTCGGGTTCTGTCGGGCCCTGTCGGGCCCTGTCGGGCCCTGTCGGGCTCTGTCGGGCTCTGTTGGGACCTGTCGGGCCCTGTCGAGCTCTGTCGGGCTCTGTCGGGCTCTGTCGGGCCCTGTCGGGCCCTGTCGGGCTCTGTCGGGCTCTGTCGGGCTCTTTTGCTACCTGTCGGCCCTGTCGGGCTCTGTCGGGCTCTGTCGGGCCCTGTCGGGCCCTGTCGGGCCCTGTCGGGCTCTATCGGGCTCTGTCGAGCTCTACTGGGCTCTGTCGGGCTCTGTCGGGCCCTGTCGGGCTCTTTCGGGCTCTGTCGGGCTCTGTCGGCTCTACTGGGCCCTGTCGGGCTCTGTCGGGCTCTGTCGGGCCCTGTCGGGCTCTGTCGGGCTCTGTCGGGCTCTGTCGGGCTCTACTGGGCCCTGTCGGGCTCTTTCGGGCTCTGTCGGGCTCTGTCGGGCTCTACTGGGCCCTGTCGGGCTCTGTCGGGCTCTGTCGGGCCCTGTCGGGCTCTGTCGGGCTCTGTCGGGCTCTGTCGGGCTCTACTGGGCCCTGTCGGGCTCTGTCGGGCTCTGTCGGGCCCTGTCGGGCTCTGTCGGGCCCTGTCGGGCCCTTTCGGGCCCTGTCGGGCTCTGTCGGGCCCTGTCGGGCTCTGTCGGGCTCTGTCGAGCTCTACTGGGCTCTGTCGGGCTCTGTCGGGCCCTGTCGGGCTCTGTCGGGCTCTGTCGGGCTCTGGCGGGCCCTGTCGGGCTCTGTCGGGCTCTGTCGGGCTCTGTCGGGCCCTGTTGGGCTCTGTCGGGCCCTTTCGGGCCCTGTCGGGCCCTGTCGGGCTCTGTCGGGCTCTACTGGGCCCTGTCGGGCTCTGTTTGGATCTGTCGGGCCCTGTCGGGCTCTGTCGGGCCCTGTCGGGCTCTGTCGGGCTCTGTCGGGCTCTGTCGGGTTCTACTGGGCTCTACTGGGCCCTGTCGGGCTCTGTCGGGGTCTGTCGGGCTCTGTCGGGCTCTACTGGGCTCCTGTCGGGCTCTGTCGGGCCCTGTCGGGCTCTGTCGGGCTCTGTCGGGCTCTGTCGGGCTCTACTGGTCTCTGTCGGGCTCTGTCGGGCCCTGTCGGGCCCTGTCGGGCTCTGTCGGGCTCTGTCGGGCTCTGTCGGGCTCTACTGCTCTCTGTCGGGCTCTCTCGGGCCCTGTCGGGCCCTGTCGGGCCCTGTCGGGCTCTGTCGGGCTCTGTCGGGCTCTACTGGGCCCTGTCGGGCTCTGTCGGGCCCTGTCGGGCCCTGTCGGGCTCTGTCGGGCCCTGTCGGGCTCTGTCGGGCTCTGTCGGGCTCTGTCGGGCTCTACTGGGCCCTGTCGGGCTCTGTCGGGCTCTACTGGTCTCTGTCGGGCTCTGTCGGGTTCTGTCGGGCTCTGTCGGGCTCTGTCGGGCCCTGTCGGGCCCTGTCGGGCTCTGTCGGGCTCTGTCGGGCTCTGTCGGGCTCTATTGGGCTCTGTCGGGTTCTACTGGGCTCTACTGGGCCCTGTCGGGCTCTGTCGGGCTCTGTCGGGCTCTGTCGGGCTCTACTGGGCTCTGTCGGGCTCTGTCGGGCCCTGTCGGTCTCTGTCGGGCTCTACTGGTCTCTGTCGGGCTCTGTCGGGCCCTGTCGGGCCCTGTCGGGCTCTGTCGGGCTCTGTCGGACCCTGTCAGGCCCTGTCGGGCTCTGTCGGGCTCTGTTGGGCTCTACTGGGCCCTGTCGGGCCCTGTCGGGCTCTGTCGGGCTCTGTCGAGCTCTACTGGGCTCTGTCGGGCTCTGTCGGGCCCTGTCGGGCTCTGTCGGGCTCTGTCGGGCCCTGTCGGGCTCTGTCGGGCTCTACTGGGCCCTGTCAGGCCCTGTCGGGCCCTGTCGTGCTCTGTCGGGCTCTGTCTGGCTCTGTCGGGCTCTGTCGAGCTCTACTGGGCTCTGTCGGGCTCTGTCGGGCCCTGTCGGGCTCTGTCGGGCCCTGTCGGGCTCTGTCGGGCTCTGTCGGGCTCTACTGGGCCCTGTCGGGCTCTGTCGGGACCTGTCGGGCTCTGTCGGGCTCTGTCGGGCCCTGTCGGGCCCTGTCGGGCTCTGTCGGGCTCTGTCGGGCCCTGTCGGGCCCTGTCGGGCTTTGTCGGGCTCTGTCGGGCTCTGTCGGGCTGTACTGGGCCCTGTCGGGCTCTGTCGGGCTCTGTCAGGCCCTGTCGGGCTCTGTCGGGCCCTGTCGGGCTCTGCCGGGCTCTGTCGGGCTCTGTCGGGCTCTACTGGGCCCTGTCGGGCCCTGTCGGGCTCTGTCGGGCTCTGTCGGGCTCTGTCGGGCCCTGTCGGGCTCTGTCGGGCTCTGTCGGGCCCTGTCGGGCTCTGTCGGGCTCTACTGGGCCCTGTCGGGCTCTGTCGGGCCTGTCGGGCCCTGTCGGGCTCTGTCGGGCTCTGTCGAGCTCTACTGGGCTCTGTCGGGCTCTGTCGGGCCCTGTCGGGCTCTGTCGGGCTCTGGCGGGCTCTGGCGGGCTCTGTCGGGCTCTACTGGGCCCTGTCGGGCCCTGTCGGGCTCTGTCGGGCTCTGTCGGGCCCTGTCGGGCTCTGTCGGGCTCTGTCGGGCCCTGTCGGGCTCTGTTGGGCCCTGTCGGGCTCTGTCGGGCTCTGTCGGGCCCTGTCGGGCTCTGTCGGGCTTTGTCGGGCTCTGTCGGGCTCTACTGGGCTCTGTCGGGCTCTGTCGGGTTCTGTCGGGCCCTGTCGGGCTCTGTCGGGCTCTGTCGGGCTCTGTCGGGCCCTGTCGAGCTCTGTCGGGCTCTGTCGGGCTCTGTCGGGCTCTACTGGGCTCTGTCGGGCTCTGTCGGGCCCTGTCGGGCCCCGTCGGGCTCTGTCGGGCTCTGTCGGGCTCTGTCGGGCCCTGTCGGGCTCTGTCGGGCTCTACTGGGCCCTGTCGGGCTCTGTCGGGCCCTGTCGGGCCCTGTCGGGCTCTGTCGGGCTCTGTCGAGCTCTACTGGGCTCTGTCGGGCTCTGTCGGGCCCTGTCGGGCTCTGTCGGGCTCTGGCGGGCTCTGGCGGGCTCTGGCGGGCTCTACTGGGCCCTGTCGGGCCCTGTCGGGCTCTGTCGGGCTCTGTCGGGCCCTGTCGGGCTCTGTCGGGCCCTGTCGGGCTCTGTTGGGCCCTGTCGGGCTCTGTCGGGCTCTGTCGGGCCCTGTCGGGCTCTGTCGGGCTTTGTCGGGCTCTGTCGGGCTCTACTGGGCTCTGTCGGGCTCTGTCGGGTTCTGTCGGGCCCTGTCGGGCTCTGTCGGGCTCTGTCGGGCTCTGTCGGGCCCTGTCGAGCTCTGTCGGGCTCTGTCGGGCTCTGTCGGGCTCTACTGGGCTCTGTCGGGCTCTGTCGGGCCCTGTCGGGCCCCGTCGGGCCCCGTCGGGCTCTGTCGGGCTCTGTCGGGCTCTGTCGGGCCCTGTCGAGCTCTGTCGGGCTCTGTCGGGCTCTGTCGGGCTCTACTGGGCTCTGTCGGGCCCTGTCGGGCCCTGTCGGGCCCTGTCGGGCCCTGTCGGGCTCTGCCGGGCTCTGTCGGGCTCTGTCGGGCTCTATTGGCCTCTGTCGGGTTCTACTGGGCTCTACTGGGCTCTGTCGGGCTCTGTCGGGCTCTGTCGGGCTCTGTCGGGCCCTGTCGGGCTCTGTCGGGCTCTACTGGGCTCTGTCGGGCTCTGTCGGGCCCTGTCGGGCTCTGTCGAGCTCTACTGGGCTCTGTCGGGCTCTGTCGGGCCCTGTCGGGCTCTGTCGGGCTCTGTCGGGCTCTACTGGGCCCTGTCGGGCTCTGGCGGGCTCTGTCGGGCCCTGTCGGGCCCTGTCGGGCTCTGTCGGGCTCTGTCGGGCCCTGTCGGGCCCTGTCGGGCTCTGTCGGGCTTTGTCGGGCTCTGTCGGGTTCTGTCGGGGTCTGTCGGGCTCTACTGGGCCCTGTCCGGCTCTGTCGGGCTCTGTCGGGCCCTGTCGGGCCCTGTCGGGCTCTGTCGGGCCCCTGTCGGGCTCTGTCGGGCTCTGTCGGGCTCTACTGGGCCCTGTCCGGCTCTGTCGGGCTCTGTCGGGCCCTGTCGGGCTCTGTCGGGCTCTGTCGGGCTCTACTGGGCCCTGTCGGGCTCTGTCGGGCTCTGTCGGGCTCTGTCCGGCTCTACTGGGCTCTGTCGGGCTCTGTCGGGTTCTGTCGGGCCCTGTCGGGCCCTGTCGGGCCCTGTCGGGCTCTGTCGGGCTCTGTTGGGACCTGTCGGGCCCTGTCGAGCTCTGTCGGGCTCTGTCGGGCTCTGTCGGGCCCTGTCGGGCCCTGTCGGGCTCTGTCGGGCTCTGTCGGGCTCTTTTGCTACCTGTCGGGCCCTGTCGGGCTCTGTCGGGCTCTGTCGGGCCCTGTCGGGCCCTGTCGGGCCCTGTCGGGCTCTATCGGGCTCTGTCGAGCTCTACTGGGCTCTGTCGGGCTCTGTCGGGCCCTGTCGGGCTCTTTCGGGCTCTGTCGGGCTCTGTCGGGCTCTACTGGGCCCTGTCGGGCTCTGTCGGGCTCTGTCGGGCCCTGTCGGGCTCTGTCGGGCTCTGTCGGGCTCTGTCGGGCTCTGTCGGGCTCTACTGGGCCCTGTCGGGCTCTTTCGGGCTCTGTCGGGCTCTGTCGGGCTCTACTGGGCCCTGTCGGGCTCTGTCGGGCTCTGTCGGGCCCTGTCGGGCTCTGTCGGGCTCTGTCGGGCTCTGTCGGGCTCTACTGGGCCCTGTCGGGCTCTGTCGGGCCCTGTCGGGCTCTGTCGGGCCCTGTCGGGCTCTGTCGGGCTCTGTCGGGCTCTGTCGGGCTCTGTCGGGCCCTGTCGGGCTCTGTCGGGCCCTTTCGGGCCCTGTCGGGCCCTGTCGGGCTCTGTCGGGCTCTGTCGGGCTCTACTGGGCCCTGTCGGGCTCTGTTTGGATCTGTCGGGCCCTGTCGGGCTCTGTCGGGCCCTGTCGGGCTCTGTCGGGCTCTGTCGGGCTCTGTCGGGTTCTACTGGGCTCTACTGGGCCCTGTCGGGCTCTGTCGGGGTCTGTCGGGCTCTGTCGGGCTCTACTGGGCTCTGTCGGGCTCTGTCGGGCCCTGTCGGGCTCTGTCGGGCTCTGTCGGGCTCTGTCGGGCTCTACTGGTCTCTGTCGGGCTCTGTCGGGCCCTGTCGGGCCCTGTCGGGCTCTGACGGGCTCTGTCGGGCTCTGTCGGGCTCTACTGGTCTCTGTCGGGCTCTGTCGGGCCCTGTCGGGCTCTACTGGGCCCTGTCGGCCCTGTCGGGCTCTGTCGGGCTCTGTCGGGCTCTACTGGGCCCTGTCGGGCTCTGTCGGGCCCTGTCGGGCCCTGTCGGGCTCTGTCGGGCCCTGTCGGGCTCTGTCGGGCTCTGTCGGGCTCTGTCGGGCTCTACTGGGCCCTGTCGGGCTCTGTTGGGGTCTACTGGTCTCTGTCGGGCTCTGTCGGGTTCTGTCGGGCTCTGTCGGGCTCTGTCGGGCCCTGTCGGGCCCTGTCGGGCTCTGTCGGGCTCTGTCGGGCTCTATTGGGCTCTGTCGGGTTCTACTGGGCTCTACTGGGCCCTGTCGGGCTCTGTCGGGCTCTGTCGGGCTCTGTCGGGCTCTACTGGGCTCTGTCGGGCTCTGTCGGTCCCTGTCGGTCTCTGTCGGGCTCTACTGGTCTCTGTCGGGCTCTGTCGGGCCCTGTCGGGCCCTGTCGGGCTCTGTCGGGCTCTGTCGGACCCTGTCAGGCCCTGTCGGGCTCTGTCGGGCTCTGTTGGGCTCTACTGGGCCCTGTCGGGCCCTGTCGGGCTCTGTCGGGCTCTGTCGAGCTCTACTGGGCTCTGTCGGGCTCTGTCGGGCCCTGTCGGGCTCTGTCGGGCTCTGTCGGGCCCTGTCGGGCTCTGTCGGGCTCTACTGGGCCCTGTCAGGCCCTGTAGGGCCCTGTCGTGCTCTGTCGGGCTCTGTCTGGCTCTGTCGGGCTCTGTCGAGCTCTACTGGGCTCTGTCGGGCTCTGTCGGGCCCTGTCGGGCTCTGTCGGGACCTGTCGGGCTCTGTCGGGCTCTGTCGGGCTCTACTGGGCCCTGTCGGGCTCTGTCGGGCTCTGTCGGGCTCTGTCGGGCTCTGTCGGGCCCTGTCGGGCCCTGTCGGGCTCTGTCGGGCTCTGTCGGGCCCTGTCGGGCCCTGTCGGGCTTTGTCGGGCTCTGTCGGGCTCTGTCGGGCTGTACTGGGCCCTGTCGGGCTCTGTCGGGCTCTGTCGGGCCCTGTCGGGCTCTGTCGGGCCCTGTCGGGCTCTGCCGGGCTCTGTCGGGCTCTGTCGGGCTCTACTGGGCCCTGTCGGGCCCTGTCGGGCTCTGTCGGGCTCTGTCGGGCTCTGTCGGGCCCTGTCGGGCTCTGTCGGCTCTGTCGGGCCCTGTCGGGCTCTGTCGGGCTCTACTGGGCCCTGTCGGGCTCTGTCGGGCCCTGTCGGGCTCTATCGGGCTCTGTCGAGCTCTACTGGGCTCTGTCGGGCTCTGTCGGGCCCTGTCGGGCTCTTTCGGGCTCTGTCGGGCTCTGTCGGGCTCTACTGGGCCCTGTCGGGCTCTGTCGGGCTCTGTCGGGCCCTGTCGGGCTCTGTCGGGCTCTGTCGGGCTCTGTCGGGCTCTGTCGGGCTCTACTGGGCCTGTCGGGCTCTTTCGGGCTCTGTCGGGCCCTGTCGGGCTCTACTGGGCCCTGTCGGGCTCTGTCGGGCTCTGTCGGGCCCTGTCGGGCTCTGTCGGGCTCTGTCGGGCTCTGTCGGGCTCTACTGGGCCCTGTCGGGCTCTGTCGGGCTCTGTCGGGCCCTGTCGGGCTCTGTCGGGCCCTGTCGGGCTCTGTCGGGCTCTGTCGGGCTCTGTCGGGCTCTGTCGGGCCCTGTCGGGCTCTGTCGGGCCCTTTCGGGCCCTGTCGGGCCCTGTCGGGCTCTGTCGGGCTCTGTCGGGCTCTACTGGGCCCTGTCGGGCTCTGTTTGGATCTGTCGGGCCCTGTCGGGCTCTGTCGGGCCCTGTCGGGCTCTGTCGGGCTCTGTCGGGCTCTGTCGGGTTCTACTGGGCTCTACTGGGCCCTGTCGGGCTCTGTCGGGGTCTGTCGGGCTCTGTCGGGCTCTACTGGGCTCTGTCGGGCTCTGTCGGGCCCTGTCGGGCTCTGTCGGGCTCTGTCGGGCTCTGTCGGGCTCTACTGGTCTCTGTCGGGCTCTGTCGGGCCCTGTCGGGCCCTGTCGGGCTCTGACGGGCTCTGTCGGGCTCTGTCGGGCTCTACTGGTCTCTGTCGGGCTCTGTCGGGCCCTGTCGGGCTCTACTGGGCCCTGTCGGGCCCTGTCGGGCTCTGTCGGGCTCTGTCGGGCTCTACTGGGCCCTGTCGGGCTCTGTCGGGCCCTGTCGGGCCCTGTCGGGCTCTGTCGGGCCCTGTCGGGCTCTGTCGGGCTCTGTCGGGCTCTGTCGGGCTCTACTGGGCCCTGTCGGGCTCTGTTGGGGTCTACTGGTCTCTGTCGGGCTCTGTCGGGTTCTGTCGGGCTCTGTCGGGCTCTGTCGGGCCCTGTCGGGCCCTGTCGGGCTCTGTCGGGCTCTGTCGGGCTCTATTGGGCTCTGTCGGGTTCTACTGGGCTCTACTGGGCCCTGTCGGGCTCTGTCGGGCTCTGTCGGGCTCTGTCGGACCCTGTCAGGCCCTGTCGGGCTCTGTCGGGCTCTGTTGGGCTCTACTGGGCCCTGTCGGGCCCTGTCGGGCTCTGTCGGGCTCTGTCGAGCTCTACTGGGCTCTGTCGGGCTCTGTCGGGCCCTGTCGGGCTCTGTCGGGCTCTGTCGGGCCCTGTCGGGCTCTGTCGGGCTCTACTGGGCCCTGTCAGGCCCTGTAGGGCCCTGTCGTGCTCTGTCGGGCTCTGTCTGGCTCTGTCGGGCTCTGTCGAGCTCTACTGGGCTCTGTCGGGCTCTGTCGGGCCCTGTCGGGCTCTGTCGGGCCCTGTCGGGCTCTGTCGGGCTCTGTCGGGCTCTACTGGGCCCTGTCGGGCTCTGTCGGGACCTGTCGGGCTCTGTCGGGCTCTGTCGGGCCCTGTCGGGCCCTGTCGGGCTCTGTCGGGCTCTGTCGGGCCCTGTCGGGCCCTGTCGGGCTTTGTCGGGCTCTGTCGGGCTCTGTCGGGCTGTACTGGGCCCTGTCGGGCTCTGTCGGGCTCTGTCGGGCCCTGTCGGGCTCTGTCGGGCCCTGTCGGGCTCTGCCGGGCTCTGTCGGGCTCTGTCGGGCTCTACTGGGCCCTGTCGGGCCCTGTCGGGCTCTGTCGGGCTCTGTCGGGCTCTGTCGGGCCCTGTCGGGCTCTGTCGGGCTCTGTCGGGCCCTGTCGGGCTCTGTCGGGCTCTACTGGGCCCTGTCGGGCTCTGTCGGGCCCTGTCGGGCCCTGTCGTGCTCTGTCGGGCTCTGTCTGGCTCTGTCGGGCTCTGTCGAGCTCTACTGGGCTCTGTCGGGCTCTGTCGGGCCCTGTCGGGCTCTGTCGGGCCCTGTCGGGCTCTGTCGGGCTCTGTCGGACTCTACTGGGCCCTGTCGGGCTCTGTCGGGCTCTGTCGGGCCCTGTCGGGCTCTGTCGGGCTCTGTCGGGCTCTACTGGGCCCTGTCAGGCCCTGTCGGGCCCTGTCGTGCTCTGTCGGGCTCTGTCGGGCTCTGTCGGGCTCTGTCGGGCTCTATTGGGCTCTGTCGGGTTCTACTGGGCTCTACTGGGCCCTGTCGGGCTCTGTCGGGCTCTGTCGGGCTCTGTCGGGCTCTACTGGGCTCTGTCGGGCTCTGTCGGGCCCTGTCGGTCTCTGTCGGGCTCTACTGGTCTCTGTCGGGCTCTGTCGGGCCCTGTCGGGCCCTGTCGGGCTCTGTCGGGCTCTGTCGGACCCTGTCAGGCCCTGTCGGGCTCTGTCGGGCTCTGTTGGGCTCTACTGGGCCCTGTCGGGCCCTGTCGGGCTCTGTCGGGCTCTGTCGAGCTCTACTGGGCTCTGTCGGGCTCTGTCGGGCCCTGTCGGGCTCTGTCGGGCTCTGTCGGGCCCTGTCGGGCTCTGTCGGGCTCTACTGGGCCCTGTCAGGCCCTGTCGGGCCCTGTCGTGCTCTGTCGGGCTCTGTCTGGCTCTGTCGGGCTCTGTCGAGCTCTACTGGGCTCTGTCGGGCTCTGTCGGGCCCTGTCGGGCTCTGTCGGGCCCTGTCGGGCCCTGTCGGGCTCTGTCGGGCTCTACTGGGCCCTGTCGGGCTCTGTCGGGCCCTGTCGGGCCTTGTCGGGCTCTGTCGGGCTCTGTCGAGCTCTACTGGGCTCTGTCGGGCTCTGTCGGGCCCTGTCGGGCTCTGTCGGGCTCTGGCGGGCTCTGGCGGGCTCTGTCGGGCTCTACTGGGCCCTGTCGGGCCCTGTCGGGCTCTGTCGGGCTCTGTCGGGCCCTGTCGGGCTCTGTCGGGCTCTGTCGGGCCCTGTCGGGCTCTGTTGGGCCCTGTCGGGCTCTGTCGGGCTCTGTCGGGCCCTGTCGGGCTCTGTCGGGCTTTGTCGGGCTCTGTCGGGCTCTACTGGGCTCTGTCGGGCTCTGTCGGGTTCTGTCGGGCCCTGTCGGGCTCTGTCGGGCTCTGTCGGGCTCTGTCGGGCCCTGTCGAGCTCTGTCGGGCTCTGTCGGGCTCTGTCGGGCTCTACTGGGCTCTGTCGGGCTCTGTCGGGCCCTGTCGGGCCCCGTCGGGCTCTGTCGGGCTCTGTCGGGCTCTGTCTGGCCCTGTCGGGCTCTGTCGGGCTCTACTGGGCCCTGTCGGGCCCTGTCGGGCTCTGTCGGGCTCTGGCGGGCTCTGGCGGGCTCTGGCGGGCTCTACTGGGCCCTGTCGGGCCCTGTCGGGCTCTGTCGGGCTCTGTCGGGCCCTGTCGGGCTCTGTCGGGCTCTGTCAGGCCCTGTCGGGCTCTGTTGGGCCCTGTCGGGCTCTGTCGGGCTCTGTCGGGCCCTGTCGGGCTCTGTCGGGCTTTGTCGGGCTCTGTCGGGCTCTACTGGGCTCTGTCGGGCTCTGTCGGGTTCTGTCGGGCCCTGTCGGGCTCTGTCGGGCTCTGTCGGGCTCTGTCGGGCCCTGTCGAGCTCTGTCGGGCTCTGTCGGGCTCTACTGGGCTCTGTCGGGCTCTGTCGGGCCCTGTCGGGCCCCGTCGGGCTCTGTCGGGCTCTGTCGGGCTCTGTCGGGCCCTGTCGAGCTCTGTCGGGCTCTGTCGGGCTCTGTCGGGCTCTACTGGGCCCTGTCGGGCCCTGTCGGGCTCTGTCGGGCTCTGTCGGGCTCTACTGGGCCCTGTCGGGCTCTGTCGGGCCCTGTCGGGCCCTGTCGGGCCCTGTCGGGCTCTGTCGGGCTCTGTCGGGCTCTGTCGGGCTCTATTGGCCTCTGTCGGGTTCTACTGGGCTCTACTGGGCTCTGTCGGGCTCTGTCGGGCTCTGTCGGGCTCTGTCGGGCCCTGTCGGGCTCTGTCGGGCTCTACTGGGCTCTGTCGGGCTCTGTCGGGCCCTGTCGGGCTCTGTCGAGCTCTACTGGGCTCTGTCGGGCTCTGTCGGGCCCTGTCGGGCTCTGTCGGGCTCTGTCGGGCTCTACTGGGCTCTGTCGGGCTCTGTCGGGCCCTGTCGGGCCCTGTCGGGCCCTGTCGGGCTCTGTCGGCTCTGTCGGGCTCTGTCGGGCTCTATTGGCCTCTGTCGGGTTCTACTGGGCTCTACTGGGCTCTGTCGGGCTCTGTCGGGCTCTGTCGGGCTCTGTCGGGCCCTGTCGGGCTCTGTCGGGCTCTACTGGGCTCTGTCGGGCTCTGTCGGGCCCTGTCGGGCTCTGTCGAGCTCTACTGGGCTCTGTCGGGCTCTGTCGGGCCCTGTCGGGCTCTGTCGGGCTCTGTCGGGCTCTACTGGGCCCTGTCGGGCTCTGGCGGGCTCTGTCGGGCCCTGTCGGGCCCTGTCGGGCTCTGTCGGGCTCTGTCGGGCCCTGTCGGGCCCTGTCGGGCTCTGTCGGGCTTTGTCGGGCTCTGTCGGGCTCTGTCGGGGTCTGTCGGGCTCTACTGGGCTCTGTCGGGCCCTGTCGGGCCCTGTCGGGCTCTGTCGGGCTCTGTCGGGCTCTACTGGGCCCTGTCCGGCTCTGTCGGGCTCTGTCGGGCCCTGTCGGGCTCTGTCGGGCTCTGTCGGGCTCTACTGGGCCCTGTCGGGCTCTGTCGGGCTCTGTCGGGCTCTGTCCGGCTCTACTGGGCTCTGTCGGGCTCTGTCGGGCTCTGTCCGGCTCTACTGGGCTCTGTCGGGCTCTGTTGGGACCTGTCGGGCCCTGTCGAGCTCTGTCGGGCTCTGTCGGGCTCTGTCGGGCCCTGTCGGGCCCTGTCGGGCTCTGTCGGGCTCTGTCGGGCTCTTTTGCTACCTGTCCGGCTCTGTCGGGCTCTGTCGGGCCCTGTCGGGCTCTGTCGGGCTCTGTCGGGCTCTACTGGGCCCTGTCGGGCTCTGTCGGGCTCTGTCGGGCTCTGTCCGGCTCTACTGGGCTCTGTCGGGCTCTGTCGGGTTCTGTCGGGCCCTGTCGGGCCCTGTCGGGCCCTGTCGGGCTCTGTCGGGCTCTGTTGGGACCTGTCGGGCCCTGTCGAGCTCTGTCGGGCTCTGTCGGGCTCTGTCGGGCCCTGTCGGGCCCTGTCGGGCTCTGTCGGGCTCTGTCGGGCTCTTTTGCTACCTGTCGGGCCCTGTCGGGCTCTGTCGGGCTCTGTCGGGCCCTGTCGGGCCCTGTCGGGCCCTGTCGGGCTCTATCGGGCTCTGTCGAGCTCTACTGGGCTCTGTCGGGCTCTGTCGGGCCCTGTCGGGCTCTTTCGGGCTCTGTCGGGCTCTGTCGGGCTCTACTGGGCCCTGTCGGGCTCTGTCGGGCTCTGTCGGGCCCTGTCGGGCTCTGTCGGGCTCTGTCGGGCTCTGTCGGGCTCTGTCGGGCTCTACTGGGCCCTGTCGGGCTCTTTCGGGCTCTGTCGGGCTCTGTCGGGCTCTACTGGGCCCTGTCGGGCTCTGTCGGGCTCTGTCGGGCCCTGTCGGGCTCTGTCGGGCTCTGTCGGGCTCTGTCGGGCTCTACTGGGCCCTGTCGGGCTCTGTCGGGCCCTGTCGGGCTCTGTCGGGCCCTGTCGGGCTCTGTCGGGCTCTGTCGGGCTCTGTCGGGCTCTGTCGGGCCCTGTCGGGCTCTGTCGGGCCCTTTCGGGCCCTGTCGGGCCCTGTCGGGCTCTGTCGGGCTCTGTCGGGCTCTACTGGGCCCTGTCGGGCTCTGTTTGGATCTGTCGGGCCCTGTCGGGCTCTGTCGGGCCCTGTCGGGCTCTGTCGGGCTCTGTCGGGCTCTGTCGGGTTCTACTGGGCTCTACTGGGCCCTGTCGGGCTCTGTCGGGGTCTGTCGGGCTCTGTCGGGCTCTACTGGGCTCTGTCGGGCTCTGTCGGGCCCTGTCGGGCTCTGTCGGGCTCTGTCGGGCTCTGTCGGGCTCTACTGGTCTCTGTCGGGCTCTGTCGGGCCCTGTCGGGCCCTGTCGGGCTCTGACGGGCTCTGTCGGGCTCTGTCGGGCTCTACTGGTCTCTGTCGGGCTCTGTCGGGCCCTGTCGGGCTCTACTGGGCCCTGTCGGGCCCTGTCGGGCTCTGTCGGGCTCTGTCGGGCTCTACTGGGCCCTGTCGGGCTCTGTCGGGCCCTGTCGGGCCCTGTCGGGCTCTGTCGGGCCCTGTCGGGCTCTGTCGGGCTCTGTCGGGCTCTGTCGGGCTCTACTGGGCCCTGTCGGGCTCTGTTGGGGTCTACTGGTCTCTGTCGGGCTCTGTCGGGTTCTGTCGGGCTCTGTCGGGCTCTGTCGGGCCCTGTCGGGCCCTGTCGGGCTCTGTCGGGCTCTGTCGGGCTCTATTGGGCTCTGTCGGGTTCTACTGGGCTCTACTGGGCCCTGTCGGGCTCTGTCGGGCTCTGTCGGGCTCTGTCGGGCTCTACTGGGCTCTGTCGGGCTCTGTCGGGCCCTGTCGGTCTCTGTCGGGCTCTACTGGTCTCTGTCGGGCTCTGTCGGGCCCTGTCGGGCCCTGTCGGGCTCTGTCGGGCTCTGTCGGACCCTGTCAGGCCCTGTCGGGCTCTGTCGGGCTCTGTTGGGCTCTACTGGGCCCTGTCGGGCCCTGTCGGGCTCTGTCGGGCTCTGTCGAGCTCTACTGGGCTCTGTCGGGCTCTGTCGGGCCCTGTCGGGCTCTGTCGGGCTCTGTCGGGCCCTGTCGGGCTCTGTCGGGCTCTACTGGGCCCTGTCAGGCCCTGTAGGGCCCTGTCGTGCTCTGTCGGGCTCTGTCTGGCTCTGTCGGGCTCTGTCGAGCTCTACTGGGCTCTGTCGGGCTCTGTCGGGCCCTGTCGGGCTCTGTCGGGCCCTGTCGGGCTCTGTCGGGCTCTGTCGGGCTCTACTGGGCCCTGTCGGGCTCTGTCGGGACCTGTCGGGCTCTGTCGGGCTCTGTCGGGCCCTGTCGGGCCCTGTCGGGCTCTGTCGGGCTCTGTCGGGCCCTGTCGGGCCCTGTCGGGCTTTGTCGGGCTCTGTCGGGCTCTGTCGGGCTGTACTGGGCCCTGTCGGGCTCTGTCGGGCTCTGTCGGGCCCTGTCGGGCTCTGTCGGGCCCTGTCGGGCTCTGCCGGGCTCTGTCGGGCTCTGTCGGGCTCTACTGGGCCCTGTCGGGCCCTGTCGGGCTCTGTCGGGCTCTGTCGGGCCCTGTCGGGCTCTGTCGGGCTCTGTCGGGCCCTGTCGGGCTCTGTCGGGCTCTACTGGGCCCTGTCGGGCTCTGTCGGGCCCTGTCGGGCCCTGTCGTGCTCTGTCGGGCTCTGTCTGGCTCTGTCGGGCTCTGTCGAGCTCTACTGGGCTCTGTCGGGCTCTGTCGGGCCCTGTCGGGCTCTGTCGGGCCCTGTCGGGCTCTGTCGGGCTCTGTCGGACTCTACTGGGCCCTGTCGGGCTCTGTCGGGCTCTGTCGGGCCCTGTCGGGCTCTGTCGGGCTCTACTGGGCCCTGTCAGGCCCTGTCGGGCCCTGTCGTGCTCTGTCGGGCTCTCTCGGGCTCTGTCGGGCTCTGTCGGGCTCTATTGGGCTCTGTCGGGTTCTACTGGGCTCTACTGGGCCCTGTCGGGCTCTGTCGGGCTCTGTCGGGCTCTGTCGGGCTCTACTGGGCTCTGTCGGGCTCTGTCGGGCCCTGTCGGTCTCTGTCGGGCTCTACTGGTCTCTGTCGGGCTCTGTCGGGCCCTGTCGGGCCCTGTCGGGCTCTGTCGGGCTCTGTCGGACCCTGTCAGGCCCTGTCGGGCTCTGTCGGGCTCTGTTGGGCTCTACTGGGCCCTGTCGGGCCCTGTCGGGCTCTGTCGGGCTCTGTCGAGCTCTACTGGGCTCTGTCGGGCTCTGTCGGGCCCTGTCGGGCTCTGTCGGGCTCTGTCGGGCCCTGTCGGGCTCTGTCGGGCTCTACTGGGCCCTGTCAGGCCCTGTCGGGCCCTGTCGTGCTCTGTCGGGCTCTGTCTGGCTCTGTCGGGCTCTGTCGAGCTCTACTGGGCTCTGTCGGGCTCTGTCGGGCCCTGTCGGGCTCTGTCGGGCCCTGTCGGGCCCTGTCGGGCTCTGTCGGGCTCTACTGGGCCCTGTCGGGCTCTGTCGGGCCCTGTCGGGCCCTGTCGGGCTCTGTCGGGCTCTGTCGAGCTCTACTGGGCTCTGTCGGGCTCTGTCGGGCCCTGTCGGGCTCTGTCGGGCTCTGGCGGGCTCTGGCGGGCTCTGTCGGGCTCTACTGGGCCCTGTCGGGCCCTGTCGGGCTCTGTCGGGCTCTGTCGGGCCCTGTCGGGCTCTGTTGGGCCCTGTCGGGCTCTGTCGGGCTCTGTCGGGCCCTGTCGGGCTCTGTCGGGCTTTGTCGGGCTCTGTCGGGCTCTACTGGGCTCTGTCGGGCTCTGTCGGGTTCTGTCGGGCCCTGTCGGGCTCTGTCGGGCTCTGTCGGGCTCTGTCGGGCCCTGTCGAGCTCTGTCGGGCTCTGTCGGGCTCTGTCGGGCTCTACTGGGCTCTGTCGGGCTCTGTCGGGCCCTGTCGGGCCCCGTCGGGCTCTGTCGGGCTCTGTCGGGCTCTGTCGGGCCCTGTCGGGCTCTGTCGGGCTTTGTCGGGCTCTGTCGGGCTCTACTGGGCTCTGTCGGGCTCTGTCGGGTTCTGTCGGGCCCTGTCGGGCTCTGTCGGGCTCTGTCGGGCTCTGTCGGGCCCTGTCGAGCTCTGTCGGGCTCTGTCGGGCTCTACTGGGCTCTGTCGGGCTCTGTCGGGCCCTGTCGGGCCCCGTCGGGCTCTGTCGGGCTCTGTCGGGCTCTGTCGGGCCCTGTCGAGCTCTGTCGGGCTCTGTCGGGCTCTGTCGGGCTCTACTGGGCTCTGTCGGGCTCTGTCGGGCCCTGTCGGGCCCTGTCGGGCCCTGTCGGGCTCTGTCGGGCTCTGTCGGGCTCTGTCGGGCTCTATTGGCCTCTGTCGGGTTCTACTGGGCTCTACTGGGCTCTGTCGGGCTCTGTCGGGCTCTGTCGGGCTCTGTCGGGCCCTGTCGGGCTCTGTCGGGCTCTACTGGGCTCTGTCGGGCTCTGTCGGGCCCTGTCGGGCTCTGTCGAGCTCTACTGGGCTCTGTCGGGCTCTGTCGGGCCCTGTCGGGCTCTGTCGGGCTCTGTCGGGCTCTACTGGGCCCTGTCGGGCTCTGGCGGGCTCTGTCGGGCCCTGTCGGGCCCTGTCGGGCTCTGTCGGGCTCTGGCGGGCCCTGTCGGGCCCTGTCGGGCTCTGTCGGGCTTTGTCGGGCTCTGTCGGGCTCTGTCGGGGTCTGTCGGGCTCTACTGGGCTCTGTCGGGCCCTGTCGGGCCCTGTCGGGCTCTGTCGGGCTCTGTCGGGCTCTACTGGGCCCTGTCCGGCTCTGTCGGGCTCTGTCGGGCCCTGTCGGGCTCTGTCGGGCTCTGTCGGGCTCTACTGGGCCCTGTCGGGCTCTGTCGGGCTCTGTCGGGCTCTGTCCGGCTCTACTGGGCTCTGTCGGGCTCTGTTGGGCTCTGTCCGGCTCTACTGGGCTCTGTCGGGCTCTGTTGGGACCTGTCGGGCCCTGTCGAGCTCTGTCGGGCTCTGTCGGGCTCTGTCGGGCCCTGTCGGGCCCTGTCGGGCTCTGTCGGGCTCTGTCGGGCTCTTTTGCTACCTGTCGGGCCCTGTCGGGCTCTGTCGGGCTCTGTCGGGCCCTGTCGGGCCCTGTCGGGCCCTGTCGGGCTCTATCGGGCTCTGTCGAGCTCTACTGGGCTCTGTCGGGCTCTGTCGGGCCCTGTCGGGCTCTTTCGGGCTCTGTCGGGCTCTGTCGGGCTCTACTGGGCCCTGTCGGGCTCTGTCGGGCTCTGTCGGGCCCTGTCGGGCTCTGTCGGGCTCTGTCGGGCTCTGTCGGGCTCTACTGGGCCCTGTCGGGCTCTGTCGGGCTCTGTCGGGCCCTGTCGGGCTCTGTCGGGCCCTGTCGGGCCCTTTCGGGCCCTGTCGGGCTCTGTCGGGCCCTGTCGGGCTCTGTCGGGCTCTGTCGAGCTCTACTGGGCTCTGTCGGGCTCTGTCGGGCCCTGTCGGGCTCTGTCGGGCTCTGTCGGGCTCTGGCGGGCCCTGTCGGGCTCTGTCGGGCTCTGTCGGGCTCTGTCGGGCCCTGTCGGGCTCTGTCGGGCCCTTTCGGGCCCTGTCGGGCCCTGTCGGGCTCTGTCGGGCTCTGTCGGGCTCTACTGGGCCCTGTCGGGCTCTGTTTGGATCTGTCGGGCCCTGTCGGGCTCTGTCGGGCCCTGTCGGGCTCTGTCGGGCTCTGTCGGGCTCTGTCGGGTTCTACTGGGCTCTACTGGGCCCTGTCGGGCTCTGTCGGGGTCTGTCGGGCTCTGTCGGGCTCTACTGGGCTCTGTCGGGCTCTGTCGGGCCCTGTCGGGCTCTGTCGGGCTCTACTGGGCTCTGTCGGGCTCTGTCGGGTTCTGTCGGGCCCTGTCGGGCTCTGTCGGGCTCTGTCGGGCTCTGTCGGGCCCTGTCGAGCTCTGTCGGGCTCTGTCGGGCTCTGTCGGGCTCTACTGGGCTCTCTCGGGCTCTGTCGGGCCCTGTCGGGCCCCGTCGGGCTCTGTCGGGCCCTGTCGGGCTCTGTCGGGCCCTGTCGGGCTCTGTCGGGCTCTACTGGGCCCTGTCGGGCCCTGTCGGGCTCTGTCGGGCTCTGTCGAGCTCTACTGGGCTCTGTCGGGCTCTGTCGGGCCCTGTCGGGCTCTGTCGGGCTCTGGCGGGCTCTGGCGGGCTCTGGCGGGCTCTACTGGGCCCTGTCGGGCCCTGTCGGGCTCTGTCGGGCTCTGTCGGGCCCTGTCGGGCTCTGTCGGGCTCTGTCGGGCCCTGTCGGGCTCTGTTGGGCCCTGTCGGGCTCTGTCGGGCTCTGTCGGGCCCTGTCGGGCTCTGTCGGGCTTTGTCGGGCTCTGTCGGGCTCTACTGGGCTCTGTCGGGCTCTGTCGGGTTCTGTCGGGCCCTGTCGGGCTCTGTCGGGCTCTGTCGGGCTCTGTCGGGCCCTGTCGAGCTCTGTCGGGCTCTGTCGGGCTCTACTGGGCTCTGTCGGGCTCTGTCGGGCCCTGTCGGGCCCCGTCGGGCTCTGTCGGGCTCTGTCGGGCTCTGTCGGGCCCTGTCGAGCTCTGTCGGGCTCTGTCGGGCTCTGTCGGGCTCTACTGGGCTCTGTCGGGCTCTGTCGGGCCCTGTCGGGCCCTGTCGGGCCCTGTCGGGCTCTGTCGGGCTCTGTCGGGCTCTGTCGGGCTCTGTCGGGCTCTATTGGCCTCTGTCGGGTTCTACTGGGCTCTACTGGGCTCTGTCGGGCTCTGTCGGGCTCTGTCGGGCTCTGTCGGGCCCTGTCGGGCTCTGTCGGGCTCTACTGGGCTCTGTCGGGCTCTGTCGGGCCCTGTCGGGCTCTGTCGAGCTCTACTGGGCTCTGTCGGGCTCTGTCGGGCCCTGTCGGGCTCTGTCGGGCTCTGTCGGGCTCTACTGGGCCCTGTCGGGCTCTGGCGGGCTCTGTCGGGCCCTGTCGGGCCCTGTCGGGCTCTGTCGGGCTCTGTCGGGCCCTGTCGGGCCCTGTCGGGCTCTGTCGGGCTTTGTCGGGCTCTGTCGGGCTCTGTCGGGGTCTGTCGGGCTCTACTGGGCTCTGTCGGGCCCTGTCGGGCCCTGTCGGGCTCTGTCGGGCTCTGTCGGGCTCTACTGGGCCCTGTCCGGCTCTGTCGGGCTCTGTCGGGCCCTGTCGGGCTCTGTCGGGCTCTGTCGGGCTCTACTGGGCCCTGTCGGGCTCTGTCGGGCTCTGTCGGGCTCTGTCCGGCTCTACTGGGCTCTGTCGGGCTCTGTCGGGCTCTGTCCGGCTCTACTGGGCTCTGTCGGGCTCTGTTGGGACCTGTCGGGCCCTGTCGAGCTCTGTCGGGCTCTGTCGGGCTCTGTCGGGCCCTGTCGGGCCCTGTCGGGCTCTGTCGGGCTCTGTCGGGCTCTTTTGCTACCTGTCGGGCCCTGTCGGGCTCTGTCGGGCTCTGTCGGGCCCTGTCGGGCCCTGTCGGGCCCTGTCGGGCTCTATCGGGCTCTGTCGAGCTCTACTGGGCTCTGTCGGGCTCTGTCGGGCCCTGTCGGGCTCTTTCGGGCTCTGTCGGGCTCTGTCGGGCTCTACTGGGCCCTGTCGGGCTCTGTCGGGCTCTGTCGGGCCCTGTCGGGCTCTGTCGGGCTCTGTCGGGCTCTGTCGGGCTCTACTGGGCCCTGTCGGGCTCTGTCGGGCTCTGTCGGGCCCTGTCGGGCTCTGTCGGGCCCTGTCGGGCCCTTTCGGGCCCTGTCGGGCTCTGTCGGGCCCTGTCGGGCTCTGTCGGGCTCTGTCGAGCTCTACTGGGCTCTGTCGGGCTCTGTCGGGCCCTGTCGGGCTCTGTCGGGCTCTGTCGGGCTCTGGCGGGCCCTGTCGGGCTCTGTCGGGCTCTGTCGGGCTCTGTCGGGCCCTGTCGGGCTCTGTCGGGCCCTTTCGGGCCCTGTCGGGCCCTGTCGGGCTCTGTCGGGCTCTGTCGGGCTCTACTGGGCCCTGTCGGGCTCTGTTTGGATCTGTCGGGCCCTGTCGGGCTCTGTCGGGCCCTGTCGGGCTCTGTCGGGCTCTGTCGGGCTCTGTCGGGTTCTACTGGGCTCTACTGGGCCCTGTCGGGCTCTGTCGGGGTCTGTCGGGCTCTGTCGGGCTCTACTGGGCTCTGTCGGGCTCTGTCGGGCCCTGTCGGGCTCTGTCGGGCTCTACTGGGCTCTGTCGGGCTCTGTCGGGCCCTGTCGGGCTCTGTCGAGCTCTACTGGGCTCTGTCGGGCTCTGTCGGGCCCTGTCGGGCTCTGTCGGGCTCTGTCGGGCTCTACTGGGCCCTGTCGGGCTCTGGCGGGCTCTGTCGGGCCCTGTCGGGCCCTGTCGGGCTCTGTCGGGCTCTGTCGGGCCCTGTCGGGCCCTGTCGGGCTCTGTCGGGCTCTGTCGGGCTCTACTGGGCCCTGTCCGGCTCTGTCGGGCTCTGTCGGGCCCTGTCGGGCTCTGTCGGGCTCTGTCGGGCTCTACTGGGCCCTGTCGGGCTCTGTCGGGCTCTGTCGGGCTCTGTCCGGCTCTACTGGGCTCTGTCGGGCTCTGTCGGGTTCTGTCGGGCCCTGTCGGGCCCTGTCGGGCCCTGTCGGGCTCTGTCGGGCTCTGTTGGGACCTGTCGGGCCCTGTCGAGCTCTGTCGGGCTCTGTCGGGCTCTGTCGGGCCCTGTCGGGCCCTGTCGGGCTCTGTCGGGCTCTGTCGGGCTCTTTTGCTACCTGTCGGGCTCTGTCGGGCTCTGTCGGGCTCTGTCGGGCCCTGTCGGGCCCTGTCGGGCCCTGTCGGGCTCTATCGGGCTCTGTCGAGCTCTACTGGGCTCTGTCGGGCTCTGTCGGGCCCTGTCGGGCTCTTTCGGGCTCTGTCGGGCTCTGTCGGGCTCTACTGGGCCCTGTCGGGCTCTGTCGGGCTCTGTCGGGCCCTGTCGGGCTCTGTCGGGCTCTGTCGGGCTCTGTCGGGCTCTGTCGGGCTCTACTGGGCCCTGTCGGGCTCTTTCGGGCTCTGTCGGGCTCTGTCGGGCTCTACTGGGCCCTGTCGGGCTCTGTCGGGCTCTGTCGGGCCCTGTCGGGCTCTGTCGGGCTCTGTCGGGCTCTGTCGGGCTCTACTGGGCCCTGTCGGGCTCTGTCGGGCCCTGTCGGGCTCTGTCGGGCCCTGTCGGGCTCTGTCGGGCTCTGTCGGGCTCTGTCGGGCCCTGTCGGGCTCTGTCGGGCCCTTTCGGGCCCTGTCGGGCCCTGTCGGGCTCTGTCGGGCTCTGTCGGGCTCTACTGGGCCCTGTCGGGCTCTGTTTGGATCTGTCGGGCCCTGTCGGGCTCTGTCGGGCCCTGTCGGGCTCTGTCGGGCTCTGTCGGGCTCTGTCGGGTTCTACTGGGCTCTACTGGGCCCTGTCGGGCTCTGTCGGGGTCTGTCGGGCTCTGTCGGGCTCTACTGGGCTCTGTCGGGCTCTGTCGGGCCCTGTCGGGCTCTGTCGGGCTCTGTCGGGCTCTGTCGGGCTCTACTGGTCTCTGTCGGGCTCTGTCGGGCCCTGTCGGGCCCTGTCGGGCTCTGTCGGGCTCTGTCGGGCTCTGTCGGGCTCTACTGGTCTCTGTCGGGCTCTCTCGGGCCCTGTCGGGCCCTGTCGGGCCCTGTCGGGCTCTGTCGGGCTCTGTCGGGCTCTACTGGGCCCTGTCGGGCTCTGTCGGGCCCTGTCGGGCCCTGTCGGGCTCTGTCGGGCCCTGTCGGGCTCTGTCGGGCTCTGTCAGGCTCTGTCGGGCTCTACTGGGCCCTGTCGGGCTCTGTCGGGCTCTACTGGTCTCTGTCGGGCTCTGTCGGGTTCTGTCGGGCTCTGTCGGGCTCTGTCGGGCCCTGTCGGGCCCTGTCGGGCTCTGTCGGGCTCTGTCGGGCTCTGTCGGGCTCTATTGGGCTCTGTCGGGTTCTACTGGGCTCTACTGGGCCCTGTCGGGCTCTGTCGGGCTCTGTCGGGCTCTGTCGGGCTCTACTGGGCTCTGTCGGGCTCTGTCGGGCCCTGTCGGTCTCTGTCGGGCTCTACTGGTCTCTGTCGGGCTCTGTCGGGCCCTGTCGGGCCCTGTCGGGCTCTGTCGGGCTCTGTCGGACCCTGTCAGGCCCTGTCGGGCTCTGTCGGGCTCTGTTGGGCTCTACTGGGCCCTGTCGGGCCCTGTCGGGCTCTGTCGGGCTCTGTCGAGCTCTACTGGGCTCTGTCGGGCTCTGTCGGGCCCTGTCGGGCTCTGTCGGGCTCTGTCGGGCCCTGTCGGGCTCTGTCGGGCTCTACTGGGCCCTGTCAGGCCCTGTCGGGCCCTGTCGTGCTCTGTCGGGCTCTGTCTGGCTCTGTCGGGCTCTGTCGAGCTCTACTGGGCTCTGTCGGGCTCTGTCGGGCCCTGTCGGGCTCTGTCGGGCCCTGTCGGGCTCTGTCGGGCTCTGTCGGGCTCTACTGGGCCCTGTCGGGCTCTGTCGGGACCTGTCGGGCTCTGTCGGGCTCTGTCGGGCCCTGTCGGGCCCTGTCGGGCTCTGTCGGGCTCTGTCGGGCCCTGTCGGGCCCTGTCGGGCTTTGTCGGGCTCTGTCGGGCTCTGTCGGGCTGTACTGGGCCCTGTCGGGCTCTGTCGGGCTCTGTCGGGCCCTGTCGGGCTCTGTCGGGCCCTGTCGGGCTCTGCCGGGCTCTGTCGGGCTCTGTCGGGCTCTACTGGGCCCTGTCGGGCCCTGTCGGGCTCTGTCGGGCTCTGTCGGGCTCTGTCGGGCCCTGTCGGGCTCTGTCGGGCTCTGTCGGGCCCTGTCGGGCTCTGTCGGGCTCTACTGGGCCCTGTCGGGCTCTGTCGGGCCCTGTCGGGCCCTGTCGTGCTCTGTCGGGCTCTGTCTGGCTCTGTCGGGCTCTGTCGAGCTCTACTGGGCTCTGTCGGGCCCTGTCGGGCTCTGTCGGGCCCTGTCGGGCTCTGTCGGGCCCTGTCGGGCTCTGTCGGGCTCTGTCGGGCTCTACTGGGCCCTGTCGGGCTCTGTCGGGCTCTGTCGGGCCCTGTCGGGCTCTGTCGGGCTCTACTGGGCCCTGTCAGGCCCTGTCGGGCCCTGTCGTGCTCTGTCGGGCTCTGTCGGGCTCTGTCGGGCTCTGTCGGGCTCTATTGGGCTCTGTCGGGTTCTACTGGGCTCTACTGGGCCCTGTCGGGCTCTGTCGGGCTCTGTCGGGCTCTGTCGGGCTCTACTGGGCTCTGTCGGGCTCTGTCGGGCCCTGTCGGTCTCTGTCGGGCTCTACTGGTCTCTGTCGGGCTCTGTCGGGCCCTGTCGGGCCCTGTCGGGCTCTGTCGGGCTCTGTCGGACCCTGTCAGGCCCTGTCGGGCTCTGTCGGGCTCTGTTGGGCTCTACTGGGCCCTGTCGGGCCCTGTCGGGCTCTGTCGGGCTCTGTCGAGCTCTACTGGGCTCTGTCGGGCTCTGTCGGGCCCTGTCGGGCTCTGTCGGGCTCTGTTGGGCCCTGTCGGGCTCTGTCGGGCTCTACTGGGCCCTGTCAGGCCCTGTCGGGCCCTGTCGTGCTCTGTCGGGCTCTGTCTGGCTCTGTCGGGCTCTGTCGAGCTCTACTGGGCTCTGTCGGGCTCTGTCGGGCCCTGTCGGGCTCTGTCGGGCCCTGTCGGGCCCTGTCGGGCTCTGTCGGGCTCTGTTGAGCTCTACTGGGCTCTGTCGGGCTCTGTCGGGCCCTGTCGGGCTCTGTCGGGCTCTGGCGGGCTCTGGCGGGCTCTGTCGGGCTCTACTGGGCCCTGTCGGGCCCTGTCGGGCTCTGTCGGGCTCTGTCGGGCCCTGTCGGGCTCTGTCGGGCTCTGTCGGGCCCTGTCGGGCTCTGTTGGGCCCTGTCGGGCTCTGTCGGGCTCTGTCGGGCCCTGTCGGGCTCTGTCGGGCTTTGTCGGGCTCTGTCGGGCTCTACTGGGCTCTGTCGGGCTCTGTCGGGTTCTGTCGGGCCCTGTCGGGCTCTGTCGGGCTCTGTCGGGCTCTGTCGGGCCCTGTCGAGCTCTGTCGGGCTCTGTCGGGCTCTGTCGGGCTCTACTGGGCTCTGTCGGGCTCTGTCGGGCCCTGTCGGGCCCCGTCGGGCTCTGTCGGGCTCTGTCGGGCTCTGTCGGGCCCTGTCGGGCTCTGTCGGGCTCTACTGGGCCCTGTCGGGCTCTGTCGGGCCCTGTCGGGCCCTGTCGGGCTCTGTCGGGCTCTGTCGAGCTCTACTGGGCTCTGTCGGGCTCTGTCGGGCCCTGTCGGGCTCTGGCGGGCTCTGGCGGGCTCTGGCGGGCTCTGGCGGGCTCTACTGGGCCCTGTCGGGCCCTGTCGGGCTCTGTCGGGCTCTGTCGGGCCCTGTCGGGCTCTGTCGGGCTCTGTCGGGCCCTGTCGGGCTCTGTTGGGCCCTGTCGGGCTCTGTCGGGCTCTGTCGGGCCCTGTCGGGCTCTGTCGGGCTTTGTCGGGCTCTGTCGGGCTCTACTGGGCTCTGTCGGGCTCTGTCGGGTTCTGTCGGGCCCTGTCGGGCTCTGTCGGGCTCTGTCGGGCTCTGTCGGGCCCTGTCGAGCTCTGTCGGGCTCTGTCGGGCTCTGTCGGGCTCTACTGGGCTCTGTCGGGCTCTGTCGGGCCCTGTCGGGCCCCGTCGGGCTCTGTCGGGCTCTGTCGGGCTCTGTCGGGCCCTGTCGAGCTCTGTCGGGCTCTGTCGGGCTCTGTCGGGCTCTACTGGGCTCTGTCGGGCCCTGTCGGGCCCTGTCGGGCCCTGTCGGGCTCTGTCGGGCTCTGTCGGGCTCTGTCGGGCTCTGTCGGGCTCTATTGGCCTCTGTCGGGTTCTACTGGGCTCTACTGGGCTCTGTCGGGCTCTGTCGGGCTCTGTCGGGCTCTGTCGGGCCCTGTCGGGCTCTGTCGGGCTCTACTGGGCTCTGTCGGGCTCTGTCGGGCCCTGTCGGGCTCTGTCGAGCTCTACTGGGCTCTGTCGGGCTCTGTCGGGCCCTGTCGGGCTCTGTCGGGCTCTGTCGGGCTCTACTGGGCCCTGTCGGGCTCTGGCGGGCTCTGTCGGGCCCTGTCGGGCCCTGTCGGGCTCTGTCGGGCTCTGTCGGGCCCTGTCGGGCCCTGTCGGGCTCTGTCGGGCTTTGTCGGGCTCTGTCGGGCTCTGTCGGGGTCTGTCGGGCTCTACTGGGCTCTGTCGGGCCCTGTCGGGCCCTGTCGGGCTCTGTCGGGCTCTGTCGGGCTCTACTGGGCCCTGTCCGGCTCTGTCGGGCTCTGTCGGGCCCTGTCGGGCTCTGTCGGGCTCTGTCGGGCTCTACTGGGCCCTGTCGGGCTCTGTCGGGCTCTGTCGGGCTCTGTCCGGCTCTACTGGGCTCTGTCGGGCTCTGTCGGGTTCTGTCGGGCCCTGTCGGGCCCTGTCGGGCCCTGTCGGGCTCTGTCGGGCTCTGTTGGGACCTGTCGGGCCCTGTCGAGCTCTGTCGGGCTCTGTCGGGCTCTGTCGGGCCCTGTCGGGCTCTGTCGGGCTCTGTCGGGCTCTGTCGGGCTCTTTTGCTACCTGTCGGGCCCTGTCGGGCTCTGTCGGGCTCTGTCGGGCCCTGTCGGGCCCTGTCGGGCCCTGTCGGGCTCTATCGGGCTCTGTCGAGCTCTACTGGGCTCTGTCGGGCTCTGTCGGGCCCTGTCGGGCTCTTTCGGGCTCTGTCGGGCTCTGTCGGGCTCTACTGGGCCCTGTCGGGCTCTGTCGGGCTCTGTCGGGCCCTGTCGGGCTCTGTCGGGCTCTGTCGGGCTCTGTCGGGCTCTACTGGGCCCTGTCGGGCTCTGTCGGGCTCTGTCGGGCCCTGTCGGGCTCTGTCGGGCCCTGTCGGGCCCTTTCGGGCCCTGTCGGGCTCTGTCGGGCCCTGTCGGGCTCTGTCGGGCTCTGTCGAGCTCTACTGGGCTCTGTCGGGCTCTGTCGGGCCCTGTCGGGCTCTGGCGGGCCCTGTCGGGCTCTGTCGGGCTCTGTCGGGCTCTGTCGGGCTCTGTCGGGCCCTGTCGGGCTCTGTCGGGCCCTTTCGGGCCCTGTCGGGCCCTGTCGGGCTCTGTCGGGCTCTGTCGGGCTCTACTGGGCCCTGTCGGGCTCTGTTTGGATCTGTCGGGCCCTGTCGGGCTCTGTCGGGCCCTGTCGGGCTCTGTCGGGCTCTGTCGGGCTCTGTCGGGTTCTACTGGGCTCTACTGGGCCCTGTCGGGCTCTGTCGGGGTCTGTCGGGCTCTGTCGGGCTCTACTGGGCTCTGTCGGGCTCTGTCGGGCCCTGTCGGGCTCTGTCGGGCTCTGTCGGGCTCTGTCGGGCTCTACTGGTCTCTGTCGGGCTCTGTCGGGCCCTGTCGGGCCCTGTCGGGCTCTGTCGGGCTCTGTCGGGCTCTGTCGGGCTCTACTGGTCTCTGTCGGGCTCTCTCGGGCCCTGTCGGGCCCTGTCGGGCCCTGTCGGGCTCTGTCGGGCTCTGTCGGGCTCTACTGGGCCCTGTCGGGCTCTGTCGGGCCCTGTCGGGCTCTGTCGGGCTCTGTCGGGCTCTGTCGGGCTCTACTGGGCCCTGTCGGGCTCTGTCGGGCTCTACTGGTCTCTGTCGGGCTCTGTCGGGTTCTGTCGGGCTCTGTCGGGCTCTGTCGGGCCCTGTCGGGCCCTGTCGGGCTCTGTCGGGCTCTGTCGGGCTCTGTCGGGCTCTATTGGGCTCTGTCGGGTTCTACTGGGCTCTACTGGGCCCTGTCGGGCTCTGTCGGGCTCTGTCGGGCTCTGTCGGGCTCTACTGGGCTCTGTCGGGCTCTGTCGGGCCCTGTCGGTCTCTGTCGGGCTCTACTGGTCTCTGTCGGGCTCTGTCGGGCCCTGTCGGGCCCTGTCGGGCTCTGTCGGGCTCTGTCGGACCCTGTCAGGCCCTGTCGGGCTCTGTCGGGCTCTGTTGGGCTCTACTGGGCCCTGTCGGGCCCTGTCGGGCTCTGTCGGGCTCTGTCAAGCTCTACTGGGCTCTGTCGGGCTCTGTCGGGCCCTGTCGGGCTCTGTCGGGCTCTGTCGGGCCCTGTCGGGCTCTGTCGGGCTCTACTGGGCCCTGTCAGGCCCTGTCGGGCCCTGTCGTGCTCTGTCGGGCTCTGTCTGGCTCTGTCGGGCTCTGTCGAGCTCTACTGGGCTCTGTCGGGCTCTGTCGGGCCCTGTCGGGCTCTGTCGGGCCCTGTCGGGCTCTGTCGGGCTCTGTCGGGCTCTACTGGGCCCTGTTGGGCTCTGTCGGGACCTGTCGGGCTCTGTCGGGCTCTGTCGGGCCCTGTCGGGCCCTGTCGGGCTCTGTCGGGCTCTGTCGGGCCCTGTCGGGCCCTGTCGGGCTTTGTCGGGCTCTGTCGGGCTCTGTCGGGCTGTACTGGGCCCTGTCGGGCTCTGTCGGGCTCTGTCGGGCCCTGTCGGGCTCTGTCGGGCCCTGTCGGGCTCTGCCGGGCTCTGTCGGGCTCTGTCGGGCTCTACTGGGCCCTGTCGGGCTCTGTCGGGCTCTGTCGGGCTCTACTGGGCTCTGTCGGGCTCTGTCGGGTTCTGTCGGTCTCTGTCGGGCCCTGTCGGGCCCTGTCGGGCTCTGTCGGGCTCTGTTGGGCTCTGTCGGGCCCTGTCGGGCCCTGTCGGGCCCTGTCGAGCTCTGTCGGGCCCTGTTGGGCCCTGTCGGGCTCTGTCGGGCCCTGTCGGGCTCTGTCGGGCCCTGTCGGGCCCTGTCGGGCCCTGTCGGGCTCTGTCGGGCTCTGTCGGGCCCTGTCGGGCCCTGTCGGGCTCTGTCGGGCTCTGTCGAGCTCTACTGGTCTCTGTCGGGCTCTGTCGGGCCCGGTCGGGCTCTGTCGGGCCCTGTTGGGCTCTGTCGGGCCCTGTTGGGCTCTGTCGGGCTCTGTCGGGCTCTGTCGGGCTCTACTGGGCCCTGTCGGGCTCTGGCGGGCTCTGTCGGGCTCTGTCGGGCCCTGTCGGGCTCTGTCGGGCTCTGTCGGGCCCTGTCGGGCCCTGTCGGGCTCTGTCGGGCTCTGTCGGGCTCTGTCGGGCTCTACTGGGCCCTGTCCGGCTCTGTCGGGCTCTGTCGGGCCCTGTCGGGCTCTGTCGGGCTCTGTCGGGCTCTACTGGGCCCTGTCCGGCTCTGTCGGGCTCTGTCGGGCCCTGTCGGGCTCTGTCGGGCTCTGTCGGGCTCTACTGGGCCCTGTCGGGCTCTGTCGGTCTCTGTCGGGCTCTGTCGGGCTCTGTCGGGCTCTACTGGGCTCTGTCGGGCTCTGTCGGGCTCTGTCGGGCCCTGTCGGGCCCTGTCGGGCTCTGTCGGGCTCTGTCGGGCTCTGTCGGGCTCTGTTGGGACCTGTCGGGCCCTGTCGAGCTCTGTCGGGCCCTGTCGGGCCCTGTCGGGCTCTGTCGGGCTCTGTCGGGCCCTGTCGGGCTCTGTCGGGCTCTGTCGGGCTCTGTCGGGCTCTGTCGGGTTCTACTGGGCTCTACTGGGCCCTGTCGGGCTCTGTCGGGCTCTGTCGGGCCCTGTCGGGCCCTGTCGGGCCCTGTCGGGCTCTGTCGGGCTCTGTCGGGCCCTGTCGGGCCCTGTCGGGCTCTGTCGGGCTCTGTCGAGCTCTACTGGTCTCTGTCGGGCTCTGTCGGGCCCGGTCGGGCCCTGTCGGGCTCTGTCGGGCTCTGTCGGGCCCTGTCGGGCCCTGTCGGGCTCTGTCGGGCTCTGTCGGGCTCTACTGGGCCCTGTCGGGCCCTGTCGGGCCCTGTCGGGTTCTGTCGGGCTCTGTCAAGCTCTACTGGGCTCTGTCGGGCCCTGTCGGGCTCTGTCGGGCTCTGTCGGGCTCTGTCGGGCTCTACTGGGCCCTGTCGGGCTCTGTCGGGCTCTGTCGGGCCCTGTCGGGCTCTGTCGGGCTCTGTCGGGCCCTGTCGGGCCCTGTCGGGCTCTGTCGGGCTCTGTCGGGCCCTGTCGGGCCCTGTCGGGCTCTGTCGGGCTCTGTCGGGCCCTGTCGGGCTCTGGCGGGCTCTGTCGGGCCCTGTCGGGCCCTGTCGGGCTCTACTGGGCTCTGTCGGGCTCTGGCGGGCTGTGTCGGGCTCTGGCGGGCTCTGTCGGGCTCTACCGGGCCCTATCGGACTCTGTCGGGCTCTCTCGGGCCCTGTCGGGCCCTGTCGGGCCCTGTCGGGCTCTGTCGGGCTCTGTCGGGCTCTACTGGGCCCTGTCGGGCTCTGTAGGGCTCTGTCGGGCCCTGTCGGGCTCTGTCGGGCCCTGTCGGGCTCTGTCGGGCCCTGTCGGGCTCTGTCGGGCTCTGTCGGGCTCTGTCGGGCTCTACTGGGCCCTGTCGGGCTCTCTCGGGCTCTACTGGTCTCTGTCGGGCTCTGTCGGGCTCTGTCGGGCCCTGTCGGGCCCTGTCGGGCTCTGTCGGGCCCTGTCGGGCTCTGTCGGGCTCTGTCGGGCTCTGTCGGGCTCTATTGGGCTCTGTCGGGTTCTACTGGGCTCTACTGGGCCCTGTCGGGCTCTGTCGGGCTCTGTCGGGCTCTGTCGGGCTCTACTGGGCTCTGTCGGGCTCTGTCGGGCCCTGTCGGGCTCTGTCGGGCTCTACTGGGCTCTGTCGGGCTCTGTCGGGCCCTGTCGGGCCCTGTCGGGCTCTGTCGGGCTCTGTCGGACCCTGTCAGGCCCTGTCGGGCTCTGTCGGGCTCTGTTGGGCTCTACTGGGCCCTGTCGGGCCCTGTCGGGCTCTGTCGGGCTCTGTCGAGCTCTACTGGGCTCTGTCGGGCTCTGTCGGGCCCTGTCGGGCTCTGTCGGGCTCTGTCGGGCTCTGTCGGGCTCTACTGGGCCCTGTCAGGCCCTGTCGGGCCCTGTCGTGCTCTGTCGGGCTCTGTCTGGCTCTGTCGGGCTCTGTCGAGCTCTACTGGGCCCTGTCGGGCTCTGTCGGGCCCTGTCGGGCTCTGTCGGGCCCTGTCGGGCTCTGTCGGGCTCTGTCGGGCTCTGTCGGGCTCTACTGGGCCCTGTCGGGCACTGTCGGGACCTGTCGGGCTCTGTCGGGCTCTGTCGGGCCCTGTCGGGCCCTGTCGGGCTCTGTCGGGCTCTGTCGGGCCCTGTCGGGCCCTGTCGGATTTGTCGGACTCTGTCGGGCTCTGTCGGGCTGTACTGGGCCCTGTCGGGCTCTGTCGGGCTCTGTCGGGCCCTGTCGGGCTCTGTCGGGCCCTGTCGGGCTCTGCCGGGCTCTGTCGGGCTCTGTCGGGCTCTACTGGGCCCTGTCGGGCTCTGTCGGGCTCTGTCGGGCTCTACTGGGCTCTGTCGGGCTCTGTCGGGTTCTGTCGGGCTCTGTCGGGCCCTGTCGGGCCCTGTCGGGCTCTGTCGGGCTCTGTTGGGCTCTGTCGGGCCCTGTCGGGCTCTGTCGGGCCCTGTTGGGCCCTGTCGGGCTCTGTCGGGCCCTGTTGGGCCCTGTCGGGCTCTGTCGGGTCCTGTCGGGCCCTGTCGGGCTCTGTCGGGCCCTGTTGGGCCCTGTCGGGCTCTGTCGGGCCCTGTCGGACTCTGTCGGGCTCTGTCGGGCCCTGTCGGGCCCTGTCGGGCCCTGTCGGGCTCTGTCGGGCTCTGTCGGGCTCTGTCGGTTTCTACTGGGCTCTACTGGGCCCTGTCGGGCTCTGTCGGGCCCTGTCGGGCTCTGTCGGGCTCGGTCAGGCTCTGTCGGGCTCTGTCGGGCTCTGTCGGGCTCTACTGGTCTCTGTCGGGCTCTGTCGGGCTCTGTCGGGCCCTGTCGGGCCCTGTAGGGCTCTGTCGAGCTCTGTCGGGCTCTACTGGGCCCTGTCGGGCCCTGTCGGGCCCTGTCGGGCCCTGTCGGGCTCTGTCGGGCTCTGTCGGGCCCTGTCGGGCTCTGTCGGACCCTGTCGGGCTCTGTCGGGCCCTGTTGGGCCCTGTCGGGCTCTGTCGGGCTCTGTCGGGCTCTATCGGGCCCTGTCGGGCCCTGTCGGGCTCTGTCGGGCTCTGTCGGGCTCTGTCGGGCCCTGTCGGGCTCTGTCGGGCTCTGTCGGGCCCTGTCGGGCTCTGTCGGGCTCTACTGGGCCCTGTCGGGCTCTGTCGGGCCCTGTCGGGCCCTGTCGGGCTCTGTCGGGCTCTGTCGAGCTCTACTGGGCTCTGTCGGGCTCTGTCGGGCCCTGTCGGGCTCTGTCGGGCTCTGTCGGGCTCTGGCGGGCTCTGTCGGGCTCTACTGGGCCCTGTCGGGCCCTGTCGGGCTCTGTCGGGCTCTGTCGAGCTCTACTGGGCTCTGTCGGGCTCTGTCGGACCCTGTCAGGCCCTGTCGGGCTCTGTCGGGCTCTGTTGGGCTCTACTGGGCCCTGTCGGGCCCTGTCGGGCTCTGTCGGGCTCTGTCGAGCTCTACTGGGCTCTGTCGGGCTCTGTCGGGCCCTGTCGGGCTCTGTCGGGCTCTGTCGGGCCCTGTCGGGCTCTGTCGGGCTCTACTGGGCCCTGTCAGGCCCTGTCGGGCCCTGTCGTGCTCTGTCGGGCTCTGTCTGGCTCTGTCGGGCTCTGTCGAGCTCTACTGGGCTCTGTCGGGCTCTGTCGGGCCCTGTCGGGCTCTGTCGGGCCCTGTCGGGCCCTGTCGGGCTCTGTCGGGCTCTACTGGGCCCTGTCGGGCTCTGTCGGGCCCTGTCGGGCCCTGTCGGGCTCTGTCGGGCTCTGTCGAGCTCTACTGGGCTCTGTCGGGCTCTGTCGGGCCCTGTCGGGCTCTGTCGGGCTCTGGCGGGCTCTGGCGGGCTCTGTCGGGCTCTACTGGGCCCTGTCGGGCCCTGTCGGGCTCTGTCGGGCTCTGTCGGGCCCTGTCGGGCTCTGTCGGGCTCTGTCGGGCCCTGTCGGGCTCTGTTGGGCCCTGTCGGGCTCTGTCGGGCTCTGTCGGGCCCTGTCGGGCTCTGTCGGGCTTTGTCGGGCTCTGTCGGGCTCTACTGGGCTCTGTCGGGCTCTGTCGGGTTCTGTCGGGCCCTGTCGGGCTCTGTCGGGCTCTGTCGGGCTCTGTCGGGCCCTGTCGAGCTCTGTCGGGCTCTGTCGGGCTCTGTCGGGCTCTACTGGGCTCTGTCGGGCTCTGTCGGGCCCTGTCGGGCCCCGTCGGGCTCTGTCGGGCTCTGTCGGGCTCTGTCGGGCCCTGTCGGGCTCTGTCGGGCTCTACTGGGCCCTGTCGGGCTCTGTCGGGCCCTGTCGGGCCCTGTCGGGCTCTGTCGGGCTCTGTCGAGGTCTACTGGGCTCTGTCGGGCTCTGTCGGGCCCTGTCGGGCTCTGTCGGGCTCTGGCGGGCTCTGGCGGGCTCTGGCGGGCTCTACTGGGCCCTGTCGGGCCCTGTCGGGCTCTGTCGGGCTCTGTCGGGCCCTGTCGGGCTCTGTCGGGCTCTGTCGGGCCCTGTCGGGCTCTGTTGGGCCCTGTCGGGCTCTGTCGGGCTCTGTCGGGCCCTGTCGGGCTCTGTCGGGCTTTGTCGGGCTCTGTCGGGCTCTACTGGGCTCTGTCGGGCTCTGTCGGGTTCTGTCGGGCCCTGTCGGGCTCTGTCGGGCTCTGTCGGGCTCTGTCGGGCCCTGTCGAGCTCTGTCGGGCTCTGTCGGGCTCTGTCGGGCTCTACTGGGCTCTGTCGGGCTCTGTCGGGCCCTGTCGGGCCCCGTCGGGCTCTGTCGGGCTCTGTCGGGCTCTGTCGGGCCCTGTCGAGCTCTGTCGGGCTCTGTCGGGCTCTGTCGGGCTCTACTGGGCTCTGTCGGGCCCTGTCGGGCCCTGTCGGGCCCTGTCGGGCTCTGTCGGGCTCTGTCGGGCTCTGTCGGGCTCTGTCGGGCTCTATTGGCCTCTGTCGGGTTCTACTGGGCTCTACTGGGCTCTGTCGGGCTCTGTCGGGCTCTGTCGGGTTCTGTCGGGCCCTGTCGGGCTCTGTCGGGCTCTACTGGGCTCTGTCGGGCTCTGTCGGGCCCTGTCGGGCTCTGTCGAGCTCTACTGGGCTCTGTCGGGCTCTGTCGGGCCCTGTCGGGCTCTGTCGGGCTCTGTCGGGCTCTACTGGGCCCTGTCGGGCTCTGGCGGGCTCTGTCGGGCCCTGTCGGGCCCTGTCGGGCTCTGTCGGGCTCTGTCGGGCTCTGTCGGGACCTGTCGGGCTCTGTCGGGCCCTGTCGGGCCCTGTCGGGCTCTGTCGGGCTCTGTCGGGCCCTGTCGGGCTCTGTCGGGCTCTGTCGGGCTTTGTGGGGCTCTGTCGGGCTCTACTGGGCTCTGTCGGGCTCTGTCGGGTTCTGTCGGGCTCTGTCACGCCCTGTCGGGACCTGTCGGGCCCTGTCGGGCTCTGTCGGGCTCTGTCGGGCTCTGTCGGGCCCTGTCGAGCTCTGTCGGGCTCTGTCGGGCTCTGTCGGGCTCTACTGGGCTCTGTCGGGCTCTGTCGGGCTCTGTCGGGCCCTGTCGGGCTCTGTCGGGCCCTGTCGGGCCCTGTCGGGCTCTGTCGGGCTCTGTCGGGCTCTGTCGGGCTCTATTGGGCTCTGTCGGGTTCTACTGGGCTCTACTGGGCCCTGTCGGGCTCTGTCGGGCTCTGTCGGGCTCTGTCGGGCCCTGTCGGGCTCTGTCGGGCTCTACTGGGCCCTGTCGGGCTCTGTCGGGCTCTGTCGGGCTCTGTCGGGCTCTATTGGGCTCTGTCGGGTTCTACTGGGCTCTACTGGGCCCTGTCGGGCTCTGTCGGGCCCTGTCGGGCCCTGTCAGGCTCTGTCGGGCTCTGTCGAGCTCTACTGGGCTCTGTCGGGCTCTGTCGGGCCCTGTCGGGCTCTGTCGGGCCCTGTTGGGCTCTGTCGGGCTCTGTCGGGCTCTGTCGGGCTCTACTGGGCCCTGTCGGGCTCTGGCGGGCTCTGTCGGGCTCTGTCGGGCCCTGTCGGGCTCTGTCGGGCCCTGTCGGGCCCTGTCGGGCCCTGTCGGGCTCTGTCGGGCCCTGTCGGGCCCTGTCGGGCTCTGTCGGGCTCTGTCGGGCTCTGTCGGGCTCTACTGGGCCCTGTCCGGCTCTGTCGGGCTCTGTCGGGCCCTGTCGGGCTCTGTCGGGCTCTGTCGGGCTCTACTGGGCCCTGTCCGGCTCTGTCGGGCTCTGTCGGGCCCTGTCGGGCTCTGTCGGGCTCTGTCGGGCTATACTGGGCCCTGTCGGGCTCTGTCGGTCTCTGTCGGGCTCTGTCGGGCTCTACTGGGCTCTGTCGGGCTCTGTCGGGTTCTGTCGGGCTCTGTCGGGCCCTGTCGGGCCCTGTCGGGCTCTGTCGGGCTCTGTCGGGCTCTGTCGGGCTCTGTTGGGACCTGTCGGGCCCTGTCGAGCTCTGTCGGGCCCTGTCGGGCCCTGTCGGGCCCTGTCGGGCCCTGTCGGGCTCTGTCGGGCTCTGTCGGGCCCTGTCGGGCCCTGTCGGGCTCTGTCGGGCTCTGTCGGGCTCTACTGGTCTCTGTCGGGCTCTGTCGGGCCCGGTCGGGCCCTGTCGGGCTCTGTCGGGCTCTGTCGGGCCCTGTCGGGCTCTGTCGGGCTCTGTCGGGCCCTGTCGGGCTCTGTCGGGCTCTGTCGGGCTCTGTCGGGCTCTATTGGGCTCTGTCGGGTTCTACTGGGCTCTACTGGGCCCTGTCGGGCTCTGTCGGGCTCTGTCGGGCCCTGTCGGGCCCTGTCGGGCTCTGTCGGGCTCTGTCGGGCCCTGTCGGGCCCTGTCGGGCTCTGTCGGGCTCTGTCGAGCTCTACTGGTCTCTGTCGGGCTCTGTCGGGCCCGGTCGGGCTCTGTCGGGCCCTGTTGGGCTCTGTCGGGCCCTGTTGGGCTCTGTCGGGCTCTGTCGGGCTCTGTCGGGCTCTACTGGGCCCTGTCGGGCTCTGGCGGGCTCTGTCGGGCTCTGTCGGGCCCTGTCGGGCTCTGTCGGGCTCTGTCGGGCTCTGTCGGGCCCTGTCGGGCTCTGTCGGGCCCTGTCGGGCTCTGTCGGGCTCTGTCGGGCTCTGTCGGGCTCTACTGGGCCCTGTCCGGCTCTGTCGGGCTCTGTCGGGCCCTGTCGGGCTCTGTCGGGCTCTGTCGGGCTCTACTGGGCCCTGTCCGGCTCTGTCGGGCTCTGTCGGGCCCTGTCGGGCTCTGTCGGGCTCTGTCGGGCTCTACTGGGCCCTGTCGGGCTCTGTCGGTCTCTGTCGGGCTCTGTCGGGCTCTGTCGGGCTCTACTGGGCTCTGTCGGGCTCTGTCGGGCCCTGTCGGGCCCTGTCGGGCTCTGTCGGGCTCTGTCGGGCTCTGTCGGGCTCTGTTGGGACCTGTCGGGCCCTGTCGAGCTCTGTCGGGCCCTGTCGGGCTCTGTCGGGCTCTGTCGGGCCCCGTCGGGCTCTGTCGGGCTCTGTCGGGCTCTGTCGGGTTCTACTGGGCTCTACTGGGCCCTGTCGGGCTCTGTCGGGCCCTGTCGGGCCCTGTCGGGCTCTGTCGGGCTCTGTCGGGCCCTGTCGGGCCCTGTCGGGCTCTGTCGGGCTCTGTCGAGCTCTACTGGTCTCTGTCGGGCTCTGTCGGGCCCTGTCGGGCCCTGTCGGGCTCTGTCGGGCTCTGTCGGGCCCTGTCGGGCCCTGTCGGGCTCTGTCGGGCTCTGTCGGGCTCTACTGGGCCCTGTCGGGCCCTGTCGGGCCCTGTCGGGCTCTGTCGGGCTCTGTCAAGCTCTACTGGGCTCTGTCGGGCCCTGTCGGGCTCTGTCGGGCCCTGTCGGGCCCTGTCGGGCTTTGTCGGGCTCTGTCGGGCTCTGTCGGGCTCTGTCGGGCCCTGTCGGGCTCTGTCGGGCTCTGTCGGGCTCTGTCGGGCTCTACTGGGCTCTGTCGGGCTCTGTCGGGTTCTGTCGGGCTCTGTCGGGCCCTGTCGGGCCCTGTCGGGCTCTGTCGGGCTCTGTCGGGCCCTGTCGGGCCCTGTCGAGCTCTGTCGGGCTCTGTCGGGCTCTACTGGGCTCTGTCGGGCTCTGTCGGGCTCTGTCGGGCTCTACTGGGCTCTGTCGGGCTCTGTCGGGCTCTGTCGGGTCCTGTCGGGCCCTGTCGGGCCCTGTTGGGCCCTGTCGGGCCCTGTCGGGCCCTGTCGGACTCTGTCGGGCTCTGTCGGGCTCTGTCGGGCTCTGTCGGGTTCTACTGGGCTCTACTGGGCCCTGTCGGGCTCTGTCGGGCCCGGTCGGGCCCTGTCGGGCTCTGTCGGGCTCTGTCGGGCTCTGTCGGGCTCTGTCGGGCTCTACTGGTCTCTTCGGGCTCTGTCGGGCCCTGTCGGGCCCTGACGGGCTCTGTCGGGCTCTGTCGGGCCCTGTCGGGCTCTGTCGGGCTCTACTGGGCCCTGTCGGGCCCTGTCGGGCTCTGTCGGGCTCTGTCGAGCTCTACTGGGCTCTGTCGGGCTTTGTCGGGCCCTGTCGGGCTCTGTCGGGCTCTGTCGGGCTCTGTCGGGCGCTGTCGGGCTCTACTGGGCCCTGTCGGGCTCTGTCGGGCCCTGTCGGGCTCTGTCGGGCTCTCTCGGGCCCTGTCGGGCTCTGTCGGGCTCTACTGGGCCCTGTCAGGCTCTGTCGGGCCCTGTCGGGCCCTGTCGGGCTCTGTCGGGCTCTGTCGAGCTCTACTGGGCTCTGTCGGGCTCTGTCGGGCCCTGTCGGGCTCTGTCGGGCTCTGGCGGGCTCTGGCGGGCTCTGGCGGGCTCTGGCGGGCTCTGTCGGTCTCTACTGGGCCCTGTCGGGCCCTGTCGGGCTCTGTCGGGCTCTGTCGGGCTCTGTCGGGACCTGTCGGGCTCTGTCGGGCCCTGTCGGGCCCTGTCGGGCCCTGTCGGGCTCTGTCGGGCTCTGTCGGGCTTTGTGGGGCTCTGTCGGGCTCTACTGGGCTCTGTCGGGCTCTGTCGGGTTCTGTCGAGCTCTGTCAGGCCCTGTCGGGCCCTGTCGGGCCCTGTCGGGCTCTGTCGGGCTCTGTCGGGCTCTGTCGGGCCCTGTCGAGCTCTGTCGGGCTCTGTCGGGCTCTGTCGGGCTCTACTGGGCTCTGTCGGGCTCTGTCGGGCTCTGTCGGGCCCTGTCGGGCTCTGTCGGGCCCTGTCGGGCCCTGTCGGGCTCTGTCGGGCTCTGTCGGGCTCTGTCGGGCTCTATTGGGCTCTGTCGGGTTCTACTGGGCTCTACTGGGCCCTGTCGGGCTCTGTCGGGCTCTGTCGGGCTCTGTCGGGCCCTGTCGGGCTCTGTCGGGCTCTACTGGGCCCTGTCGGGCTCTGTCGGGCTCTGTCGGGCTCTGTCGGGCTCTATTGGGCTCTGTCGGGTTCTACTGGGCTCTACTGGGCCCTGTCGGGCTCTGTCGGGCCCTGTCGGGCCCTGTCAGGCTCTGTCGGGCTCTGTCGAGCTCTACTGGGCTCTGTCGGGCTCTGTCGGGCCCTGTCGGGCTCTGTCGGGCCCTGTTGGGCTCTGTCGGGCTCTGTCGGGCTCTGTCGGGCTCTACTGGGCCCTGTCGGGCTCTGGCGGGCTCTGTCGGGCTCTGTCGGGCCCTGTCGGGCTCTGTCGGGCCCTGTCGGGCCCTGTCGGGCCCTGTCGGGCTCTGTCGGGCCCTGTCGGGCCCTGTCGGGCTCTGTCGGGCTCTGTCGGGCTCTGTCGGGCTCTACTGGGCCCTGTCCGGCTCTGTCGGGCTCTGTCGGGCCCTGTCGGGCTCTGTCGGGCTCTGTCGGGCTCTACTGGGCCCTGTCCGGCTCTGTCGGGCTCTGTCGGGCCCTGTCGGGCTCTGTCGGGCTCTGTCGGGCTTTGTGGGGCTCTGTCGGGCTCTACTGGGCTCTGTCGGGCTCTGTCGGGTTCTGTCGGGCTCTACTGGGCCCTGTCGGGCTCTGTCGGGACCTGTCGGGCTCTGTCGGGCTCTGTCGGGCTCTGTTGGGACCTGTCGGGCCCTGTCGAGCTCTGTCGGGCCCTGTCGGGCCCTGTCGGGCCCTGTCGGGCCCTGTCGGGCTCTGTCGGGCTCTGTCGGGCCCTGTCGGGCCCTGTCGGGCTCTGTCGGAGCTCTACTGGTCTCTGTCGGGCTCTGTCGGGCCCGGTCGGGCCCTGTCGGGCTCTGTCGGGCTCTGTCGGGCCCTGTCGGGCTCTGTCGGGCTCTGTCGGGCCCTGTCGGGCTCTGTCGGGCTCTGTCGGGCTCTGTCGGGCTCTATTGGGCTCTGTCGGGTTCTACTGGGCTCTACTGGGCCCTGTCGGGCTCTGTCGGGCTCTGTCGGGCCCTGTCGGGCTCTGTCGGGTTCTGTCGGGCTCTGTCGGGCTCTGTCAAGCTCTACTGGTCTCTGTCGGGCTCTGTCGGGCCCGGTCGGGCTCTGTCGGGCCCTGTTGGGCTCTGTCGGGCCCTGTTGGGCTCTGTCGGGCTCTGTCGGGCTCTGTCGGGCTCTACTGGGCCCTGTCGGGCTCTGGCGGGCTCTGTCGGGCTCTGTCGGGCCCTGTCGGGCTCTGTCGGGCCTGTCGGGCTCTGTCGGGCCCTGTCGGGCTCTGTCGGGCTCTGTCGGGCTCTGTCGGGCTCTATTGGGCCCTGTCCGGCTCTGTCGGGCTCTGTCGGGCCCTGTCGGGCTCTGTCGGGCTCTGTCGGGCTCTACTGGGCCCTGTCCGGCTCTGTCGGGCTCTGTCGGGCCCTGTCGGGCTCTGTCGGGCTCTGTCGGGCTCTACTGGGCCCTGTCGGGCTCTGTCGGTCTCTGTCGGGCTCTGTCGGGCTCTGTCGGGCTCTACTGGGCTCTGTCGGGCTCTGTCGGGCTCTGTCGGGCCCTGTCGGGCCCTGTCGGGCCCTGTCGGGCTCTGTCGGGCTCTGTCGGGCTCTGTTGGGACCTGTCGGGCCCTGTCGAGCTCTGTCGGGCCCTGTCGGGCCCTGTCGGGCTCTGTCGGGCTCTGTCGGGCCCTGTCGGGCTCTGTCGGGCTCTGTCGGGCTCTGTCGGGTTCTACTGGGCTCTACTGGGCCCTGTCGGGCTCTGTCGGGCCCTGTCGGGCCCTGTCGGGCCCTGTCGGGCTCTGTCGGGCTCTGTCGGGCCCTGTCGGGCCCTGTCGGGCTCTGTCGGGCTCTGTCGAGCTCTACTGGTCTCTGTCGGGCTCTGTCGGGCCCTGTCGGGCCCTGTCGCGCTCTGTCGGGCTCTGTCGGGCCCTGTCGGGCCCTGTCGGGCTCTGTCGGGCTCTGTCGGGCTCTACTGGGCCCTGTCGGGCCCTGTCGGGCCCTGTCGGGCTCTGTCGGGCTCTGTCAAGCTCTACTGGGCTCTGTCGGGCCCTGTCGGGCTCTGTCGGGCTCTGTCAGGCTCTGTCGGGCTCTGTCGGGCTCTACTGGGCCCTGTCGGGCTCTGTCGGGCTCTGTCGGGCCCTGTCGGGCTCTGTCGGGCCCTGTCGGGCCCTGTCGGGCTCTGTCGGGCTCTGTCGGGCCCTGTCGGGCCCTGTCGGGCTCTGTCGGGCTCTGTCGGGCCCTGTCGGGCTCCGGCGGGCTCTGTCGGGCCCTGTCGGGCCCTGTCGGGCTCTACTGGGCTCTGTCGGGCTCTGGCGGGCTGTGTCGGGCTCTGGCGGGCTCTGTCGGGCTCTACCGGGCCCTATCGGACTCTGTCGGGCTCTCTCGGGCCCTATCGGGCCCTGTCGGGCCCTGTCGGGCTCTGTCGGGCTCTGTCGGGCTCTACTGGGCCCTGTCGGGCTCTGTCGGGCTCTGTCGGGACCTGTCGGGCTCTGTCGGGCCCTGTCGGGCTCTGTCGGGCCCTGTCGGGCTCTGTCGGGCTCTGTCGGGCTCTGTCGGGCTCTACTGGGCCCTGTCGGGCTCTGTCGGGCTCTACTGGTCTCTGTCGGGCTCTGTCGGGCTCTGTCGGGCCCTGTCGGGCCCTGTCGGGCTCTGTCGGGCCCTGTCGGGCTCTGTCGGGCTCTGTCGGGCTCTGTCGGGCTCTATTGGGCTCTGTCGGGTTCTACTGGGCTCTACTGGGCCCTGTCGGGCTCTGTCGGGCTCTACTGGTCTCTGTCGGGCTCTGTCGGGCTCTGTCGGGCTCTGTCGGGCCCTGTCGGGCTCTGTCGGGCTCTGTTGGGCTCTGTCGGGCCCTGTCGGGCTCTGTCGGGCCCTGTTGGGCCCTGTCGGGCTCTGTCGGGCCCTGTTGGGCCCTGTCGGGCTCTGTCGGGTCCTGTCGGGCCCTGTCGGGCTCTGTCGGGCCCTGTTGGGCCCTGTCGGGCTCTGTCGGGCCCTGTCGGACTCTGTCGGGCTCTGTCGGGCCCTGTCGGGCCCTGTCGGGCCCTGTCGGGCTCTGTCGGGCTCTGTCGGGCTCTGTCGGGCTCTGTCGGTTTCTACTGGGCTCTACTGGGCCCTGTCGGGCTCTGTCGGGCTCTGTCGGGCCCTGTCGGGCCCTGTCGGGCTCTGTCGGGCTCGGTCGGGCTCTGTCGGGCTCTGTCGGGCTCTGTCGGGCTCTACTGGTCTCTGTCGGGCTCTGTCGGGCTCTGTCGGGCCCTGTCGGGCCCTGTCGGGCTCTGTCGGGCTCTGTCGGGCTCTACTGGGCCCTGTCGGGCCCTGTCGGGCCCTGTCGGGCCCTGTCGGGCTCTGTCGGGCTCTGTCGAGCTCTACTGGGCCCTGTCGGGCTCTGTCGGGCCCTGTCGGGCTCTGTCGGGCTCTGTCGGGCTCTGTCGGGCTCTACTGGGCCCTGTCGGGCTCTGTCGGGCCCTGTTGGGCCCTGTCGGGCTCTGTCGGGCTCTGTCGGGCCCTGTCGGGCCCTGTCGGGCTCTGTCGGGCTCTGTCGGGCTCTGTCGGGCCCTGTCGGGCTCTGTCGGGCTCTACTGGGCCCTGTCGGGCTCTGTCGGGCCCTGTCGGGCCCTGTCGGGCTCTGTCGGGCTCTGTCGAGCTCTACTGGGCTCTGTCGGGCTCTGTCGGGCCCTGTCGGGCTCTGTCGGGCTCTGGCGGGCTCTGGCGGGCTCTGTCGGGCTCTACTGGGCCCTGTCGGGCCCTGTCGGGCTCTGTCGGGCTCTGTCGGGCCCTGTCGGGCTCTGTCGGGCTCTGTCGGGCCCTGTCGGGCTCTGTTGGGCCCTGTCGGGCTCTGTCGGGCTCTGTCGGGCCCTGTCGGGCTCTGTCGGGCTTTGTCGGGCTCTGTCGGGCTCTACTGGGCTCTGTCGGGCTCTGTCGGGTTCTGTCGGGCCCTGTCGGGCTCTGTTGGGCTCTGTCGGGCTCTGTCGGGCCCTGTCGAGCTCTGTCGGGCTCTGTCGGGCTCTGTCGGGCTCTACTGGGCTCTGTCGCGCTCTGTCGGGCCCTGTCGGGCCCCGTCGGGCTCTGTCGGGCTCTGTCGGGCTCTGTCGGGCCCTGTCGGGCTCTGTCGGGCCCTACTGGGCTCTGTCGGGCTCTGTCGGGCTCTGTCGGGCTCTGTCGGGCTCTGTCGGGCTCTGTCGGGCTCTGTCGGGCTCTACTGGGCTCTGTCGGGCTCTGTCGGGCCCTGTCGGGCCCTGTCGGGCCCTGTCGGGCCCTGTCGGGCTCTGTCGGGCTCTGTCGGGCTCTGTCGGGCTCTGTCGGGCTCTATTGGGCTCTGTCGGGTTCTACTGGGCTCTACTGGGCTCTGTCGGGCTCTGTCGGGCTCTGTCGGGCTCTGTCGGGCCCTGTCGGGCTCTGTCGGGCTCTACTGGGCTCTGTCGGGCTCTGTCGGGCCCTGTCGGGCTCTGTCGAGCTCTACTGGGCTCTGTCGGGCTCTGTCGGGCCCTGTCGGGCTCTGTCGGGCTCTGTCGGGCTCTACTGGGCCCTGTCGGGCTCTGGCGGGCTCTGTCGGGCCCTGTCGGGCCCTGTCGGGCACTGTCGGGCTCTGTCGGGCCCTGTCAAGCCCTGTCGGGCTCTGTCGGGCTTTGTCGGGCTCTGTCGGGCTCTGTCGGGGTCTGTCGGGCTCTACTGGGCTCTGTCGGGCTCTGTCGGGTTCTGTCGGGACCTGTCGGGCCCTGTCGGGCCCTGTCGGGCTCTGTCGGGCTCTGTTGGGACCTGTCGGGCCCTGTCGAGCTCTGTCGGGCTCTGTCGGGCTCTGTCGGGCCCTGTCGGGCCCTGTCGGGCTCTGTCGGGCTCTGTCGGGCTCTTTTGCTACCTGTCGGGCCCTGTCGGGCTCTGTCGGGCTCTGTCGGGCCCTGTCGGGCCCTGTCGGGCCCTGTCGGGCTCTATCGGGCTCTGTCGAGCTCTACTGGGCTCTGTCGGGCTCTGTCGGGCCCTGTCGGGCTCTTTCGGGCTCTGTCGGGCTCTGTCGGGCTCTACTGGGCCCTGTCGGGCTCTGTCGGGCTCTGTCGGGCCCTGTCGGGCTCTGTCGGGCTCTGTCGGGCTCTGTCGGGCTCTACTGGGCCCTGTCGGGCTCTTTCGGGCTCTGTCGGGCTCTGTCGGGCTCTACTGGGCCCTGTCGGGCTCTGTCGGGCTCTGTCGGGCCCTGTCGGGCTCTGTCGGGCTCTGTCGGGCTCTGTCGGGCTCTACTGGGCCCTGTCGGGCTCTGTCGGGCTCTGTCGGGCCCTGTCGGGCTCTGTCGGGCCCTGTCGGGCCCTTTCGGGCCCTGTCGGGCTCTGTCGGGCCCTGTCGGGCTCTGTCGGGCTCTGTCGAGCTCTACTGGGCTCTGTCGGGCTCTGTCGGGCCCTGTCGGGCTCTGTCGGGCTCTGTCGGGCTCTGGCGGGCCCTGTCGGGCTCTGTCGGGCTCTGTCGGGCTCTGTCGGGCCCTGTTGGGCTCTGTCGGGCCCTTTCGGGCCCTGTCGGGCCCTGTCGGGCTCTGTCGGGCTCTACTGGGCCCTGTCGGGCTCTGTTTGGATCTGTCGGGCCCTGTCGGGCTCTGTCGGGCCCTGTCGGGCTCTGTCGGGCTCTGTCGGGCTCTGTCGGGTTCTACTGGGCTCTACTGGGCCCTGTCGGGCTCTGTCGGGGTCTGTCGGGCTCTGTCGGGCTCTACTGGGCTCTGTCGGGCTCTGTCGGGCCCTGTCGGGCTCTGTCGGGCTCTGTCGGGCTCTGTCGGGCTCTACTGGTCTCTGTCGGGCTCTGTCGGGCCCTGTCGGGCCCTGTCGGGCTCTGTCGGGCTCTGTCGGGCTCTGTCGGGCTCTACTGCTCTCTGTCGGGCTCTCTCGGGCCCTGTCGGGCCCTGTCGGGCCCTGTCGGGCTCTGTCGGGCTCTGTCGGGCTCTACTGGGCCCTGTCGGGCTCTGTCGGGCCCTGTCGGGCCCTGTCGGGCTCTGTCGGGCCCTGTCGGGCTCTGTCGGGCTCTGTCGGGCTCTGTCGGGCTCTACTGGGCCCTGTCGGGCTCTGTCGGGCTCTACTGGTCTCTGTCGGGCTCTGTCGGGTTCTGTCGGGCTCTGTCGGGCTCTGTCGGGCCCTGTCGGGCCCTGTCGGGCTCTGTCGGGCTCTGTCGGGCTCTGTCGGGCTCTATTGGGCTCTGTCGGGTTCTACTGGGCTCTACTGGGCCCTGTCGGGCTCTGTCGGGCTCTGTCGGGCTCTGTCGGGCTCTACTGGGCTCTGTCGGGCTCTGTCGGGCCCTGTCGGTCTCTGTCGGGCTCTACTGGTCTCTGTCGGGCTCTGTCGGGCCCTGTCGGGCCCTGTCGGGCTCTGTCGGGCTCTGTCGGACCCTGTCAGGCCCTGTCGGGCTCTGTCGGGCTCTGTTGGGCTCTACTGGGCCCTGTCGGGCCCTGTCGGGCTCTGTCGGGCTCTGTCGAGCTCTACTGGGCTCTGTCGGGCTCTGTCGGGCCCTGTCGGGCTCTGTCGGGCTCTGTCGGGCCCTGTCGGGCTCTGTCGGGCTCTACTGGGCCCTGTCAGGCCCTGTCGGGCCCTGTCGTGCTCTGTCGGGCTCTGTCTGGCTCTGTCGGGCTCTGTCGAGCTCTACTGGGCTCTGTCGGGCTCTGTCGGGCCCTGTCGGGCTCTGTCGGGCCCTGTCGGGCTCTGTCGGGCTCTGTCGGGCTCTACTGGGCCCTGTCGGGCTCTGTCGGGACCTGTCGGGCTCTGTCGGGCTCTGTCGGGCCCTGTCGGGCCCTGTCGGGCTCTGTCGGGCTCTGTCGGGCCCTGTCGGGCCCTGTCGGGCTTTGTCGGGCTCTGTCGGGCTCTGTCGGGCTGTACTGGGCCCTGTCGGGCTCTGTCGGGCTCTGTCAGGCCCTGTCGGGCTCTGTCGGGCCCTGTCGGGCTCTGCCGGGCTCTGTCGGGCTCTGTCGGGCTCTACTGGGCCCTGTCGGGCCCTGTCGGGCTCTGTCGGGCTCTGTCGGGCTCTGTCGGGCCCTGTCGGGCTCTGTCGGGCTCTGTCGGGCCCTGTCGGGCTCTGTCGGGCTCTACTGGGCCCTGTCGGGCTCTGTCGGGCCCTGTCGGGCCCTGTCGGGCTCTGTCGGGCTCTGTCGAGCTCTACTGGGCTCTGTCGGGCTCTGTCGGGCCCTGTCGGGCTCTGTCGGGCTCTGGCGGGCTCTGGCGGGCTCTGTCGGGCTCTACTGGGCCCTGTTGGGCCCTGTCGGGCTCTGTCGGGCTCTGTCGGGCCCTGTCGGGCTCTGTCGGGCTCTGTCGGGCCCTGTCGGGCTCTGTTGGGCCCTGTCGGGCTCTGTCGGGCTCTGTCGGGCCCTGTCGGGCTCTGTCGGGCTTTGTCGGGCTCTGTCGGGCTCTACTGGGCTCTGTCGGGCTCTGTCGGGTTCTGTCGGGCCCTGTCGGGCTCTGTCGGGCTCTGTCGGGCTCTGTCGGGCCCTGTCGAGCTCTGTCGGGCTCTGTCGGGCTCTGTCGGGCTCTACTGGGCTCTGTCGGGCTCTGTCGGGCCCTGTCGGGCCCCGTCGGGCTCTGTCGGGCTCTGTCGGGCTCTGTCGGGCCCTGTCGGGCTCTGTCGGGCTCTACTGGGCCCTGTCGGGCTCTGTCGGGCCCTGTCGGGCCCTGTCGGGCTCTGTCGGGCTCTGTCGAGCTCTACTGGGCTCTGTCGGGCTCTGTCGGGCCCTGTCGGGCTCTGTCGGGCTCTGGCGGGCTCTGGCGGGCTCTGTCGGGCTCTACTGGGCCCTGTCGGGCCCTGTCGGGCTCTGTCGGGCTCTGTCGGGCCCTGTCGGGCTCTGTCGGGCCCTGTCGGGCTCTGTTGGGCCCTGTCGGGCTCTGTCGGGCTCTGTCGGGCCCTGTCGGGCTCTGTCGGGCTTTGTCGGGCTCTGTCGGGCTCTACTGGGCTCTGTCGGGCTCTGTCGGGTTCTGTCGGGCCCTGTCGGGCTCTGTCGGGCTCTGTCGGGCTCTGTCGGGCCCTGTCGAGCTCTGTCGGGCTCTGTCGGGCTCTGTCGGGCTCTACTGGGCTCTGTCGGGCTCTGTCGGGCCCTGTCGGGCCCCGTCGGGCCCCGTCGGGCTCTGTCGGGCTCTGTCGGGCTCTGTCGGGCCCTGTCGAGCTCTGTCGGGCTCTGTCGGGCTCTGTCGGGCTCTACTGGGCTCTGTCGGGCCCTGTCGGGCCCTGTCGGGCCCTGTCGGGCCCTGTCGGGCTCTGTCGGGCTCTGTCGGGCTCTGTCGGGCTCTATTGGCCTCTGTCGGGTTCTACTGGGCTCTACTGGGCTCTGTCGGGCTCTGTCGGGCTCTGTCGGGCTCTGTCGGGCCCTGTCGGGCTCTGTCGGGCTCTACTGGGCTCTGTCGGGCTCTGTCGGGCCCTGTCGGGCTCTGTCGAGCTCTACTGGGCTCTGTCGGGCTCTGTCGGGCCCTGTCGGGCTCTGTCGGGCTCTGTCGGGCTCTACTGGGCCCTGTCGGGCTCTGGCGGGCTCTGTCGGGCCCTGTCGGGCCCTGTCGGGCTCTGTCGGGCTCTGTCGGGCCCTGTCGGGCCCTGTCGGGCTCTGTCGGGCTTTGTCGGGCTCTGTCGGGTTCTGTCGGGGTCTGTCGGGCTCTACTGGGCCCTGTCCGGCTCTGTCGGGCTCTGTCGGGCCCTGTCGGGCCCTGTCGGGCTCTGTCGGGCCCTGTCGGGCTCTGTCGGGCTCTGTCGGGCTCTACTGGGCCCTGTCCGGCTCTGTCGGGCTCTGTCGGGCCCTGTCGGGCTCTGTCGGGCTCTGTCGGGCTCTACTGGGCCCTGTCGGGCTCTGTCGGGCTCTGTCGGGCTCTGTCCGGCTCTACTGGGCTCTGTCGGGCTCTGTCGGGTTCTGTCGGGCCCTGTCGGGCCCTGTCGGGCCCTGTCGGGCTCTGTCGGGCTCTGTTGGGACCTGTCGGGCCCTGTCGAGCTCTGTCGGGCTCTGTCGGGCTCTGTCGGGCCCTGTCGGGCCCTGTCGGGCTCTGTCGGGCTCTGTCGGGCTCTTTTGCTACCTGTCGGGCCCTGTCGGGCTCTGTCGGGCTCTGTCGGGCCCTGTCGGGCCCTGTCGGGCCCTGTCGGGCTCTATCGGGCTCTGTCGAGCTCTACTGGGCTCTGTCGGGCTCTGTCGGGCCCTGTCGGGCTCTTTCGGGCTCTGTCGGGCTCTGTCGGGCTCTACTGGGCCCTGTCGGGCTCTGTCGGGCTCTGTCGGGCCCTGTCGGGCTCTGTCGGGCTCTGTCGGGCTCTGTCGGGCTCTGTCGGGCTCTACTGGGCCCTGTCGGGCTCTTTCGGGCTCTGTCGGGCTCTGTCGGGCTCTACTGGGCCCTGTCGGGCTCTGTCGGGCTCTGTCGGGCCCTGTCGGGCTCTGTCGGGCTCTGTCGGGCTCTGTCGGGCTCTACTGGGCCCTGTCGGGCTCTGTCGGGCCCTGTCGGGCTCTGTCGGGCCCTGTCGGGCTCTGTCGGGCTCTGTCGGGCTCTGTCGGGCTCTGTCGGGCCCTGTCGGGCTCTGTCGGGCCCTTTCGGGCCCTGTCGGGCCCTGTCGGGCTCTGTCGGGCTCTGTCGGGCTCTACTGGGCCCTGTCGGGCTCTGTTTGGATCTGTCGGGCCCTGTCGGGCTCTGTCGGGCCCTGTCGGGCTCTGTCGGGCTCTGTCGGGCTCTGTCGGGTTCTACTGGGCTCTACTGGGCCCTGTCGGGCTCTGTCGGGGTCTGTCGGGCTCTGTCGGGCTCTACTGGGCTCTGTCGGGCTCTGTCGGGCCCTGTCGGGCTCTGTCGGGCTCTGTCGGGCTCTGTCGGGCTCTACTGGTCTCTGTCGGGCTCTGTCGGGCCCTGTCGGGCCCTGTCGGGCTCTGACGGGCTCTGTCGGGCTCTGTCGGGCTCTACTGGTCTCTGTCGGGCTCTGTCGGGCCCTGTCGGGCTCTACTGGGACCTGTCGGGCCCTGTCGGGCTCTGTCGGGCTCTGTCGGGCTCTACTGGGCCCTGTCGGGCTCTGTCGGGCCCTGTCGGGCCCTGTCGGGCTCTGTCGGGCCCTGTCGGGCTCTGTCGGGCTCTGTCGGGCTCTGTCGGGCTCTACTGGGCCCTGTCGGGCTCTGTTGGGGTCTACTGGTCTCTGTCGGGCTCTGTCGGGTTCTGTCGGGCTCTGTCGGGCTCTGTCGGGCCCTGTCGGGCCCTGTCGGGCTCTGTCGGGCTCTGTCGGGCTCTATTGGGCTCTGTCGGGTTCTACTGGGCTCTACTGGGCCCTGTCGGGCTCTGTCGGGCTCTGTCGGGCTCTGTCGGGCTCTACTGGGCTCTGTCGGGCTCTGTCGGGCCCTGTCGGTCTCTGTCGGGCTCTACTGGTCTCTGTCGGGCTCTGTCGGGCCCTGTCGGGCCCTGTCGGGCTCTGTCGGGCTCTGTCGGACCCTGTCAGGCCCTGTCGGGCTCTGTCGGGCTCTGTTGGGCTCTACTGGGCCCTGTCGGGCCCTGTCGGGCTCTGTCGGGCTCTGTCGAGCTCTACTGGGCTCTGTCGGGCTCTGTCGGGCCCTGTCGGGCTCTGTCGGGCTCTGTCGGGCCCTGTCGGGCTCTGTCGGGCTCTACTGGGCCCTGTCAGGCCCTGTAGGGCCCTGTCGTGCTCTGTCGGGCTCTGTCTGGCTCTGTCGGGCTCTGTCGAGCTCTACTGGGCTCTGTCGGGCTCTGTCGGGCCCTGTCGGGCTCTGTCGGGCCCTGTCGGGCTCTGTCGGGCTCTGTCGGGCTCTACTGGGCCCTGTCGGGCTCTGTCGGGACCTGTCGGGCTCTGTCGGGCTCTGTCGGGCCCTGTCGGGCCCTGTCGGGCTCTGTCGGGCTCTGTCGGGCCCTGTCGGGCCCTGTCGGGCTTTGTCGGGCTCTGTCGGGCTCTGTCGGGCTGTACTGGGCCCTGTCGGGCTCTGTCGGGCTCTGTCGGGCCCTGTCGGGCTCTGTCGGGCCCTGTCGGGCTCTGCCGGGCTCTGTCGGGCTCTGTCGGGCTCTACTGGGCCCTGTCGGGCCCTGTCGGGCTCTGTCGGGCTCTGTCGGGCTCTGTCGGGCCCTGTCGGGCTCTGTCGGGCTCTGTCGGGCCCTGTCGGGCTCTGTCGGGCTCTACTGGGCCCTGTCGGGCTCTGTCGGGCCCTGTCGGGCTCTATCGGGCTCTGTCGAGCTCTACTGGGCTCTGTCGGGCTCTGTCGGGCCCTGTCGGGCTCTTTCGGGCTCTGTCGGGCTCTGTCGGGCTCTACTGGGCCCTGTCGGGCTCTGTCGGGCTCTGTCGGGCCCTGTCGGGCTCTGTCGGGCTCTGTCGGGCTCTGTCGGGCTCTGTCGGGCTCTACTGGGCCCTGTCGGGCTCTTTCGGGCTCTGTCGGGCCCTGTCGGGCTCTACTGGGCCCTGTCGGGCTCTGTCGGGCTCTGTCGGGCCCTGTCGGGCTCTGTCGGGCTCTGTCGGGCTCTGTCGGGCTCTACTGGGCCCTGTCGGGCTCTGTCGGGCTCTGTCGGGCCCTGTCGGGCTCTGTCGGGCCCTGTCGGGCTCTGTCGGGCTCTGTCGGGCTCTGTCGGGCTCTGTCGGGCCCTGTCGGGCTCTGTCGGGCCCTTTCGGGCCCTGTCGGGCCCTGTCGGGCTCTGTCGGGCTCTGTCGGGCTCTACTGGGCCCTGTCGGGCTCTGTTTGGATCTGTCGGGCCCTGTCGGGCTCTGTCGGGCCCTGTCGGGCTCTGTCGGGCTCTGTCGGGCTCTGTCGGGTTCTACTGGGCTCTACTGGGCCCTGTCGGGCTCTGTCGGGGTCTGTCGGGCTCTGTCGGGCTCTACTGGGCTCTGTCGGGCTCTGTCGGGCCCTGTCGGGCTCTGTCGGGCTCTGTCGGGCTCTGTCGGGCTCTACTGGTCTCTGTCGGGCTCTGTCGGGCCCTGTCGGGCCCTGTCGGGCTCTGACGGGCTCTGTCGGGCTCTGTCGGGCTCTACTGGTCTCTGTCGGGCTCTGTCGGGCCCTGTCGGGCTCTACTGGGCCCTGTCGGGCCCTGTCGGGCTCTGTCGGGCTCTGTCGGGCTCTACTGGGCCCTGTCGGGCTCTGTCGGGCCCTGTCGGGCCCTGTCGGGCTCTGTCGGGCCCTGTCGGGCTCTGTCGGGCTCTGTCGGGCTCTGTCGGGCTCTACTGGGCCCTGTCGGGCTCTGTTGGGGTCTACTGGTCTCTGTCGGGCTCTGTCGGGTTCTGTCGGGCTCTGTCGGGCTCTGTCGGGCCCTGTCGGGCCCTGTCGGGCTCTGTCGGGCTCTGTCGGGCTCTATTGGGCTCTGTCGGGTTCTACTGGGCTCTACTGGGCCCTGTCGGGCTCTGTCGGGCTCTGTCGGGCTCTGTCGGACCCTGTCAGGCCCTGTCGGGCTCTGTCGGGCTCTGTTGGGCTCTACTGGGCCCTGTCGGGCCCTGTCGGGCTCTGTCGGGCTCTGTCGAGCTCTACTGGGCTCTGTCGGGCTCTGTCGGGCCCTGTCGGGCTCTGTCGGGCTCTGTCGGGCCCTGTCGGGCTCTGTCGGGCTCTACTGGGCCCTGTCAGGCCCTGTAGGGCCCTGTCGTGCTCTGTCGGGCTCTGTCTGGCTCTGTCGGGCTCTGTCGAGCTCTACTGGGCTCTGTCGGGCTCTGTCGGGCCCTGTCGGGCTCTGTCGGGCCCTGTCGGGCTCTGTCGGGCTCTGTCGGGCTCTACTGGGCCCTGTCGGGCTCTGTCGGGACCTGTCGGGCTCTGTCGGGCTCTGTCGGGCCCTGTCGGGCCCTGTCGGGCTCTGTCGGGCTCTGTCGGGCCCTGTCGGGCCCTGTCGGGCTTTGTCGGGCTCTGTCGGGCTCTGTCGGGCTGTACTGGGCCCTGTCGGGCTCTGTCGGGCTCTGTCGGGCCCTGTCGGGCTCTGTCGGGCCCTGTCGGGCTCTGCCGGGCTCTGTCGGGCTCTGTCGGGCTCTACTGGGCCCTGTCGGGCCCTGTCGGGCTCTGTCGGGCTCTGTCGGGCTCTGTCGGGCCCTGTCGGGCTCTGTCGGGCTCTGTCGGGCCCTGTCGGGCTCTGTCGGGCTCTACTGGGCCCTGTCGGGCTCTGTCGGGCCCTGTCGGGCCCTGTCGTGCTCTGTCGGGCTCTGTCTGGCTCTGTCGGGCTCTGTCGAGCTCTACTGGGCTCTGTCGGGCTCTGTCGGGCCCTGTCGGGCTCTGTCGGGCCCTGTCGGGCTCTGTCGGGCTCTGTCGGACTCTACTGGGCCCTGTCGGGCTCTGTCGGGCTCTGTCGGGCCCTGTCGGGCTCTGTCGGGCTCTGTCGGGCTCTACTGGGCCCTGTCAGGCCCTGTCGGGCCCTGTCGTGCTCTGTCGGGCTCTGTCGGGCTCTGTCGGGCTCTGTCGGGCTCTATTGGGCTCTGTCGGGTTCTACTGGGCTCTACTGGGCCCTGTCGGGCTCTGTCGGGCTCTGTCGGGCTCTGTCGGGCTCTACTGGGCTCTGTCGGGCTCTGTCGGGCCCTGTCGGTCTCTGTCGGGCTCTACTGGTCTCTGTCGGGCTCTGTCGGGCCCTGTCGGGCCCTGTCGGGCTCTGTCGGGCTCTGTCGGACCCTGTCAGGCCCTGTCGGGCTCTGTCGGGCTCTGTTGGGCTCTACTGGGCCCTGTCGGGCCCTGTCGGGCTCTGTCGGGCTCTGTCGAGCTCTACTGGGCTCTGTCGGGCTCTGTCGGGCCCTGTCGGGCTCTGTCGGGCTCTGTCGGGCCCTGTCGGGCTCTGTCGGGCTCTACTGGGCCCTGTCAGGCCCTGTCGGGCCCTGTCGTGCTCTGTCGGGCTCTGTCTGGCTCTGTCGGGCTCTGTCGAGCTCTACTGGGCTCTGTCGGGCTCTGTCGGGCCCTGTCGGGCTCTGTCGGGCCCTGTCGGGCCCTGTCGGGCTCTGTCGGGCTCTACTGGGCCCTGTCGGGCTCTGTCGGGCCCTGTCGGGCCTTGTCGGGCTCTGTCGGGCTCTGTCGAGCTCTACTGGGCTCTGTCGGGCTCTGTCGGGCCCTGTCGGGCTCTGTCGGGCTCTGGCGGGCTCTGGCGGGCTCTGTCGGGCTCTACTGGGCCCTGTCGGGCCCTGTCGGGCTCTGTCGGGCTCTGTCGGGCCCTGTCGGGCTCTGTCGGGCTCTGTCGGGCCCTGTCGGGCTCTGTTGGGCCCTGTCGGGCTCTGTCGGGCTCTGTCGGGCCCTGTCGGGCTCTGTCGGGCTTTGTCGGGCTCTGTCGGGCTCTACTGGGCTCTGTCGGGCTCTGTCGGGTTCTGTCGGGCCCTGTCGGGCTCTGTCGGGCTCTGTCGGGCTCTGTCGGGCCCTGTCGAGCTCTGTCGGGCTCTGTCGGGCTCTGTCGGGCTCTACTGGGCTCTGTCGGGCTCTGTCGGGCCCTGTCGGGCCCCGTCGGGCTCTGTCGGGCTCTGTCGGGCTCTGTCTGGCCCTGTCGGGCTCTGTCGGGCTCTACTGGGCCCTGTCGGGCCCTGTCGGGCTCTGTCGGGCTCTGGCGGGCTCTGGCGGGCTCTGGCGGGCTCTACTGGGCCCTGTCGGGCCCTGTCGGGCTCTGTCGGGCTCTGTCGGGCCCTGTCGGGCTCTGTCGGGCTCTGTCAGGCCCTGTCGGGCTCTGTTGGGCCCTGTCGGGCTCTGTCGGGCTCTGTCGGGCCCTGTCGGGCTCTGTCGGGCTTTGTCGGGCTCTGTCGGGCTCTACTGGGCTCTGTCGGGCTCTGTCGGGTTCTGTCGGGCCCTGTCGGGCTCTGTCGGGCTCTGTCGGGCTCTGTCGGGCCCTGTCGAGCTCTGTCGGGCTCTGTCGGGCTCTACTGGGCTCTGTCGGGCTCTGTCGGGCCCTGTCGGGCCCCGTCGGGCCCCGTCGGGCTCTGTCGGGCTCTGTCGGGCCCTGTCGAGCTCTGTCGGGCTCTGTCGGGCTCTGTCGGGCTCTACTGGGCTCTGTCGGGCTCTGTCGGGCCCTGTCGGGCCCTGTCGGGCCCTGTCGGGCTCTGTCGGGCTCTGTCGGGCTCTGTCGGGCTCTATTGGCCTCTGTCGGGTTCTACTGGGCTCTACTGGGCTCTGTCGGGCTCTGTCGGGCTCTGTCGGGCTCTGTCGGGCCCTGTCGGGCTCTGTCGGGCTCTACTGGGCTCTGTCGGGCTCTGTCGGGCCCTGTCGGGCTCTGTCGAGCTCTACTGGGCTCTGTCGGGCTCTGTCGGGCCCTGTCGGGCTCTGTCGGGCTCTGTCGGGCTCTACTGGGCCCTGTCGGGCTCTGGCGGGCTCTGTCGGGCCCTGTCGGGCCCTGTCGGGCTCTGTCGGGCTCTGTCGGGCCCTGTCGGGCCCTGTCGGGCTCTGTCGGGCTTTGTCGGGCTCTGTCGGGCTCTGTCGGGGTCTGTCGGGCTCTACTGGGCTCTGTCGGGCCCTGTCGGGCCCTGTCGGGCTCTGTCGGGCTCTGTCGGGCTCTACTGGGCCCTGTCCGGCTCTGTCGGGCTCTGTCGGGCCCTGTCGGGCTCTGTCGGGCTCTGTCGGGCTCTACTGGGCCCTGTCGGGCTCTGTCGGGCTCTGTCGGGCTCTGTCCGGCTCTACTGGGCTCTGTCGGGCTCTGTCGGGCTCTGTCCGGCTCTACTGGGCTCTGTCGGGCTCTGTTGGGACCTGTCGGGCCCTGTCGAGCTCTGTCGGGCTCTGTCGGGCTCTGTCGGGCCCTGTCGGGCCCTGTCGGGCTCTGTCGGGCTCTGTCGGGCTCTTTTGCTACCTGTCCGGCTCTGTCGGGCTCTGTCGGGCCCTGTCGGGCTCTGTCGGGCTCTGTCGGGCTCTACTGGGCCCTGTCGGGCTCTGTCGGGCTCTGTCGGGCTCTGTCCGGCTCTACTGGGCTCTGTCGGGCTCTGTCGGGTTCTGTCGGGCCCTGTCGGGCCCTGTCGGGCCCTGTCGGGCTCTGTCGGGCTCTGTTGGGACCTGTCGGGCCCTGTCGAGCTCTGTCGGGCTCTGTCGGGCTCTGTCGGGCCCTGTCGGGCCCTGTCGGGCTCTGTCGGGCTCTGTCGGGCTCTTTTGCTACCTGTCGGGCCCTGTCGGGCTCTGTCGGGCTCTGTCGGGCCCTGTCGGGCCCTGTCGGGCCCTGTCGGGCTCTATCGGGCTCTGTCGAGCTCTACTGGGCTCTGTCGGGCTCTGTCGGGCCCTGTCGGGCTCTTTCGGGCTCTGTCGGGCTCTGTCGGGCTCTACTGGGCCCTGTCGGGCTCTGTCGGGCTCTGTCGGGCCCTGTCGGGCTCTGTCGGGCTCTGTCGGGCTCTGTCGGGCTCTGTCGGGCTCTACTGGGCCCTGTCGGGCTCTTTCGGGCTCTGTCGGGCTCTGTCGGGCTCTACTGGGCCCTGTCGGGCTCTGTCGGGCTCTGTCGGGCCCTGTCGGGCTCTGTCGGGCCCTGTCGGGCTCTGTCGGGCACTGTCGGGCTCTGTCGGGCTCTGTCGGGCTCTGTCGGGCTCTGTCGGGCCCTGTCGGGCTCTGTCGGGCCCTTTCGGGCCCTGTCGGGCCCTGTCGGGCTCTGTCGGGCTCTGTCGGGCTCTACTGGGCCCTGTCGGGCTCTGTTTGGATCTGTCGGGCCCTGTCGGGCTCTGTCGGGCCCTGTCGGGCTCTGTCGGGCTCTGTCGGGCTCTGTCGGGTTCTACTGGGCTCTACTGGGCCCTGTCGGGCTCTGTCGGGGTCTGTCGGGCTCTGTCGGGCTCTACTGGGCTCTGTCGGGCTCTGTCGGGCCCTGTCGGGCTCTGTCGGGCTCTGTCGGGCTCTGTCGGGCTCTACTGGTCTCTGTCGGGCTCTGTCGGGCCCTGTCGGGCCCTGTCGGGCTCTGACGGGCTCTGTCGGGCTCTGTCGGGCTCTACTGGTCTCTGTCGGGCTCTGTCGGGCCCTGTCGGGCTCTACTGGGCCCTGTCGGGCCCTGTCGGGCTCTGTCGGGCTCTGTCGGGCTCTACTGGGCCCTGTCGGGCTCTGTCGGGCCCTGTCGGGCCCTGTCGGGCTCTGTCGGGCCCTGTCGGGCTCTGTCGGGCTCTGTCGGGCTCTGTCGGGCTCTACTGGGCCCTGTCGGGCTCTGTTGGGGTCTACTGGTCTCTGTCGGGCTCTGTCGGGTTCTGTCGGGCTCTGTCGGGCTCTGTCGGGCCCTGTCGGGCCCTGTCGGGCTCTGTCGGGCTCTGTCGGGCTCTATTGGGCTCTGTCGGGTTCTACTGGGCTCTACTGGGCCCTGTCGGGCTCTGTCGGGCTCTGTCGGGCTCTGTCGGGCTCTACTGGGCTCTGTCGGGCTCTGTCGGGCCCTGTCGGTCTCTGTCGGGCTCTACTGGTCTCTGTCGGGCTCTGTCGGGCCCTGTCGGGCCCTGTCGGGCTCTGTCGGGCTCTGTCGGACCCTGTCAGGCCCTGTCGGGCTCTGTCGGGCTCTGTTGGGCTCTACTGGGCCCTGTCGGGCCCTGTCGGGCTCTGTCGGGCTCTGTCGAGCTCTACTGGGCTCTGTCGGGCTCTGTCGGGCCCTGTCGGGCTCTGTCGGGCTCTGTCGGGCCCTGTCGGGCTCTGTCGGGCTCTACTGGGCCCTGTCAGGCCCTGTAGGGCCCTGTCGTGCTCTGTCGGGCTCTGTCTGGCTCTGTCGGGCTCTGTCGAGCTCTACTGGGCTCTGTCGGGCTCTGTCGGGCCCTGTCGGGCTCTGTCGGGCCCTGTCGGGCTCTGTCGGGCTCTGTCGGGCTCTACTGGGCCCTGTCGGGCTCTGTCGGGACCTGTCGGGCTCTGTCGGGCTCTGTCGGGCCCTGTCGGGCCCTGTCGGGCTCTGTCGGGCTCTGTCGGGCCCTGTCGGGCCCTGTCGGGCTTTGTCGGGCTCTGTCGGGCTCTGTCGGGCTGTACTGGGCCCTGTCGGGCTCTGTCGGGCTCTGTCGGGCCCTGTCGGGCTCTGTCGGGCCCTGTCGGGCTCTGCCGGGCTCTGTCGGGCTCTGTCGGGCTCTACTGGGCCCTGTCGGGCCCTGTCGGGCTCTGTCGGGCTCTGTCGGGCTCTGTCGGGCCCTGTCGGGCTCTGTCGGGCTCTGTCGGGCCCTGTCGGGCTCTGTCGGGCTCTACTGGGCCCTGTCGGGCTCTGTCGGGCCCTGTCGGGCTCTATCGGGCTCTGTCGAGCTCTACTGGGCTCTGTCGGGCTCTGTCGGGCCCTGTCGGGCTCTTTCGGGCTCTGTCGGGCTCTGTCGGGCTCTACTGGGCCCTGTCGGGCTCTGTCGGGCTCTGTCGGGCCCTGTCGGGCTCTGTCGGGCTCTGTCGGGCTCTGTCGGGCTCTGTCGGGCTCTACTGGGCCCTGTCGGGCTCTTTCGGGCTCTGTCGGGCTCTGTCGGGCTCTACTGGGCCCTGTCGGGCTCTGTCGGGCTCTGTCGGGCCCTGTCGGGCTCTGTCGGGCTCTCTCGGGCTCTGTCGGGCTCTACTGGGCCCTGTCGGGCTCTGTCGGGCTCTGTCGGGCCCTGTCGGGCTCTGTCGGGCCCTGTCGGGCTCTGTCGGGCTCTGTCGGGCTCTGTCGGGCTCTGTCGGGCCCTGTCGGGCTCTGTCGGGCCCTTTCGGGCCCTGTCGGGCCCTGTCGGGCTCTGTCGGGCTCTGTCGGGCTCTACTGGGCCCTGTCGGGCTCTGTTTGGATCTGTCGGGCCCTGTCGGGCTCTGTCGGGCCCTGTCGGGCTCTGTCGGGCTCTGTCGGGCTCTGTCGGGTTCTACTGGGCTCTACTGGGCCCTGTCGGGCTCTGTCGGGGTCTGTCGGGCTCTGTCGGGCTCTACTGGGCTCTGTCGGGCTCTGTCGGGCCCTGTCGGGCTCTGTCGGGCTCTGTCGGGCTCTGTCGGGCTCTACTGGTCTCTGTCGGGCTCTGTCGGGCCCTGTCGGGCCCTGTCGGGCTCTGACGGGCTCTGTCGGGCTCTGTCGGGCTCTACTGGTCTCTGTCGGGCTCTGTCGGGCCCTGTCGGGCTCTACTGGGCCCTGTCGGGCCCTGTCGGGCTCTGTCGGGCTCTGTCGGGCTCTACTGGGCCCTGTCGGGCTCTGTCGGGCCCTGTCGGGCCCTGTCGGGCTCTGTCGGGCCCTGTCGGGCTCTGTCGGGCTCTGTCGGGCTCTGTCGGGCTCTACTGGGCCCTGTCGGGCTCTGTTGGGGTCTACTGGTCTCTGTCGGGCTCTGTCGGGTTCTGTCGGGCTCTGTCGGGCTCTGTCGGGCCCTGTCGGGCCCTGTCGGGCTCTGTCGGGCTCTGTCGGGCTCTATTGGGCTCTGTCGGGTTCTACTGGGCTCTACTGGGCCCTGTCGGGCTCTGTCGGGCTCTGTCGGGCTCTGTCGGGCTCTACTGGGCTCTGTCGGGCTCTGTCGGGCCCTGTCGGTCTCTGTCGGGCTCTACTGGTCTCTGTCGGGCTCTGTCGGGCCCTGTCGGGCCCTGTCGGGCTCTGTCGGGCTCTGTCGGACCCTGTCAGGCCCTGTCGGGCTCTGTCGGGCTCTGTTGGGCTCTACTGGGCCCTGTCGGGCCCTGTCGGGCTCTGTCGGGCTCTGTCGAGCTCTACTGGGCTCTGTCGGGCTCTGTCGGGCCCTGTCGGGCTCTGTCGGGCTCTGTCGGGCCCTGTCGGGCTCTGTCGGGCTCTACTGGGCCCTGTCAGGCCCTGTAGGGCCCTGTCGTGCTCTGTCGGGCTCTGTCTGGCTCTGTCGGGCTCTGTCGAGCTCTACTGGGCTCTGTCGGGCTCTGTCGGGCCCTGTCGGGCTCTGTCGGGCCCTGTCGGGCTCTGTCGGGCTCTGTCGGGCTCTACTGGGCCCTGTCGGGCTCTGTCGGGACCTGTCGGGCTCTGTCGGGCTCTGTCGGGCCCTGTCGGGCCCTGTCGGGCTCTGTCGGGCTCTGTCGGGCCCTGTCGGGCCCTGTCGGGCTTTGTCGGGCTCTGTCGGGCTCTGTCGGGCTGTACTGGGCCCTGTCGGGCTCTGTCGGGCTCTGTCGGGCCCTGTCGGGCTCTGTCGGGCCCTGTCGGGCTCTGCCGGGCTCTGTCGGGCTCTGTCGGGCTCTACTGGGCCCTGTCGGGCCCTGTCGGGCTCTGTCGGGCTCTGTCGGGCCCTGTCGGGCTCTGTCGGGCTCTGTCGGGCCCTGTCGGGCTCTGTCGGGCTCTACTGGGCCCTGTCGGGCTCTGTCGGGCCCTGTCGGGCCCTGTCGTGCTCTGTCGGGCTCTGTCTGGCTCTGTCGGGCTCTGTCGAGCTCTACTGGGCTCTGTCGGGCTCTGTCGGGCCCTGTCGGGCTCTGTCGGGCCCTGTCGGGCTCTGTCGGGCTCTGTCGGACTCTACTGGGCCCTGTCGGGCTCTGTCGGGCTCTGTCGGGCCCTGTCGGGCTCTGTCGGGCTCTACTGGGCCCTGTCAGGCCCTGTCGGGCCCTGTCGTGCTCTGTCGGGCTCTGTCGGGCTCTGTCGGGCTCTGTCGGGCTCTATTGGGCTCTGTCGGGTTCTACTGGGCTCTACTGGGCCCTGTCGGGCTCTGTCGGGCTCTGTCGGGCTCTACTGGGCTCTGTCGGGCTCTGTCGGGCCCTGTCGGTCTCTGTCGGGCTCTACTGGTCTCTGTCGGGCTCTGTCGGGCCCTGTCGGGCCCTGTCGGGCTCTGTCGGGCTCTGTCGGACCCTGTCAGGCCCTGTCGGGCTCTGTCGGGCTCTGTTGGGCTCTACTGGGCCCTGTCGGGCCCTGTCGGGCTCTGTCGGGCTCTGTCGAGCTCTACTGGGCTCTGTCGGGCTCTGTCGGGCCCTGTCGGGCTCTGTCGGGCTCTGTCGGGCCCTGTCGGGCTCTGTCGGGCTCTACTGGGCCCTGTCAGGCCCTGTCGGGCCCTGTCGTGCTCTGTCGGGCTCTGTCTGGCTCTGTCGGGCTCTGTCGAGCTCTACTGGGCTCTGTCGGGCTCTGTCGGGCCCTGTCGGGCTCTGTCGGGCCCTGTCGGGCCCTGTCGGGCTCTGTCGGGCTCTACTGGGCCCTGTCGGGCTCTGTCGGGCCCTGTCGGGCCCTGTCGGGCTCTGTCGGGCTCTGTCGAGCTCTACTGGGCTCTGTCGGGCTCTGTCGGGCCCTGTCGGGCTCTGTCGGGCTCTGGCGGGCTCTGGCGGGCTCTGTCGGGCTCTACTGGGCCCTGTCGGGCCCTGTCGGGCTCTGTCGGGCTCTGTCGGGCCCTGTCGGGCTCTGTCGGGCTCTGTCGGGCCCTGTCGGGCTCTGTTGGGCCCTGTCGGGCTCTGTCGGGCTCTGTCGGGCCCTGTCGGGCTCTGTCGGGCTTTGTCGGGCTCTGTCGGGCTCTACTGGGCTCTGTCGGGCTCTGTCGGGTTCTGTCGGGCCCTGTCGGGCTCTGTCGGGCTCTGTCGGGCTCTGTCGGGCCCTGTCGAGCTCTGTCGGGCTCTGTCGGGCTCTGTCGGGCTCTACTGGGCTCTGTCGGGCTCTGTCGGGCCCTGTCGGGCCCCGTCGGGCTCTGTCGGGCTCTGTCGGGCTCTGTCGGGCCCTGTCGGGCTCTGTCGGGCTTTGTCGGGCTCTGTCGGGCTCTACTGGGCTCTGTCGGGCTCTGTCGGGTTCTGTCGGGCCCTGTCGGGCTCTGTCGGGCTCTGTCGGGCTCTGTCGGGCCCTGTCGAGCTCTGTCGGGCTCTGTCGGGCTCTACTGGGCTCTGTCGGGCTCTGTCGGGCCCTGTCGGGCCCCGTCGGGCTCTGTCGGGCTCTGTCGGGCTCTGTCGGGCCCTGTCGAGCTCTGTCGGGCTCTGTCGGGCTCTGTCGGGCTCTACTGGGCTCTGTCGGGCTCTGTCGGGCCCTGTCGGGCCCTGTCGGGCCCTGTCGGGCTCTGTCGGGCTCTGTCGGGCTCTGTCGGGCTCTATTGGCCTCTGTCGGGTTCTACTGGGCTCTACTGGGCTCTGTCGGGCTCTGTCGGGCTCTGTCGGGCTCTGTCGGGCCCTGTCGGGCTCTGTCGGGCTCTACTGGGCTCTGTCGGGCTCTGTCGGGCCCTGTCGGGCTCTGTCGAGCTCTACTGGGCTCTGTCGGGCTCTGTCGGGCCCTGTCGGGCTCTGTCGGGCTCTGTCGGGCTCTACTGGGCCCTGTCGGGCTCTGGCGGGCTCTGTCGGGCCCTGTCGGGCCCTGTCGGGCTCTGTCGGGCTCTGTCGGGCCCTGTCGGGCCCTGTCGGGCTCTGTCGGGCTTTGTCGGGCTCTGTCGGGCTCTGTCGGGGTCTGTCGGGCTCTACTGGGCTCTGTCGGGCCCTGTCGGGCCCTGTCGGGCTCTGTCGGGCTCTGTCGGGCTCTACTGGGCCCTGTCCGGCTCTGTCGGGCTCTGTCGGGCCCTGTCGGGCTCTGTCGGGCTCTGTCGGGCTCTACTGGGCCCTGTCGGGCTCTGTCGGGCTCTGTCGGGCTCTGTCCGGCTCTACTGGGCTCTGTCGGGCTCTGTCGGGCTCTGTCCGGCTCTACTGGGCTCTGTCGGGCTCTGTTGGGACCTGTCGGGCCCTGTCGAGCTCTGTCGGGCTCTGTCGGGCTCTGTCGGGCCCTGTCGGGCCCTGTCGGGCTCTGTCGGGCTCTGTCGGGCTCTTTTGCTACCTGTCGGGCCCTGTCGGGCTCTGTCGGGCTCTGTCGGGCCCTGTCGGGCCCTGTCGGGCCCTGTCGGGCTCTATCGGGCTCTGTCGAGCTCTACTGGGCTCTGTCGGGCTCTGTCGGGCCCTGTCGGGCTCTTTCGGGCTCTGTCGGGCTCTGTCGGGCTCTACTGGGCCCTGTCGGGCTCTGTCGGGCTCTGTCGGGCCCTGTCGGGCTCTGTCGGGCTCTGTCGGGCTCTGTCGGGCTCTACTGGGCCCTGTCGGGCTCTGTCGGGCTCTGTCGGGCCCTGTCGGGCTCTGTCGGGCCCTGTCGGGCCCTTTCGGGCCCTGTCGGGCTCTGTCGGGCCCTGTCGGGCTCTGTCGGGCTCTGTCGAGCTCTACTGGGCTCTGTCGGGCTCTGTCGGGCCCTGTCGGGCTCTGTCGGGCTCTGTCGGGCTCTGGCGGGCCCTGTCGGGCTCTGTCGGGCTCTGTCGGGCTCTGTCGGGCCCTGTCGGGCTCTGTCGGGCCCTTTCGGGCCCTGTCGGGCCCTGTCGGGCTCTGTCGGGCTCTGTCGGGCTCTACTGGGCCCTGTCGGGCTCTGTTTGGATCTGTCGGGCCCTGTCGGGCTCTGTCGGGCCCTGTCGGGCTCTGTCGGGCTCTGTCGGGCTCTGTCGGGTTCTACTGGGCTCTACTGGGCCCTGTCGGGCTCTGTCGGGGTCTGTCGGGCTCTGTCGGGCTCTACTGGGCTCTGTCGGGCTCTGTCGGGCCCTGTCGGGCTCTGTCGGGCTCTACTGGGCTCTGTCGGGCTCTGTCGGGTTCTGTCGGGCCCTGTCGGGCTCTGTCGGGCTCTGTCGGGCTCTGTCGGGCCCTGTCGAGCTCTGTCGGGCTCTGTCGGGCTCTGTCGGGCTCTACTGGGCTCTGTCGGGCTCTGTCGGGCCCTGTCGGGCCCCGTCGGGCTCTGTCGGGCCCTGTCGGGCTCTGTCGGGCCCTGTCGGGCTCTGTCGGGCTCTACTGGGCCCTGTCGGGCCCTGTCGGGCTCTGTCGGGCTCTGTCGAGCTCTACTGGGCTCTGTCGGGCTCTGTCGGGCCCTGTCGGGCTCTGTCGGGCTCTGGCGGGCTCTGGCGGGCTCTGGCGGGCTCTACTGGGCCCTGTCGGGCCCTGTCGGGCTCTGTCGGGCTCTGTCGGGCCCTGTCGGGCTCTGTCGGGCTCTGTCGGGCCCTGTCGGGCTCTGTTGGGCCCTGTCGGGCTCTGTCGGGCTCTGTCGGGCCCTGTCGGGCTCTGTCGGGCTTTGTCGGGCTCTGTCGGGCTCTACTGGGCTCTGTCGGGCTCTGTCGGGTTCTGTCGGGCCCTGTCGGGCTCTGTCGGGCTCTGTCGGGCTCTGTCGGGCCCTGTCGAGCTCTGTCGGGCTCTGTCGGGCTCTACTGGGCTCTGTCGGGCTCTGTCGGGCCCTGTCGGGCCCCGTCGGGCTCTGTCGGGCTCTGTCGGGCTCTGTCGGGCCCTGTCGAGCTCTGTCGGGCTCTGTCGGGCTCTGTCGGGCTCTACTGGGCTCTGTCGGGCTCTGTCGGGCCCTGTCGGGCCCTGTCGGGCCCTGTCGGGCTCTGTCGGGCTCTGTCGGGCTCTGTCGGGCTCTGTCGGGCTCTATTGGCCTCTGTCGGGTTCTACTGGGCTCTACTGGGCTCTGTCGGGCTCTGTCGGGCTCTGTCGGGCTCTGTCGGGCCCTGTCGGGCTCTGTCGGGCTCTACTGGGCTCTGTCGGGCTCTGTCGGGCCCTGTCGGGCTCTGTCGAGCTCTACTGGGCTCTGTCGGGCTCTGTCGGGCCCTGTCGGGCTCTGTCGGGCTCTGTCGGGCTCTACTGGGCCCTGTCGGGCTCTGGCGGGCTCTGTCGGGCCCTGTCGGGCCCTGTCGGGCTCTGTCGGGCTCTGTCGGGCCCTGTCGGGCCCTGTCGGGCTCTGTCGGGCTTTGTCGGGCTCTGTCGGGCTCTGTCGGGGTCTGTCGGGCTCTACTGGGCTCTGTCGGGCCCTGTCGGGCCCTGTCGGGCTCTGTCGGGCTCTGTCGGGCTCTACTGGGCCCTGTCCGGCTCTGTCGGGCTCTGTCGGGCCCTGTCGGGCTCTGTCGGGCTCTGTCGGGCTCTACTGGGCCCTGTCGGGCTCTGTCGGGCTCTGTCGGGCTCTGTCCGGCTCTACTGGGCTCTGTCGGGCTCTGTCGGGCTCTGTCCGGCTCTACTGGGCTCTGTCGGGCTCTGTTGGGACCTGTCGGGCCCTGTCGAGCTCTGTCGGGCTCTGTCGGGCTCTGTCGGGCCCTGTCGGGCCCTGTCGGGCTCTGTCGGGCTCTGTCGGGCTCTTTTGCTACCTGTCGGGCCCTGTCGGGCTCTGTCGGGCTCTGTCGGGCCCTGTCGGGCCCTGTCGGGCCCTGTCGGGCTCTATCGGGCTCTGTCGAGCTCTACTGGGCTCTGTCGGGCTCTGTCGGGCCCTGTCGGGCTCTTTCGGGCTCTGTCGGGCTCTGTCGGGCTCTACTGGGCCCTGTCGGGCTCTGTCGGGCTCTGTCGGGCCCTGTCGGGCTCTGTCGGGCTCTGTCGGGCTCTGTCGGGCTCTACTGGGCCCTGTCGGGCTCTGTCGGGCTCTGTCGGGCCCTGTCGGGCTCTGTCGGGCCCTGTCGGGCCCTTTCGGGCCCTGTCGGGCTCTGTCGGGCCCTGTCGGGCTCTGTCGGGCTCTGTCGAGCTCTACTGGGCTCTGTCGGGCTCTGTCGGGCCCTGTCGGGCTCTGTCGGGCTCTGTCGGGCTCTGGCGGGCCCTGTCGGGCTCTGTCGGGCTCTGTCGGGCTCTGTCGGGCCCTGTCGGGCTCTGTCGGGCCCTTTCGGGCCCTGTCGGGCCCTGTCGGGCTCTGTCGGGCTCTGTCGGGCTCTACTGGGCCCTGTCGGGCTCTGTTTGGATCTGTCGGGCCCTGTCGGGCTCTGTCGGGCCCTGTCGGGCTCTGTCGGGCTCTGTCGGGCTCTGTCGGGTTCTACTGGGCTCTACTGGGCCCTGTCGGGCTCTGTCGGGGTCTGTCGGGCTCTGTCGGGCTCTACTGGGCTCTGTCGGGCTCTGTCGGGCCCTGTCGGGCTCTGTCGGGCTCTACTGGGCTCTGTCGGGCTCTGTCGGGCCCTGTCGGGCTCTGTCGAGCTCTACTGGGCTCTGTCGGGCTCTGTCGGGCCCTGTCGGGCTCTGTCGGGCTCTGTCGGGCTCTACTGGGCCCTGTCGGGCTCTGGCGGGCTCTGTCGGGCCCTGTCGGGCCCTGTCGGGCTCTGTCGGGCTCTGTCGGGCCCTGTCGGGCCCTGTCGGGCTCTGTCGGGCTCTGTCGGGCTCTACTGGGCCCTGTCCGGCTCTGTCGGGCTCTGTCGGGCCCTGTCGGGCTCTGTCGGGCTCTGTCGGGCTCTACTGGGCCCTGTCGGGCTCTGTCGGGCTCTGTCGGGCTCTGTCCGGCTCTACTGGGCTCTGTCGGGCTCTGTCGGGTTCTGTCGGGCCCTGTCGGGCCCTGTCGGGCCCTGTCGGGCTCTGTCGGGCTCTGTTGGGACCTGTCGGGCCCTGTCGAGCTCTGTCGGGCTCTGTCGGGCTCTGTCGGGCCCTGTCGGGCCCTGTCGGGCTCTGTCGGGCTCTGTCGGGCTCTTTTGCTACCTGTCGGGCTCTGTCGGGCTCTGTCGGGCTCTGTCGGGCCCTGTCGGGCCCTGTCGGGCCCTGTCGGGCTCTATCGGGCTCTGTCGAGCTCTACTGGGCTCTGTCGGGCTCTGTCGGGCCCTGTCGGGCTCTTTCGGGCTCTGTCGGGCTCTGTCGGGCTCTACTGGGCCCTGTCGGGCTCTGTCGGGCTCTGTCGGGCCCTGTCGGGCTCTGTCGGGCTCTGTCGGGCTCTGTCGGGCTCTGTCGGGCTCTACTGGGCCCTGTCGGGCTCTTTCGGGCTCTGTCGGGCTCTGTCGGGCTCTACTGGGCCCTGTCGGGCTCTGTCGGGCTCTGTCGGGCCCTGTCGGGCTCTGTCGGGCTCTGTCGGGCTCTGTCGGGCTCTACTGGGCCCTGTCGGGCTCTGTCGGGCCCTGTCGGGCTCTGTCGGGCCCTGTCGGGCTCTGTCGGGCTCTGTCGGGCTCTGTCGGGCTCTGTCGGGCCCTGTCGGGCTCTGTCGGGCCCTTTCGGGCCCTGTCGGGCCCTGTCGGGCTCTGTCGGGCTCTGTCGGGCTCTACTGGGCCCTGTCGGGCTCTGTTTGGATCTGTCGGGCCCTGTCGGGCTCTGTCGGGCCCTGTCGGGCTCTGTCGGGCTCTGTCGGGCTCTGTCGGGTTCTACTGGGCTCTACTGGGCCCTGTCGGGCTCTGTCGGGGTCTGTCGGGCTCTGTCGGGCTCTACTGGGCTCTGTCGGGCTCTGTCGGGCCCTGTCGGGCTCTGTCGGGCTCTGTCGGGCTCTGTCGGGCTCTACTGGTCTCTGTCGGGCTCTGTCGGGCCCTGTCGGGCCCTGTCGGGCTCTGTCGGGCTCTGTCGGGCTCTGTCGGGCTCTACTGGTCTCTGTCGGGCTCTCTCGGGCCCTGTCGGGCCCTGTCGGGCCCTGTCGGGCTCTGTCGGGCTCTGTCGGGCTCTACTGGGCCCTGTCGGGCTCTGTCGGGCCCTGTCGGGCCCTGTCGGGCTCTGTCGGGCCCTGTCGGGCTCTGTCGGGCTCTGTCAGGCTCTGTCGGGCTCTACTGGGCCCTGTCGGGCTCTGTCGGGCTCTACTGGTCTCTGTCGGGCTCTGTCGGGTTCTGTCGGGCTCTGTCGGGCTCTGTCGGGCCCTGTCGGGCCCTGTCGGGCTCTGTCGGGCTCTGTCGGGCTCTGTCGGGCTCTATTGGGCTCTGTCGGGTTCTACTGGGCTCTACTGGGCCCTGTCGGGCTCTGTCGGGCTCTGTCGGGCTCTGTCGGGCTCTACTGGGCTCTGTCGGGCTCTGTCGGGCCCTGTCGGTCTCTGTCGGGCTCTACTGGTCTCTGTCGGGCTCTGTCGGGCCCTGTCGGGCCCTGTCGGGCTCTGTCGGGCTCTGTCGGACCCTGTCAGGCCCTGTCGGGCTCTGTCGGGCTCTGTTGGGCTCTACTGGGCCCTGTCGGGCCCTGTCGGGCTCTGTCGGGCTCTGTCGAGCTCTACTGGGCTCTGTCGGGCTCTGTCGGGCCCTGTCGGGCTCTGTCGGGCTCTGTCGGGCCCTGTCGGGCTCTGTCGGGCTCTACTGGGCCCTGTCAGGCCCTGTCGGGCCCTGTCGTGCTCTGTCGGGCTCTGTCTGGCTCTGTCGGGCTCTGTCGAGCTCTACTGGGCTCTGTCGGGCTCTGTCGGGCCCTGTCGGGCTCTGTCGGGCCCTGTCGGGCTCTGTCGGGCTCTGTCGGGCTCTACTGGGCCCTGTCGGGCTCTGTCGGGACCTGTCGGGCTCTGTCGGGCTCTGTCGGGCCCTGTCGGGCCCTGTCGGGCTCTGTCGGGCTCTGTCGGGCCCTGTCGGGCCCTGTCGGGCTTTGTCGGGCTCTGTCGGGCTCTGTCGGGCTGTACTGGGCCCTGTCGGGCTCTGTCGGGCTCTGTCGGGCCCTGTCGGGCTCTGTCGGGCCCTGTCGGGCTCTGCCGGGCTCTGTCGGGCTCTGTCGGGCTCTACTGGGCCCTGTCGGGCCCTGTCGGGCTCTGTCGGGCTCTGTCGGGCTCTGTCGGGCCCTGTCGGGCTCTGTCGGGCTCTGTCGGGCCCTGTCGGGCTCTGTCGGGCTCTACTGGGCCCTGTCGGGCTCTGTCGGGCCCTGTCGGGCCCTGTCGTGCTCTGTCGGGCTCTGTCTGGCTCTGTCGGGCTCTGTCGAGCTCTACTGGGCTCTGTCGGGCTCTGTCGGGCCCTGTCGGGCTCTGTCGGGCCCTGTCGGGCTCTGTCGGGCTCTGTCGGGCTCTACTGGGCCCTGTCGGGCTCTGTCGGGCTCTGTCGGGCCCTGTCGGGCTCTGTCGGGCTCTACTGGGCCCTGTCAGGCCCTGTCGGGCCCTGTCGTGCTCTGTCGGGCTCTGTCGGGCTCTGTCGGGCTCTGTCGGGCTCTATTGGGCTCTGTCGGGTTCTACTGGGCTCTACTGGGCCCTGTCGGGCTCTGTCGGGCTCTGTCGGGCTCTGTCGGGCTCTACTGGGCTCTGTCGGGCTCTGTCGGGCCCTGTCGGTCTCTGTCGGGCTCTACTGGTCTCTGTCGGGCTCTGTCGGGCCCTGTCGGGCCCTGTCGGGCTCTGTCGGGCTCTGTCGGACCCTGTCAGGCCCTGTCGGGCTCTGTCGGGCTCTGTTGGGCTCTACTGGGCCCTGTCGGGCCCTGTCGGGCTCTGTCGGGCTCTGTCGAGCTCTACGGGGCTCTGTCGGGCTCTGTCGGGCCCTGTCGGGCTCTGTCGGGCTCTGTCGGGCCCTGTCGGGCTCTGTCGGGCTCTACTGGGCCCTGTCAGGCCCTGTCGGGCCCTGTCGTGCTCTGTCGGGCTCTGTCTGGCTCTGTCGGGCTCTGTCGAGCTCTACTGGGCTCTGTCGGGCTCTGTCGGGCCCTGTCGGGCTCTGTCGGGCCCTGTCGGGCCCTGTCGGGCTCTGTCGGGCTCTACTGGGCCCTGTCGGGCTCTGTCGGGCCCTGTCGGGCCCTGTCGGGCTCTGTCGGGCTCTGTTGAGCTCTACTGGGCTCTGTCGGGCTCTGTCGGGCCCTGTCGGGCTCTGTCGGGCTCTGGCGGGCTCTGGCGGGCTCTGTCGGGCTCTACTGGGCCCTGTCGGGCCCTGTCGGGCTCTGTCGGGCTCTGTCGGGCCCTGTCGGGCTCTGTCGGGCTCTGTCGGGCCCTGTCGGGCTCTGTTGGGCCCTGTCGGGCTCTGTCGGGCTCTGTCGGGCCCTGTCGGGCTCTGTCGGGCTTTGTCGGGCTCTGTCGGGCTCTACTGGGCTCTGTCGGGCTCTGTCGGGTTCTGTCGGGCCCTGTCGGGCTCTGTCGGGCTCTGTCGGGCTCTGTCGGGCCCTGTCGAGCTCTGTCGGGCTCTGTCGGGCTCTGTCGGGCTCTACTGGGCTCTGTCGGGCTCTGTCGGGCCCTGTCGGGCCCCGTCGGGCTCTGTCGGGCTCTGTCGGGCTCTGTCGGGCCCTGTCGGGCTCTGTCGGGCTCTACTGGGCCCTGTCGGGCTCTGTCGGGCCCTGTCGGGCCCTGTCGGGCTCTGTCGGGCTCTGTCGAGCTCTACTGGGCTCTGTCGGGCTCTGTCGGGCCCTGTCGGGCTCTGGCGGGCTCTGGCGGGCTCTGGCGGGCTCTGGCGGGCTCTACTGGGCCCTGTCGGGCCCTGTCGGGCTCTGTCGGGCTCTGTCGGGCCCTGTCGGGCTCTGTCGGGCTCTGTCGGGCCCTGTCGGGCTCTGTTGGGCCCTGTCGGGCTCTGTCGGGCTCTGTCGGGCCCTGTCGGGCTCTGTCGGGCTTTGTCGGGCTCTGTCGGGCTCTACTGGGCTCTGTCGGGCTCTGTCGGGTTCTGTCGGGCCCTGTCGGGCTCTGTCGGGCTCTGTCGGGCTCTGTCGGGCCCTGTCGAGCTCTGTCGGGCTCTGTCGGGCTCTGTCGGGCTCTACTGGGCTCTGTCGGGCTCTGTCGGGCCCTGTCGGGCCCCGTCGGGCTCTGTCGGGCTCTGTCGGGCTCTGTCGGGCCCTGTCGAGCTCTGTCGGGCTCTGTCGGGCTCTGTCGGGCTCTACTGGGCTCTGTCGGGCCCTGTCGGGCCCTGTCGGGCCCTGTCGGGCCCTGTCGGGCTCTGTCGGGCTCTGTCGGGCTCTGTCGGGCTCTGTCGGGCTCTATTGGCCTCTGTCGGGTTCTACTGGGCTCTACTGGGCTCTGTCGGGCTCTGTCGGGCTCTGTCGGGCTCTGTCGGGCCCTGTCGGGCTCTGTCGGGCTCTACTGGGCTCTGTCGGGCTCTGTCGGGCCCTGTCGGGCTCTGTCGAGCTCTACTGGGCTCTGTCGGGCTCTGTCGGGCCCTGTCGGGCTCTGTCGGGCTCTGTCGGGCTCTACTGGGCCCTGTCGGGCTCTGGCGGGCTCTGTCGGGCCCTGTCGGGCCCTGTCGGGCTCTGTCGGGCTCTGTCGGGCCCTGTCGGGCCCTGTCGGGCTCTGTCGGGCTTTGTCGGGCTCTGTCGGGCTCTGTCGGGGTCTGTCGGGCTCTACTGGGCTCTGTCGGGCCCTGTCGGGCCCTGTCGGGCTCTGTCGGGCTCTGTCGGGCTCTACTGGGCCCTGTCCGGCTCTGTCGGGCTCTGTCGGGCCCTGTCGGGCTCTGTCGGGCTCTGTCGGGCTCTACTGGGCCCTGTCGGGCTCTGTCGGGCTCTGTCGGGCTCTGTCCGGCTCTACTGGGCTCTGTCGGGCTCTGTCGGGTTCTGTCGGGCCTGTCGGGCCCTGTCGGGCCTGTCGGGCTCTGTCGGGCTCTGTTGGGACCTGTCGGGCCCTGTCGAGCTCTGTCGGGCTCTGTCGGGCTCTGTCGGGCCCTGTCGGGCCCTGTCGGGCTCTGTCGGGCTCTGTCGGGCTCTTTTGCTACCTGTCGGGCCCTGTCGGGCTCTGTCGGGCTCTGTCGGGCCCTGTCGGGCCCTGTCGGGCCCTGTCGGGCTCTATCGGGCTCTGTCGAGCTCTACTGGGCTCTGTCGGGCTCTGTCGGGCCCTGTCGGGCTCTTTCGGGCTCTGTCGGGCTCTGTCGGGCTCTACTGGGCCCTGTCGGGCTCTGTCGGGCTCTGTCGGGCCCTGTCGGGCTCTGTCGGGCTCTGTCGGGCTCTGTCGGGCTCTACTGGGCCCTGTCGGGCTCTGTCGGGCTCTGTCGGGCCCTGTCGGGCTCTGTCGGGCCCTGTCGGGCCCTTTCGGGCCCTGTCGGGCTCTGTCGGGCCCTGTCGGGCTCTGTCGGGCTCTGTCGAGCTCTACTGGGCTCTGTCGGGCTCTGTCGGGCCCTGTCGGGCTCTGGCGGGCCCTGTCGGGCTCTGTCGGGCTCTGTCGGGCTCTGTCGGGCTCTGTCGGGCCCTGTCGGGCTCTGTCGGGCCCTTTCGGGCCCTGTCGGGCCCTGTCGGGCTCTGTCGGGCTCTGTCGGGCTCTACTGGGCCCTGTCGGGCTCTGTTTGGATCTGTCGGGCCCTGTCGGGCTCTGTCGGGCCCTGTCGGGCTCTGTCGGGCTCTGTCGGGCTCTGTCGGGTTCTACTGGGCTCTACTGGGCCCTGTCGGGCTCTGTCGGGGTCTGTCGGGCTCTGTCGGGCTCTACTGGGCTCTGTCGGGCTCTGTCGGGCCCTGTCGGGCTCTGTCGGGCTCTGTCGGGCTCTGTCGGGCTCTACTGGTCTCTGTCGGGCTCTGTCGGGCCCTGTCGGGCCCTGTCGGGCTCTGTCGGGCTCTGTCGGGCTCTGTCGGGCTCTACTGGTCTCTGTCGGGCTCTCTCGGGCCCTGTCGGGCCCTGTCGGGCCCTGTCGGGCTCTGTCGGGCTCTGTCGGGCTCTACTGGGCCCTGTCGGGCTCTGTCGGGCCCTGTCGGGCTCTGTCGGGCTCTGTCGGGCTCTGTCGGGCTCTACTGGGCCCTGTCGGGCTCTGTCGGGCTCTACTGGTCTCTGTCGGGCTCTGTCGGGTTCTGTCGGGCTCTGTCGGGCTCTGTCGGGCCCTGTCGGGCCCTGTCGGGCTCTGTCGGGCTCTGTCGGGCTCTGTCGGGCTCTATTGGGCTCTGTCGGGTTCTACTGGGCTCTACTGGGCCCTGTCGGGCTCTGTCGGGCTCTGTCGGGCTCTGTCGGGCTCTACTGGGCTCTGTCGGGCTCTGTCGGGCCCTGTCGGTCTCTGTCGGGCTCTACTGGTCTCTGTCGGGCTCTGTCGGGCCCTGTCGGGCCCTGTCGGGCTCTGTCGGGCTCTGTCGGACCCTGTCAGGCCTGTCGGGCTCTGTCGGGCTCTGTTGGGCTCTACTGGGCCCTGTCGGGCCCTGTCGGGCTCTGTCGGGCTCTGTCAAGCTCTACTGGGCTCTGTCGGGCTCTGTCGGGCCCTGTCGGGCTCTGTCGGGCTCTGTCGGGCCCTGTCGGGCTCTGTCGGGCTCTACTGGGCCCTGTCAGGCCCTGTCGGGCCCTGTCGTGCTCTGTCGGGCTCTGTCTGGCTCTGTCGGGCTCTGTCGAGCTCTACTGGGCTCTGTCGGGCTCTGTCGGGCCCTGTCGGGCTCTGTCGGGCCCTGTCGGGCTCTGTCGGGCTCTGTCGGGCTCTACTGGGCCCTGTTGGGCTCTGTCGGGACCTGTCGGGCTCTGTCGGGCTCTGTCGGGCCCTGTCGGGCCCTGTCGGGCTCTGTCGGGCTCTGTCGGGCCCTGTCGGGCCCTGTCGGGCTTTGTCGGGCTCTGTCGGGCTCTGTCGGGCTCTACTGGGCCCTGTCGGGCTCTGTCGGGCTCTGTCGGGCCCTGTCGGGCTCTGTCGGGCCCTGTCGGGCTCTGCCGGGCTCTGTCGGGCTCTGTCGGGCTCTACTGGGCCCTGTCGGGCTCTGTCGGGCTCTGTCGGGCTCTACTGGGCTCTGTCGGGCTCTGTCGGGTTCTGTCGGTCTCTGTCGGGCCCTGTCGGGCCCTGTCGGGCTCTGTCGGGCTCTGTTGGGCTCTGTCGGGCCCTGTCGGGCCCTGTCGGGCCCTGTCGAGCTCTGTCGGGCCCTGTTGGGCCCTGTCGGGCTCTGTCGGGCCCTGTCGGGCTCTGTCGGGCCCTGTCGGCCCTGTCGGGCCCTGTCGGGCTCTGTCGGGCTCTGTCGGGCCCTGTCGGGCCCTGTCGGGCTCTGTCGGGCTCTGTCGAGCTCTACTGGTCTCTGTCGGGCTCTGTCGGGCCCGGTCGGGCTCTGTCGGGCCCTGTTGGGCTCTGTCGGGCCCTGTTGGGCTCTGTCGGGCTCTGTCGGGCTCTGTCGGGCTCTACTGGGCCCTGTCGGGCTCTGGCGGGCTCTGTCGGGCTCTGTCGGGCCCTGTCGGGCTCTGTCGGGCTCTGTCGGGCCTGTCGGGCCCTGTCGGGCTCTGTCGGGCTCTGTCGGGCTCTGTCGGGCTCTACTGGGCCCTGTCCGGCTCTGTCGGGCTCTGTCGGGCCCTGTCGGGCTCTGTCGGGCTCTGTCGGGCTCTACTGGGCCCTGTCCGGCTCTGTCGGGCTCTGTCGGGCCCTGTCGGGGCTCTGTCGGGCTCTGTCGGGCTCTACTGGGCCCTGTCGGGCTCTGTCGGTCTCTGTCGGGCTCTGTCGGGCTCTGTCGGGCTCTACTGGGCTCTGTCGGGCTCTGTCGGGCTCTGTCGGGCCCTGTCGGGCCCTGTCGGGCTCTGTCGGGCTCTGTCGGGCTCTGTCGGGCTCTGTTGGGACCTGTCGGGCCCTGTCGAGCTCTGTCGGGCCCTGTCGGGCCCTGTCGGGCTCTGTCGGGCTCTGTCGGGCCCTGTCGGGCTCTGTCGGGCTCTGTCGGGCTCTGTCGGGCTCTGTCGGGTTCTACTGGGCTCTACTGGGCCCTGTCGGGCTCTGTCGGGCTCTGTCGGGCCCTGTCGGGCCCTGTCGGGCCCTGTCGGGCTCTGTCGGGCTCTGTCGGGCCCTGTCGGGCCCTGTCGGGCTCTGTCGGGCTCTGTCGAGCTCTACTGGTCTCTGTCGGGCTCTGTCGGGCCCGGTCGGGCCCTGTCGGGCTCTGTCGGGCTCTGTCGGGCCCTGTCGGGCCCTGTCGGGCTCTGTCGGGCTCTGTCGGGCTCTACTGGGCCCTGTCGGGCCCTGTCGGGCCCTGTCGGGTTCTGTCGGGCTCTGTCAAGCTCTACTGGGCTCTGTCGGGCCCTGTCGGGCTCTGTCGGGCTCTGTCGGGCTCTGTCGGGCTCTACTGGGCCCTGTCGGGCTCTGTCGGGCTCTGTCGGGCCCTGTCGGGCTCTGTCGGGCTCTGTCGGGCCCTGTCGGGCCCTGTCGGGCTCTGTCGGGCTCTGTCGGGCCCTGTCGGGCCCTGTCGGGCTCTGTCGGGCTCTGTCGGGCCCTGTCGGGCTCTGGCGGGCTCTGTCGGGCCCTGTCGGGCCCTGTCGGGCTCTACTGGGCTCTGTCGGGCTCTGGCGGGCTGTGTCGGGCTCTGGCGGGCTCTGTCGGGCTCTACCGGGCCCTATCGGACTCTGTCGGGCTCTCTCGGGCCCTGTCGGGCCCTGTCGGGCCCTGTCGGGCTCTGTCGGGCTCTGTCGGGCTCTACTGGGCCCTGTCGGGCTCTGTAGGGCTCTGTCGGGCCCTGTCGGGCTCTGTCGGGCCCTGTCGGGCTCTGTCGGGCCCTGTCGGGCTCTGTCGGGCTCTGTCGGGCTCTGTCGGGCTCTACTGGGCCCTGTCGGGCTCTCTCGGGCTCTACTGGTCTCTGTCGGGCTCTGTCGGGCTCTGTCGGGCCCTGTCGGGCCCTGTCGGGCTCTGTCGGGCCCTGTCGGGCTCTGTCGGGCTCTGTCGGGCTCTGTCGGGCTCTATTGGGCTCTGTCGGGTTCTACTGGGCTCTACTGGGCCCTGTCGGGCTCTGTCGGGCTCTGTCGGGCTCTGTCGGGCTCTACTGGGCTCTGTCGGGCTCTGTCGGGCCCTGTCGGGCTCTGTCGGGCTCTACTGGGCTCTGTCGGGCTCTGTCGGGCCCTGTCGGGCCCTGTCGGGCTCTGTCGGGCTCTGTCGGACCCTGTCAGGCCCTGTCGGGCTCTGTCGGGCTCTGTTGGGCTCTACTGGGCCCTGTCGGGCCCTGTCGGGCTCTGTCGGGCTCTGTCGAGCTCTACTGGGCTCTGTCGGGCTCTGTCGGGCCCTGTCGGGCTCTGTCGGGCTCTGTCGGGCTCTGTCGGGCTCTACTGGGCCCTGTCAGGCCCTGTCGGGCCCTGTCGTGCTCTGTCGGGCTCTGTCTGGCTCTGTCGGGCTCTGTCGAGCTCTACTGGGCCCTGTCGGGCTCTGTCGGGCCCTGTCGGGCTCTGTCGGGCCCTGTCGGGCTCTGTCGGGCTCTGTCGGGGCTCTGTCGGGCTCTACTGGGCCCTGTCGGGCACTGTCGGGACCTGTCGGGCTCTGTCGGGCTCTGTCGGGCCCTGTCGGGCCCTGTCGGGCTCTGTCGGGCTCTGTCGGGCCCTGTCGGCCCTGTCGGATTTGTCGGGCTCTGTCGGGCTCTGTCGGGCTGTACTGGGCCCTGTCGGGCTCTGTCGGGCTCTGTCGGGCCCTGTCGGGCTCTGTCGGGCCCTGTCGGGCTCTGCCGGGCTCTGTCGGGCTCTGTCGGGCTCTACTGGGCCCTGTCGGGCTCTGTCGGGCTCTGTCGGGCTCTACTGGGCTCTGTCGGGCTCTGTCGGGTTCTGTCGGGCTCTGTCGGGCCCTGTCGGGCCCTGTCGGGCTCTGTCGGGCTCTGTTGGGCTCTGTCGGGCCCTGTCGGGCTCTGTCGGGCCCTGTTGGGCCCTGTCGGGCTCTGTCGGGCCCTGTTGGGCCCTGTCGGGCTCTGTCGGGTCCTGTCGGGCCCTGTCGGGCTCTGTCGGGCCCTGTTGGGCCCTGTCGGGCTCTGTCGGGCCCTGTCGGACTCTGTCGGGCTCTGTCGGGCCCTGTCGGGCCCTGTCGGGCCCTGTCGGGCTCTGTCGGGCTCTGTCGGGCTCTGTCGGTTTCTACTGGGCTCTACTGGGCCCTGTCGGGCTCTGTCGGGCCCTGTCGGGCTCTGTCGGGCTCGGTCAGGCTCTGTCGGGCTCTGTCGGGCTCTGTCGGGCTCTACTGGTCTCTGTCGGGCTCTGTCGGGCTCTGTCGGGCCCTGTCGGGCCCTGTAGGGCTCTGTCGAGCTCTGTCGGGCTCTACTGGGCCCTGTCGGGCCCTGTCGGGCCCTGTCGGGCCCTGTCGGGCTCTGTCGGGCTCTGTCGGGCCCTGTCGGGCTCTGTCGGACCCTGTCGGGCTCTGTCGGGCCCTGTTGGGCCCTGTCGGGCTCTGTCGGGCTCTGTCGGGCTCTATCGGGCCCTGTCGGGCCCTGTCGGGCTCTGTCGGGCTCTGTCGGGCTCTGTCGGGCCCTGTCGGGCTCTGTCGGGCTCTGTCGGGCCCTGTCGGGCTCTGTCGGGCTCTACTGGGCCCTGTCGGGCTCTGTCGGGCCCTGTCGGGCCCTGTCGGGCTCTGTCGGGCTCTGTCGAGCTCTACTGGGCTCTGTCGGGCTCTGTCGGGCCCTGTCGGGCTCTGTCGGGCTCTGTCGGGCTCTGGCGGGCTCTGTCGGGCTCTACTGGGCCCTGTCGGGCCCTGTCGGGCTCTGTCGGGCTCTGTCGAGCTCTACTGGGCTCTGTCGGGCTCTGTCGGACCCTGTCAGGCCCTGTCGGGCTCTGTCGGGCTCTGTTGGGCTCTACTGGGCCCTGTCGGGCCCTGTCGGGCTCTGTCGGGCTCTGTCGAGCTCTACTGGGCTCTGTCGGGCTCTGTCGGGCCCTGTCGGGCTCTGTCGGGCTCTGTCGGGCCCTGTCGGGCTCTGTCGGGCTCTACTGGGCCCTGTCAGGCCCTGTCGGGCCCTGTCGTGCTCTGTCGGGCTCTGTCTGGCTCTGTCGGGCTCTGTCGAGCTCTACTGGGCTCTGTCGGGCTCTGTCGGGCCCTGTCGGGCTCTGTCGGGCCCTGTCGGGCCCTGTCGGGCTCTGTCGGGCTCTACTGGGCCCTGTCGGGCTCTGTCGGGCCCTGTCGGGCCCTGTCGGGCTCTGTCGGGCTCTGTCGAGCTCTACTGGGCTCTGTCGGGCTCTGTCGGGCCCTGTCGGGCTCTGTCGGGCTCTGGGCGGGCTCTGGCGGGCTCTGTCGGGCTCTACTGGGCCCTGTCGGGCCCTGTCGGGCTCTGTCGGGCTCTGTCGGGCCCTGTCGGGCTCTGTCGGGCTCTGTCGGGCCCTGTCGGGCTCTGTTGGGCCCTGTCGGGCTCTGTCGGGCTCTGTCGGGCCCTGTCGGGCTCTGTCGGGCTTTGTCGGGCTCTGTCGGGCTCTACTGGGCTCTGTCGGGCTCTGTCGGGTTCTGTCGGGCCCTGTCGGGCTCTGTCGGGCTCTGTCGGGCTCTGTCGGGCCCTGTCGAGCTCTGTCGGGCTCTGTCGGGCTCTGTCGGGCTCTACTGGGCTCTGTCGGGCTCTGTCGGGCCCTGTCGGCCCGTCGGGCTCTGTCGGGCTCTGTCGGGCTCTGTCGGGCCCTGTCGGGCTCTGTCGGGCTCTACTGGGCCCTGTCGGGCTCTGTCGGGCCCTGTCGGGCCCTGTCGGGCTCTGTCGGGCTCTGTCGAGGTCTACTGGGCTCTGTCGGGCTCTGTCGGGCCCTGTCGGGCTCTGTCGGGCTCTGGCGGGCTCTGGCGGGCTCTGGCGGGCTCTACTGGGCCCTGTCGGGCCCTGTCGGGCTCTGTCGGGCTCTGTCGGGCCCTGTCGGGCTCTGTCGGGCTCTGTCGGGCCCTGTCGGGCTCTGTTGGGCCCTGTCGGGCTCTGTCGGGCTCTGTCGGGCCCTGTCGGGCTCTGTCGGGCTTTGTCGGGCTCTGTCGGGCTCTACTGGGCTCTGTCGGGCTCTGTCGGGTTCTGTCGGGCCCTGTCGGGCTCTGTCGGGCTCTGTCGGGCTCTGTCGGGCCCTGTCGAGCTCTGTCGGGCTCTGTCGGGCTCTGTCGGGCTCTACTGGGCTCTGTCGGGCTCTGTCGGGCCCTGTCGGGCCCCGTCGGGCTCTGTCGGGCTCTGTCGGGCTCTGTCGGGCCCTGTCGAGCTCTGTCGGGCTCTGTCGGGCTCTGTCGGGCTCTACTGGGCTCTGTCGGGCCCTGTCGGCCCTGTCGGGCCCTGCGGGCTCTGTCGGGCTCTGTCGGGCTCTGTCGGGCTCTGTCGGGCTCTATTGGCCTCTGTCGGGTTCTACTGGGCTCTACTGGGCTCTGTCGGGCTCTGTCGGGCTCTGTCGGGTTCTGTCGGGCCCTGTCGGGCTCTGTCGGGCTCTACTGGGCTCTGTCGGGCTCTGTCGGGCCCTGTCGGGCTCTGTCGAGCTCTACTGGGCTCTGTCGGGCTCTGTCGGGCCCTGTCGGGCTCTGTCGGGCTCTGTCGGGCTCTACTGGGCCCTGTCGGGCTCTGGCGGGCTCTGTCGGGCCCTGTCGGGCTCTGTCGGGCTCTGTCGGGCCCTGTCGGGCCCTGTCGGGCTCTGTCGGGCTTTGTCGGGCTCTGTCGGGCTCTGTCGGGGTCTGTCGGGCTCTACTGGGCTCTGTCGGGCCCTGTCGGGCCCTGTCGGGCTCTGTCGGGCTCTGTCGGGCTCTACTGGGCCCTGTCCGGCTCTGTCGGGCTCTGTCGGGCCCTGTCGGGCTCTGTCGGGCTCTGTCGGGCTCTACTGGGCCCTGTCGGGCTCTGTCGGGCTCTGTCGGGCTCTGTCCGGCTCTACTGGGCTCTGTCGGGCTCTGTCGGGTTCTGTCGGGCCCTGTCGGGCTCTGTCGGCTCTGTTGGGACCTGTCGGGCCCTGTCGAGCTCTGTCGGGCCCTGTCGGGCTCTGTCGGGCCCTGTCGGGCCCTGTCGGGCTCTGTCGGGCTCTGTCGGGCTCTTTTGCTACCTGTCGGGCCCTGTCGGGCTCTGTCGGGCTCTGTCGGGCCCTGTCGGGCCCTGTCGGGCCCTGTCGGGCTCTATCGGGCTCTGTCGAGCTCTACTGGGCTCTGTCGGGCTCTGTCGGGCCCTGTCGGGCTCTTTCGGGCTCTGTCGGGCTCTGTCGGGCTCTACTGGGCCCTGTCGGGCTCTGTCGGGCTCTGTCGGGCCCTGTCGGGCTCTGTCGGGCTCTGTCGGGATCTGTCGGGCTCTACTGGGCCCTGTCGGGCTCTGTCGGGCTCTGTCGGGCCCTGTCGGCTCTGTCGGGCCCTGTCGGGCCCTTTCGGGCCCTGTCGGGCTCTGTCGGGCCCTGTCGGGCTCTGTCGGGCTCTGTCGAGCTCTACTGGGCTCTGTCGGGCTCTGTCGGGCCCTGTCGGGCTCTGTCGGGCTCTGTCGGGCTCTGGCGGGCCCTGTCGGGCTCTGTCGGGCTCTGTCGGGCTCTGTCGGGCCCTGTCGGGCTCTGTCGGGCCCTTTCGGGCCCTGTCGGGCCCTGTCGGGCTCTGTCGGGCTCTGTCGGGCTCTACTGGGCCCTGTCGGGCTCTGTTTGGATCTGTCGGGCCCTGTCGGGCTCTGTCGGGCCCTGTCGGGCTCTGTCGGCTCTGTCGGGCTCTGTCGGGTTCTACTGGGCTCTACTGGGCCCTGTCGGGCTCTGTCGGGGTCTGTCGGGCTCTGTCGGGCTCTACTGGGCTCTGTCGGGCTCCTCTGTCGGGCCCTGTCGGGCTCTGTCGGGCTCTGTCGGGCTCTGTCGGGCTCTACTGGTCTCTGTCGGGCTCTGTCGGGCCCTGTCGGGCCCTGTCGGGCTCTGTCGGGCTCTGTCGGGCTCTGTCGGGCTCTACTGGTCTCTGTCGGGCTCTCTCGGGCCCTGTCGGGCCCTGTCGGGCCCTGTCGGGCTCTGTCGGGCTCTGTCGGGCTCTACTGGGCCCTGTCGGGCTCTGTCGGGCCCTGTCGGGCCCTGTCGGGCCCTGTCGGGCTCTGTCGGGCTCTGTCGGGCTCTGTCGGGCTCTACTGGGCCCTGTCGGGCTCTGTCGGGCTCTACTGGTCTCTGTCGGCTCTGTCGGGTTCTGTCGGGCTCTGTCGGGCTCTGTCGGGCCCTGTCGGGCCCTGTCGGGCTCTGTCGGGCTCTGTCGGGCTCTGTCGGGCTCTATTGGGCTCTGTCGGGTTCTACTGGGCTCTACTGGGCCCTGTCGGGCTCTGTCGGGCTCTGTCGGGCTCTGTCGGGCTCTACTGGGCTCTGTCGGGCTCTGTCGGGCCCTGTCGGTCTCTGTCGGGCTCTACTGGTCTCTGTCGGGCTCTGTCGGGCCCTGTCGGGCCCTGTCGGGCTCTGTCGGGCTCTGTCGGACCCTGTCAGGCCCTGTCGGGCTCTGTCGGGCTCTGTTGGGCTCTACTGGGCCCTGTCGGGCCCTGTCGGGCTCTGTCGGGCTCTGTCGAGCTCTACTGGGCTCTGTCGGGCTCTGTCGGGCTCTGTCGGGCCCTGTCGGGCTCTGTCGGGCTCTGTCGGGCCCTGTCGGGCTCTGTCGGGCTCTACTGGGCCCTGTCAGGCCCTGTCGGGCCCTGTCGTGCTCTGTCGGGCTCTGTCTGGCTCTGTCGGGCTCTGTCGAGCTCTACTGGGCTCTGTCGGGCTCTGTCGGGCCCTGTCGGGCTCTGTCGGGCCCTGTCGGGCTCTGTCGGGCTCTGTCGGGCTCTACTGGGCCCTGTCGGGCTCTGTCGGGACCTGTCGGGCTCTGTCGGGCTCTGTCGGGCCCTGTCGGGCCCTGTCGGGCTCTGTCGGGCTCTGTCGGGCCCTGTCGGGCCCTGTCGGGCTTTGTCGGGCTCTGTCGGGCTCTGTCGGGCTGTACTGGGCCCTGTCGGGCTCTGTCGGGCTCTGTCGGGCCCTGTCGGGCTCTGTCGGGCCCTGTCGGGCTCTGCCGGGCTCTGTCGGGCTCTGTCGGGCTCTACTGGGCCCTGTCGGGCTCTGTCGGGCTCTGTCGGGCTCTACTGGGCTCTGTCGGGCTCTGTCGGGTTCTGTCGGGCTCTGTCGGGCCCTGTCGGGCCCTGTCGGGCTCTGTCGGGCTCTGTTGGGCTCTGTCGGGCACTGTCGGGCCCTGTCGGGCCCTGTCGAGCTCTGTCGGGCCCTGTTGGGCCCTGTCGGGCTCTGTCGGGCCCTGTCGGGCTCTGTCGGGCCCTGTCGGGCCCTGTCGGGCCCTGTCGGGCTCTGTCGGGCTCTGTCGGGCCCTGTCGGGCCCTGTCGGGCTCTGTCGGGCTCTGTCGAGCTCTACTGGTCTCCTGTCGGGCTCTGTCGGGCCCGGTCGGGCTCTGTCGGGCCCTGTTGGGCTCTGTCGGGCCCTGTTGGGCTCTGTCGGGCTCTGTCGGGCTCTGTCGGGCTCTACTGGGCCCTGTCGGGCTCTGGCGGGCTCTGTCGGGCTCTGTCGGGCCCTGTCGGGCTCTGTCGGGCTCTGTCGGGCCCTGTCGGGCCCTGTCGGGCTCTGTCGGGCTCTGTCGGGCTCTACTGGGCCCTGTCCGGCTCTGTCGGGCTCTGTCGGGCCCTGTCGGGCTCTGTCGGGCTCTGTCGGGCTCTACTGGGCCCTGTCCGGCTCTGTCGGGCTCTGTCGGGCCCTGTCGGGCTCTGTCGGGCTCTGTCGGGCTCTACTGGGCCCTGTCGGGCTCTGTCGGTCTCTGTCGGGCTCTGTCGGGCTCTGTCGGGCTCTACTGGGCTCTGTCGGGCTCTGTCGGGCTCTGTCGGGCCCTGTCGGGCCCTGTCGGGCTCTGTCGGGCTCTGTCGGGCTCTGTCGGGCTCTGTTGGGACCTGTCGGGCCCTGTCGAGCTCTGTCGGGCCCTGTCGGGCCCTGTCGGGCTCTGTCGGGCTCTGTCGGGCCCTGTCGGGCTCTGTCGGGCTCTGTCGGGCTCTGTCGGGCTCTGTCGGGTTCTACTGGGCTCTACTGGGCCCTGTCGGGCTCTGTCGGGCTCTGTCGGGCCCTGTCGGGCCCTGTCGGGCCCTGTCGGGCTCTGTCGGGCTCTGTCGGGCCCTGTCGGGCCCTGTCGGGCTCTGTCGGGCTCTGTCGAGCTCTACTGGTCTCTGTCGGGCTCTGTCGGGCCCGGTCGGGCCCTGTCGGGCTCTGTCGGGCTCTGTCGGGCCCTGTCGGGCCCTGTCGGGCTCTGTCGGGCTCTGTCGGGCTCTACTGGGCCCTGTCGGGCCCTGTCGGGCCCTGTCGGGCTCTGTCGGGCTCTGTCAAGCTCTACTGGGCTCTGTCGGGCCCTGTCGGGCTCTGTCGGGCTCTGTCGGGCTCTGTCGGGCTCTACTGGGCCCTGTCGGGCTCTGTCGGGCTCTGTCGGGCCCTGTCGGGCTCTGTCGGGCTCTGTCGGGCCCTGTCGGGCCCTGTCGGGCTCTGTCGGGCTCTGTCGGGCCCTGTCGGGCCCTGTCGGGCTCTGTCGGGCTCTGTCGGGCCCTGTCGGGCTCTGGCGGGCTCTGTCGGGCCCTGTCGGGCCCTGGCGGGCTCTACTGGGCCTCTGTCGGGCTCTGGCGGGCTGTGTCGGGCCCTGTCGGGCTCTGTCGGGCTCTGTCGGACCCTGTCAGGCCCTGTCGGGCTCTGTCGGGCTCTGTTGGGCTCTACTGGGCCCTGTCGGGCCCTGTCGGGCTCTGTCGGGCTCTGTCGAGCTCTACTGGGCTCTGTCGGGCTCTGTCGTGGCCCTGTCGGGCTCTGTCGGGCTCTGTCGGGCTCTGTCGGGCTCTACTGGGCCCTGTCAGGCCCTGTCGGGCCCTGTCGTGCTCTGTCGGGCTCTGTCTGGCTCTGTCGGGCTCTGTCGAGCTCTACTGGGCCCTGTCGGGCTCTGTCGGGCCCTGTCGGGCTCTGTCGGGCCCTGTCGGGCTCTGTCGGGCTCTGTCGGGCTCTGTCGGGCTCTACTGGGCCCTGTCGGGCTCTGTCGGGACCTGTCGGGCTCTGTCGGGCTCTGTCGGGCCCTGTCGGGCCCTGTCGGGCTCTGTCGGGCTCTGTCGGGCCCTGTCGGGCCCTGTCGGGCTTTGTCGGGCTCTGTCGGGCTCTGTCGGGCTGTACTGGGCCCTGTCGGGCTCTGTCGGGCTCTGTCGGGCCCTGTCGGGCTCTGTCGGGCCCTGTCGGGCTCTGCCGGGCTCTGTCGGGCTCTGTCGGGCTCTACTGGGCCCTGTCGGGCTCTGTCGGGCTCTGTCGGGCTCTACTGGGCTCTGTCGGGCTCTGTCGGGTTCTGTCGGGCTCTGTCGGGCCCTGTCGGGCCCTGTCGGGCTCTGTCGGGCTCTGTTGGGCCCTGTCGGGCTCTGTCGGGCCCTGTCGGACTCTGTCGGGCTCTGTCGGGCCCTGTCGGGCCCTGTCGGGCCCTGTCGGGCCTGTCGGGCTCTGTCGGGCTCGGTCAGGCTCTGTCGGGCTCTGTCGGGCTCTGTCGGGCTCTACTGGTCTCTGTCGGGCTCTGTCGGGCTCTGTCGGGCCCTGTCGGGCCCTGTAGGGCTCTGTCGGGCTCTGTCGGGCTCTACTGGGCCCTGTCGGGCCCTGTCGGGCCCTGTCGGGCCCTGTCGGGCTCTGTCGGGCCCTGTCGGGCTCTGTCGGGCTCTGTCGGGCTCTGTCGGGCTCTACTGGGCCCTGTCGGGCCCTGTCGGGCCCTGTCGGGCTCTGTCGGGCTCTGTCAAGCTCTACTGGGCTCTGTCGGGCCCTGTCGGGCTCTGTCGGGCTCTGTCGGGCTCTGTCGGGCTCTACTGGGCCCTGTCGGGCTCTGTCGGGCTCTGTCGGGCCCTGTCGGGCTCTGTCGGGCTCTGTCGGGCTCTGTCGGGCCCTGTCGGGCCCTGTCGGGCTCTGTCGGGCTCTGTCGGGCCCTGTCGGGCCCTGTCGGGCTCTGTCGGGCTCTGTCGGGCCCTGTCGGGCTCTGGCGGGCCCTGTCGGGCTCTGTCGGGCTCTGTCGGGCTCTGTCGGGCTCTACTGGGCCCTGTCGGGCCCTGTCGGGCCCTGTCGGGCTCTGTCGGGCTCTGTCAAGCTCTACTGGGCTCTGTCGGGCCCTGTCGGGCTCTGTCGGGCTCTGTCGGGCTCTGTCGGGCTCTACTGGGCCCTGTCGGGCTCTGTCGGGCTCTGTCGGGCCCTGTCGGGCTCTGTCGGGCTCTGTCGGGCTCTGTCGGGCCCTGTCGGGCCCTGTCGGGCTCTGTCGGGCTCTGTCGGGCCCTGTCGGGCCCTGTCGGGCTCTGTCGGGCTCTGTCGGGCCCTGTCGGGCTCTGGCGGGCTCTGTCGGGCCCTGTCGGGCCCTGTCGGGCTCTACTGGGCTCTGTCGGGCTCTGGCGGGCTGTGTCGGGCTCTGGCGGGCTCTGTCGGGCTCTACCGGGCCCTATCGGACTCTGTCGGGCTCTCTCGGGCCCTGTCGGGCCCTTGTCGGGCCCTGTCGGGCTCTGTCGGGCTCTGTCGGGCTCTACTGGGCCCTGTCGGGCTCTGTAGGGCTCTGTCGGGCCCTGTCGGGCTCTGTCGGGCCCTGTCGGGCTCTGTCGGGCCCTGTCGGGCTCTGTCGGGCTCTGTCGGGCTCTGTCGGGCTCTACTGGGCCCTGTCGGGCTCTGTCGGGCTCTACTGGTCTCTGTCGGGCTCTGTCGGGCTCTGTCGGGCCCTGTCGGGCCCTGTCGGGCTCTGTCGGGCCCTGTCGGGCTCTGTCGGGCCTCTGTCGGGCTCTGTCGGGCTCTATTGGGCTCTGTCGGGTTCTACTGGGCTCTACTGGGCCCTGTCGGGCTCTGTCGGGCTCTGTCGGGCTCTGTCGGGCTCTACTGGGCTCTGTCGGGCTCTGTCGGGCCCTGTCGGGCTCTGTCGGGCTCTACTGGGCTCTGTCGGGCTCTGTCGGGCCCTGTCGGGCCCTGTCGGGCTCTGTCGGGCTCTGTCGGACCCTGTCAGGCCCTGTCGGGCTCTGTCGGGCTCTGTTGGGCTCTACTGGGCCCTGTCGGGCCCTGTCGGGCTCTGTCGGGCTCTGTCGAGCTCTACTGGGCTCTGTCGGGCTCTGTCGGGACCTGTCGGGCTCTGTCGGGCTCTGTCGGGCTCTGTCGGGCTCTACTGGGCCCTGTCAGGCCCTGTCGGGCCCTGTCGTGCTCTGTCGGGCTCTGTCTGGCTCTGTCGGGCTCTGTCGAGCTCTACTGGGCCCTGTCGGGCTCTGTCGGGCCCTGTCGGGCTCTGTCGGGCCCTGTCGGGCTCTGTCGGGCTCTGTCGGGCTCTGTCGGGCTCTACTGGGCCCTGTCGGGCTCTGTCGGGACCTGTCGGGCTCTGTCGGGCTCTGTCGGGCCCTGTCGGGCCCTGTCGGGCTCTGTCGGGCTCTGTCGGGCCCTGTCGGGCCCTGTCGGGCTTTGTCGGGCTCTGTCGGGCTCTGTCGGGCTGTACTGGGCCCTGTCGGGCTCTGTCGGGCTCTGTCGGGCCCTGTCGGGCTCTGTCGGGCCCTGTCGGGCTCTGTCGGGCCCTGTCGGGCTCTGTCGGGCTCTGTCGGGCTCTGTCGGGCTCTACTGGGCCCTGTCGGGCTCTGTCGGGCTCTGTCGGGCTCTACTGGGCTCTGTCGGGCTCTGTCGGGTTCTGTCGGGCTCTGTCGGGCCCTGTCGGGCCCTGTCGGGCTCTGTCGGGCTCTGTCGGGCTCTGTCGGGCCCTGTCGGGCTCTGTCGGGCCCTGTTGGGCCCTGTCGGGCTCTGTCGGGCCCTGTTGGGCCCTGTCGGGCTCTGTCGGGTCCTGTCGGGCCCTGTCGGGCTCTGTCGGGCCCTGTTGGGCCCTGTCGGGCTCTGTCGGGCCCTGTCGGACTCTGTCGGGCTCTGTCGGGCCCTGTCGGGCCCTGTCGGGCCCTGTCGGGCTCTGTCGGGCTCTGTCGGGCTCTGTCGGTTTCTACTGGGCTCTACTGGGCCCTGTCGGGCTCTGTCGGGCCCTGTCGGGCCCTGTCGGGCCCTGTCGGGCTCTGTCGGGCTCGGTCAGGCTCTGTCGGGCTCTGTCGGGCTCTCTCGGGCTCTACTGGTCTCTGTCGGGCTCTGTCGGGCTCTGTCGGGCCCTGTCGGGCCCTGTAGGGCTCTGTCGGGCTCTGTCGGGCTCTACTGGGCCCTGTCGGGCCCTGTCGGGCCCTGTCGGGCCCTGTCGGGCTCTGTCGGGCTCTGTCGAGCTCTACTGGGCCCTGTCGGGCTCTGTCGGGCCCTGTCGGGCTCTGTCGGGCTCTGTCGGGCTCTGTCGGGCTCTACTGGGCCCTGTCGGGCTCTGTCGGGCCCTGTTGGGCCCTGTCGGGCTCTGTCGGGCCCTGTCGGGCTCTGTCGGGCCCTGTCGGGCTCTGTCGGGCTCTGTCGGGCCCTGTCGGGCTCTGTCGGGCTCTACTGGGCCCTGTCGGGCTCTGTCGGGCCCTGTCGGGCCCTGTCGGGCTCTGTCGGGCTCTGTCGAGCTCTACTGGGCTCTGTCGGGCTCTGTCGGGCCCTGTCGGGCTCTGTCGGGCTCTGTCGGGCTCTGGCGGGCTCTGTCGGGCTCTACTGGGCCCTGTCGGGCCCTGTCAGGCTCTGTCGGGCTCTGTCGGGCCCTGTCGGGCTCTGTCGGGCTCTGTCGGGCCCTGTCGGGCTCTGTCGGGCCCTGTCGGGCTCTGTCGGGCTCTGTCGGGCCCGGTCGGGCTCTGTCGGGCTTTGTCGGGCTCTGTCGGGCTCTACTGGGCTCTGTCGGGCTCTGTCGGGTTCTGTCGGGCCCTGTCGGGCTCTGTCGGGCTCTGTCGGGCTCTGTCGGGCCCTGTCGAGCTCTGTCGGGCTCTGTCGGGCTCTGTCGGGCTCTACTGGGCTCTGTCGGGCTCTGTCGGGCCCTGTCGGGCCCCGTCAGGCTCTGTCGGGCTCTGTCGGGCTCTGTCGGGCCCTGTCGAGCTCTGTCGGGCTCTGTCGGGCTCTGTCGGGCTCTACTGGGCTCTGTCGGGCCCTGTCGGGCCCTGTCGGGCCCTGTCGGGCTCTGTCGGGCTCTGTCGGGCTCTGTCGGGCTCTATTGGGCTCTGTCGGGTTCTACTGGGCTCTACTGGGCTCTGTCGGGCTCTGTCGGGCTCTGTCGGGCTCTGTCGGGCCCTGTCGGGCTCTGTCGGGCTCTACTGGGCCCTGTCGGGCTCTGTCGGGCTCTGTCGGGCTCTGTCGGGCCCTGTCGGGCTCTGTCGAGCTCTACTGGGCTCTGTCGGGCTCTGTCGGGCCCTGTCGGGCTCTGTCGGGCTCTGTCGGGCTCTACTGGGCCCTGTCGGGCTCTGGCGGGCTCTGTCGGGCCCTGTCGGGCCCTGTCGGGCTCTGTCGGGCTCTGTCGGGCCCTGTCGGGCCCTGTCGGGCTCTGTCGGGCTTTGTCGGGCTCTGTCGGGCTCTGTCGGGGTCTGTCGGGCTCTACTGGGCTCTGTCGGGCCCTGTCGGGCCCTGTCGGGCTCTGTCGGGCTCTGTCGGGCTCTACTGGGCCCTGTCCGGCTCTGTCGGGCTCTGTCGGGCCCTGTCGGGCTCTGTCGGGCTCTGTCGGGCTCTACTGGGCCCTGTCGGGCTCTGTCGGGCTCTGTCGGGCTCTGTCCGGCTCTACTGGGCTCTGTCGGGCTCTGTCGGGTTCTGTCGGGCCCTGTCGGGCCCTGTCGGGCCCTGTCGGGCTCTGTCGGGCTCTGTTGGGACCTGTCGGGCCCTGTCGAGCTCTGTCGGGCTCTGTCGGGCTCTGTCGGGCCCTGTCGGGCCCTGTCGGGCTCTGTCGGGCTCTGTCGGGCTCTTTTGCTACCTGTCGGGCCCTGTCGGGCTCTGTCGGGCTCTGTCGGGCCCTGTCGGGCCCTGTCGGGCCCTGTCGGGCTCTATCGGGCTCTGTCGAGCTCTACTGGGCTCTGTCGGGCTCTGTCGGGCCCTGTCGGGCTCTTTCGGGCTCTGTCGGGCTCTGTCGGGCTCTACTGGGCCCTGTCGGGCTCTGTCGGGCCCTGTCGGGCTCTGTCGGGCTCTGTCGGGCTCTGTCGGGCTCTACTGGGCCCTGTCGGGCCCTGTCGGGCCCTGTCGGGCTCTGTCGGGCTCTGTCAAGCTCTACTGGGCTCTGTCGGGCCCTGTCGGGCTCTGTCGGGCTCTGTCGGGCTCTGTCGGGCTCTACTGGGCCCTGTCGGGCTCTGTCGGGCTCTGTCGGGCCCTGTCGGGCTCTGTCGGGCTCTGTCGGGCTCTGTCGGGCCCTGTCGGGCCCTGTCGGGCTCTGTCGGGCTCTGTCGGGCCCTGTCGGGCCCTGTCGGGCTCTGTCGGGCTCTGTCGGGCCCTGTCGGGCTCTGGCGGGCTCTGTCGGGCCCTGTCGGGCCCTGTCGGGCTCTACTGGGCTCTGTCGGGCTCTGGCGGGCTGTGTCGGGCTGTGTCGGGCTCTGTCGGGCTCTACCGGGCCCTATCGGACTCTGTCGGGCTCTCTCGGGCCCTGTCGGGCCCTGTCGGGCCCTGTCGGGCTCTGTCGGGCTCTGTCGGGCTCTACTGGGCCCTGTCGGGCTCTGTAGGGCTCTGTCGGGCCCTGTCGGGCTCTGTCGGGCCCTGTCGGGCTCTGTCGGGCCCTGTCGGGCTCTGTCGGGCTCTGTCGGGCTCTGTCGGGCTCTACTGGGCCCTGTCGGGCTCTGTCGGGCTCTACTGGTCTCTGTCGGGCTCTGTCGGGCTCTGTCGGGCCCTGTCGGGCCCTGTCGGGCTCTGTCGGGCCCTGTCGGGCTCTGTCGGGCTCTGTCGGGCTCTGTCGGGCTCTATTGGGCTCTGTCGGGTTCTACTGGGCTCTACTGGGCCCTGTCGGGCTCTGTCGGGCTCTGTCGGGCTCTGTCGGGCTCTACTGGGCTCTGTCGGGCTCTGTCGGGCCCTGTCGGGCTCTGTCGGGCTCTACTGGGCTCTGTCGGGCTCTGTCGGGCCCTGTCGGGCCCTGTCGGGCTCTGTCGGGCTCTGTCGGACCCTGTCAGGCCCTGTCGGGCTCTGTCGGGCTCTGTTGGGCTCTACTGGGCCCTGTCGGGCCCTGTCGGGCTCTGTCGGGCTCTGTCGAGCTCTACTGGGCTCTGTCGGGCTCTGTCGGGACCTGTCGGGCTCTGTCGGGCTCTGTCGGGCTCTGTCGGGCTCTACTGGGCCCTGTCAGGCCCTGTCGGGCCCTGTCGTGCTCTGTCGGGCTCTGTCTGGCTCTGTCGGGCTCTGTCGAGCTCTACTGGGCCCTGTCGGGCTCTGTCGGGCCCTGTCGGGCTCTGTCGGGCCCTGTCGGGCTCTGTCGGGCTCTGTCGGGCTCTGTCGGGCTCTACTGGGCCCTGTCGGGCTCTGTCGGGACCTGTCGGGCTCTGTCGGGCTCTGTCGGGCCCTGTCGGGCCCTGTCGGGCTCTGTCGGGCTCTGTCGGGCCCTGTCGGGCCCTGTCGGGCTTTGTCGGGCTCTGTCGGGCTCTGTCGGGCTGTACTGGGCCCTGTCGGGCTCTGTCGGGCTCTGTCGGGCCCTGTCGGGCTCTGTCGGGCCCTGTCGGGCTCTGCCGGGCTCTGTCGGGCTCTGTCGGGCTCTACTGGGCCCTGTCGGGCTCTGTCGGGCTCTGTCGGGCTCTACTGGGCTCTGTCGGGCTCTGTCGGGTTCTGTCGGGCTCTGTCGGGCCCTGTCGGGCCCTGTCGGGCTCTGTCGGGCTCTGTTGGGCTCTGTCGGGCCCTGTCGGGCTCTGTCGGGCCCTGTTGGGCCCTGTCGGGCTCTGTCGGGCCCTGTTGGGCCCTGTCGGGCTCTGTCGGGTCCTGTCGGGCCCTGTCGGGCTCTGTCGGGCCCTGTTGGGCCCTGTCGGGCTCTGTCGGGCCCTGTCGGACTCTGTCGGGCTCTGTCGGGCCCTGTCGGGCCCTGTCGGGCCCTGTCGGGCTCTGTCGGGCTCTGTCGGGCTCTGTCGGTTTCTACTGGGCTCTACTGGGCCCTGTCGGGCTCTGTCGGGCCCTGTCGGGCCCTGTCGGGCCCTGTCGGGCTCTGTCGGGCTCGGTCAGGCTCTGTCGGGCTCTGTCGGGCTCTGTCGGGCTCTACTGGTCTCTGTCGGGCTCTGTCGGGCTCTGTCGGGCCCTGTCGGGCCCTGTAGGGCTCTGTCGGGCTCTGTCGGGCTCTACTGGGCCCTGTCGGGCCCTGTCGGGCCCTGTCGGGCCCTGTCGGGCTCTGTCGGGCTCTGTCGAGCTCTACTGGGCCCTGTCGGGCTCTGTCGGGCCCTGTCGGGCTCTGTCGGGCTCTGTCGGGCTCTGTCGGGCTCTACTGGGCCCTGTCGGGCTCTGTCGGGCCCTGTTGGGCCCTGTCGGGCCCTGTCGGGCCCTGTCGGGCTCTGTCGGGCCCTGTCGGGCTCTGTCGGGCTCTGTCGGGCCCTGTCGGGCTCTGTCGGGCTCTACTGGGCCCTGTCGGGCTCTGTCGGGCCCTGTCGGGCCCTGTCGGGCTCTGTCGGGCTCTGTCGAGCTCTACTGGGCTCTGTCGGGCTCTGTCGGGCCCTGTCGGGCTCTGTCGGGCTCTGTCGGGCTCTGGCGGGCTCTGTCGGGCTCTACTGGGCCCTGTCGGGCCCTGTCGGGCTCTGTCGGGCTCTGTCGGGCCCTGTCGGGCTCTGTCGGGCTCTGTCGGGCCCTGTCGGGCTCTGTCGGGCCCTGTCGGGCTCTGTCGGGCTCTGTCGGGCCCGGTCGGGCTCTGTCGGGCTTTGTCGGGCTCTGTCGGGCTCTACTGGGCTCTGTCGGGCTCTGTCGGGTTCTGTCGGGCCCTGTCGGGCTCTGTCGGGCTCTGTCGGGCTCTGTCGGGCCCTGTCGAGCTCTGTCGGGCTCTGTCGGGCTCTGTCGGGCTCTACTGGGCTCTGTCGGGCTCTGTCGGGCCCTGTCGGGCCCCGTCAGGCTCTGTCGGGCTCTGTCGGGCTCTGTCGGGCCCTGTCGAGCTCTGTCGGGCTCTGTCGGGCTCTGTCGGGCTCTACTGGGCTCTGTCGGGCCCTGTCGGGCCCTGTCGGGCCCTGTCGGGCTCTGTCGGGCTCTGTCGGGCTCTGTCGGGCTCTATTGGGCTCTGTCGGGTTCTACTGGGCTCTACTGGGCTCTGTCGGGCTCTGTCGGGCCCTGTCGGGCTCTGTCGGGCTCTACTGGGCCCTGTCGGGCTCTGTCGGGCTCTGTCGGGCTCTGTCGGGCCCTGTCGGGCTCTGTCGAGCTCTACTGGGCTCTGTCGGGCTCTGTCGGGCCCTGTCGGGCTCTGTCGGGCTCTGTCGGGCTCTACTGGGCCCTGTCGGGCTCTGGCGGGCTCTGTCGGGCCCTGTCGGGCCCTGTCGGGCTCTGTCGGGCTCTGTCGGGCCCTGTCGGGCCCTGTCGGGCTCTGTCGGGCTTTGTCGGGCTCTGTCGGGCTCTGTCGGGGTCTGTCGGGCTCTACTGGGCTCTGTCGGGCCCTGTCGGGCCCTGTCGGGCTCTGTCGGGCTCTGTCGGGCTCTACTGGGCCCTGTCCGGCTCTGTCGGGCTCTGTCGGGCCCTGTCGGGCTCTGTCGGGCTCTGTCGGGCTCTACTGGGCCCTGTCGGGCTCTGTCGGGCTCTGTCGGGCTCTGTCCGGCTCTACTGGGCTCTGTCGGGCCCTGTCGGGCCCTGTCAGGCTCTGTCGGGCTCTGTTGGGACCTGTCGGGCCCTGTCGAGCTCTGTCGGGCTCTGTCGGGCTCTGTCGGGCCCTGTCGGGCCCTGTCGGGCTCTGTCGGGCTCTGTCGGGCTCTTTTGCTACCTGTCGGGCCCTGTCGGGCTCTGTCGGGCTCTGTCGGGCCCTGTCGGGCCCTGTCGGGCCCTGTCGGGCTCTATCGGGCTCTGTCGAGCTCTACTGGGCTCTGTCGGGCTCTGTCGGGCCCTGTCGGGCTCTTTCGGGCTCTGTCGGGCTCTGTCGGGCTCTACTGGGCCCTGTCGGGCTCTGTCGGGCTCTGTCGGGCCCTGTCGGGCTCTGTCGGGCTCTGTCGGGCTCTGTCGGGCCCTGTCGGGCCCTTTCGGGCCCTGTCGGGCTCTGTCGGGCCCTGTCGGGCTCTGTCGGGCTCTGTCGAGCTCTACTGGGCTCTGTCGGGCTCTGTCGGGCCCTGTCGGGCTCTGTCGGGCTCTGTCGGGCTCTGGCGGGCCCTGTCGGGCTCTGTCGGGCTCTGTCGGGCTCTGTCGGGCTCTGTCGGGCCCTGTCGGGCTCTGTCGGGCCCTTTCGGGCCCTGTCGGGCTCTGTCGGGCTCTGTCGGGCTCTGTCGGGCTCTACTGGGCCCTGTCGGGCTCTGTTTGGATCTGTCGGGCCCTGTCGGGCTCTGTCGGGCCCTGTCGGGCTCTGTCGGGCTCTGTCGGGCTCTGTCGGGTTCTACTGGGCTCTACTGGGCCCTGTCGGGCTCTGTCGGGGTCTGTCGGGCTCTGTCGGGCTCTACTGGGCTCTGTCGGGCTCTGTCGGGCCCTGTCGGGCTCTGTCGGGCTCTGTCGGGCTCTGTCGGGCTCTACTGGTCTCTGTCGGGCTCTGTCGGGCCCTGTCGGGCCCTGTCGGGCTCTGTCGGGCTCTGTCGGGCTCTGTCGGGCTCTACTGGTCTCTGTCGGGCTCTCTCGGGCCCTGTCGGGCCCTGTCGGGCCCTGTCGGGCTCTGTCGGGCTCTGTCGGGCTCTACTGGGCCCTGTCGGGCTCTGTCGGGCTCTGTCGGGCCCTGTCGGGCTCTGTCGGGCCCTGTCGGGCTCTGTCGGGCTCTGTCGGGCTCTGTCGGGCTCTACTGGGCCCTGTCGGGCTCTGTCGGGCTCTACTGGTCTCTGTCGGGCTCTGTCGGGTTCTGTCGGGCTCTGTCGGGCCCTGTCGGGCCCTGTCGGGCTCTGTCGGGCTCTGTCGGGCTCTGTCGGGCTCTATTGGGCTCTGTCGGGTTCTACTGGGCTCTACTGGGCCCTGTCGGGCTCTGTCGGGCTCTGTCGGGCTCTGTCGGGCTCTACTGGGCTCTGTCGGGCTCTGTCGGGCCCTGTCGGTCTCTGTCGGGCTCTACTGGTCTCTGTCGGGCTCTGTCGGGCCCTGTCGGGCCCTGTCGGGCTCTGTCGGGCTCTGTCGGACCCTGTCAGGCCCTGTCGGGCTCTGTCGGGCTCTGTTGGGCTCTACTGGGCCCTGTCGGGCCCTGTCGGGCTCTGTCGGGCTCTGTCGAGCTCTACTGGGCTCTGTCGGGCTCTGTCGGGCCCTGTCGGGCTCTGTCGGGCTCTGTCGGGCCCTGTCGGGGTCTGTCGGGCTCTACTGGGCCCTGTCAGGCCCTGTCGGGCCCTGTCGTGCTCTGTCGGGCTCTGTCTGGCTCTGTCGGGCTCTGTCGAGCTCTACTGGGCTCTGTCGGGCTCTGTCGGGCCCTGTCGGGCTCTGTCGGGCCCTGTCGGGCTCTGTCGGGCTCTGTCTGGCTCTGTCGGGCTCTACTGGGCCCTGTCGGGCTCTGTCGGGACCTGTCGGGCTCTGTCGGGCTCTGTCGGGCCCTGTCGGGCCCTGTCGGGCTCTGTCGGGCTCTGTCGGGCCCTGTCGGGCCCTGTCGGGCTTTGTCGGGCTCTGTCGGGCTCTGTCGGGCTGTACTGGGCCCTGTCGGGCTCTGTCGGGCTCTGTCGGGCCCTGTCGGGCTCTGTCGGGCCCTGTCGGGCTCTGCCGGGCTCTGTCGGGCTCTGTCGGGCTCTACTGGGCCCTGTCGGGATCTGTCGGGCTCTGTCGGGCTCTACTGGGCTCTGTCGGGCTCTGTCGGGTTCTGTCGGGCTCTGTCGGGCCCTGTCGGGCCCTGTCGGGCTCTGTCGGGCTCTGTTGGGCTCTGTCGGGCCCTGTCGGGCCCTGTCGGGCCCTGTCGAGCTCTGTCGGGCCCTGTTGGGCCCTGTCGGGCTCTGTCGGGCCCTGTTGGGCCCTGTCGGGCCCTGTTGGGCCCTGTCGGGCTCTGTCGGGCCCTGTCGGACTCTGTCGGGCCCTGTCGGGCCCTGTCGGGCCCTGTCGGGCCCTGTCGGACTCTGTCGGGCTCTGTCGGGCTCTGTCGGGCTCTGTCGGTTTCTACTGGGCTCTACTGGGCCCTGTCGGGCTCTGTCGGGCTCTGTCGGGCTCTGTCGGGCCCTGTCGGGCCCTGTCGGGCTCTGTCGGGCTCGGTCGGGCTCTGTCGGGCTCTGTCGGGCTCTGTCGGGCTCTACTGGTCTCTGTCGGGCTCTGTCGGGCTCTGTCGGGCCCTGTCGGGCCCTGTAGGGCTCTGTCGGGCTCTGTCGGGCTCTACTGGGCCCTGTCGGGCCCTGTCGGGCCCTGTCGGGCTCTGTCGGGCTCTGTCGAGCTCTACTGGGCCCTGTCGGGCTCTGTCGGGCCCTGTCGGGCTCTGTCGGGCTCTGTCGGGCTCTGTCGGGCTCTACTGGGCCCTGTCGGGCTCTGTCGGGTCCTGTTGGGCCCTGTCGGGCTCTGTCGGGCTCTGTCGGGCCCTGTCGGGCCCTGTCGGGCTCTGTCGGGCTCTGTCGGGCTCTGTCGGGCCCTGTCGGGCTCTGTCGGGCTCTGTCGGGCCCTGTCGGGCTCTGTCGGGCTCTACTGGGCCCTGTCGGGCTCTGTCGGGCCCTGTCGGGCCCTGTCGGGCTCTGTCGGGCTCTGTCGAGCTCTACTGGGCTCTGTCGGGCTCTGTCGGGCTCTGTCGGGCTCTGGCGGGCTCTGGCGGGCTCTGTCGGGCTCTACTGGGCCCTGTCGGGCCCTGTCGGGCTCTGTCGGGCTCTGTCGGGCCCTGTCGGGCTCTGTCGGGCTCTGTCGGGCCCTGTCGGGCTCTGTCGGGCCCTGTCGGGCCCTGTCGGGCTCTGTCGGGCTCTGTCGGGCTCTGTCGGGCCCTGTCGGGCTCTGTCGGGCTTTGTCGGGCTCTGTCGGGCTCTACTGGGCTGTGTCGGGCTCTATCGGGCCCTGTCGGGCTCTGTCCGGCCCTGTCGGGCCCTGTCGGGCCCTGTCGGGCTCTGTCGGGCTCTGTCGGGCCCTGTCGAGCTCTGTCGGGCTCTGTCGGGCTCTGTCGGGCTCTGTCGGGCCCTGTCGGGCTCTGTCGGGCTCTGTCGGGCCCTGTCGGGCTCTGTCGGGCTCTGTCGGGTTCTACTGGGCTCTGTCGGGCTCTGTCGGGCTCTGTCGGGCCCTGTCGGGCTCTGTCGGGCTCTGTCGGGTTCTACTGGGCTCTGTCGGGCTCTGTCGGGCTCTGTCGGGCTCTGTCGGGCCCTGTCGGGCTCTGTCGGGCTCTACTGGGCCCTGTGGGGCTCTGTCGGGCTCTGTCGGGCTCTGTCGGGCCCTGTCGGGCCCTGTCTGGTTCTGTCGAGCTCTACTGGGCTCTGTTGGGCTCTGTCGGGCCCTGTCGGGCTCTGTCGGGCTCTGTCGGGCTCTACTGGGCCCTGTCGGGCTCTGGCAGGCTCTGTCGGGCCCTGTCGGGCTCTGTCGGGCCCTGTCGGGCCCTGTCGGGCCCTGTCGGGCTTTGTCGGGCTCTGTCGGGCTCTGTCGGGGTCTGTCGGGCTCTACTGGGCTCTGTCGGGCCCTGTCGGGCCCTGTCGGGCTCTGTCGGGCTCTGTCGGGCTCTACTGGGCCCTGTCCGGCTCTGTCGGGCTCTGTCGGGCCCTGTCTGGCTCTGTCGGGCTCTGTCGGGCTCTACTGGGCCCTGTCGGGCTCTGTCGGGCTCTGTCGGGCTCTGTCCGGCTCTACTGGGCTCTGTCGGGCTCTGTCGGGCCCTGTCGGGCTCTGTCGGGCTCTGTTGGGCTCTATTGGGCTCTGTCGGGTTCTACTGGGCTCTACTGGGCCCTGTCGGGCTCTGTCGGGGTCTGTCGGGCTCTGTCGGGCTCTACTGGGCTCTGTCGGGCTCTGTCGGGCCCTGTCGGGCTCTGTCGGGCTCTGTCGGGCTCTGTCGGGCTCTACTGGTCTCTGTCGGGCTCTGTCGGGCCCTGTCGGGCTCTGTCGGGCTCTGTCGGGCTCTACTGGGCCCTGTCGGGCTCTGGCGGGCTCTGTCGGGCCCTGTCGGGCCCTGTCGGGCTCTGTCGGGCTCTGTCGGGCCCTGTCGGGCCCTGTCGGGCTCTGTCGGGCTTTGTCGGGCTCTGTCGGGCTCTGTCGGGGTCTGTCGGGCTCTACTGGGCTCTGTCGGGCCCTGTCGGGCCCTGTCGGGCTCTGTCGGGCTCTGTCGGGCTCTACTGGGCCCTGTCCGGCTCTGTCGGGCTCTGTCGGGCCCTGTCGGGCTCTGTCGGGCTCTGTCGGGCTCTACTGGGCCCTGTCGGGCTCTGTCGGGCTCTGTCGGGCTCTGTCCGGCTCTACTGGGCTCTGTCGGGCTCTGTCGGGTTCTGTCGGGCCCTGTCGGGCCCTGTCGGGCCCTGTCGGGCTCTGTCGGGCTCTGTTGGGACCTGTCGGGCCCTGTCGAGCTCTGTCGGGCTCTGTCGGGCTCTGTCGGGCCCTGTCGGGCCCTGTCGGGCTCTGTCGGGCTCTGTCGGGCTCTTTTGCTACCTGTCGGGCCCTGTCGGGCTCTGTCGGGCTCTGTCGGGCCCTGTCGGGCCCTGTCGGGCCCTGTCGGGCTCTATCGGGCTCTGTCGAGCTCTACTGGGCTCTGTCGGGCTCTGTCGGGCCCTGTCGGGCTCTTTCGGGCTCTGTCGGGCTCTGTCGGGCTCTACTGGGCCCTGTCGGGCTCTGTCGGGCTCTGTCGGGCCCTGTCGGGCTCTGTCGGGCTCTGTCGGGCTCTGTCGGGCCCTGTCGGGCCCTTTCGGGCCCTGTCGGGCTCTGTCGGGCCCTGTAGGGCTCTGTCGGGCTCTGTCGAGCTCTACTGGGCTCTGTCGGGCTCTGTCGGGCCCTGTCGGGCTCTGTCGGGCTCTGTCGGGCTCTGGCGGGCCCTGTCGGGCTCTGTCGGGCTCTGTCGGGCTCTGTCGGGCTCTGTCGGGCCCTGTCGGGCTCTGTCGGGCCCTTTCGGGCCCTGTCGGGCTCTGTCGGGCTCTGTCGGGCTCTGTCGGGCTCTACTGGGCCCTGTCGGGCTCTGTTTGGATCTGTCGGGCCCTGTCGGGCTCTGTCGGGCCCTGTCGGGCTCTGTCGGGCTCTGTCGGGCTCTGTCGGGTTCTACTGGGCTCTACTGGGCCCTGTCGGGCTCTGTCGGGGTCTGTCGGGCTCTGTCGGGCTCTACTGGGCTCTGTCGGGCTCTGTCGGGCCCTGTCGGGCTCTGTCGGGCTCTGTCGGGCTCTGTCGGGCTCTACTGGTCTCTGTCGGGCTCTGTCGGGCCCTGTCGGGCCCTGTCGGGCTCTGTCGGGCTCTGTCGGGCTCTGTCGGGCTCTACTGGTCTCTGTCGGGCTCTCTCGGGCCCTGTCGGGCCCTGTCGGGCCCTGTCGGGCTCTGTCGGGCTCTGTCGGGCTCTACTGGGCCCTGTCGGGCTCTGTCGGGCTCTGTCGGGCCCTGTCGGGATCTGTCGGACCCTGTCGGGCTCTGTCGGGCTCTGTCGGGCTCTGTCGGGCTCTACTGGGCCCTGTCGGGCTCTGTCGGGCTCTACTGGTCTCTGTCGGGCTCTGTCGGGTTCTGTCGGGCTCTGTCGGGCTCTGTCGGGCCCTGTCGGGCCCTGTCGGGCTCTGTCGGGCTCTGTCGGGCTCTGTCGGGCTCTATTGGGCTCTGTCGGGTTCTACTGGGCTCTACTGGGCCCTGTCGGGCTCTGTCGGGCTCTGTCGGGCTCTGTCGGGCTCTACTGGGCTCTGTCGGGCTCTGTCGGGCCCTGTCGGTCTCTGTCGGGCTCTACTGGTCTCTGTCGGCCTCTGTCGGGCCCTGTCGGGCTCTGTCGGGCTCTGTCGGGCTCTGTCGGACCCTGTCGGGCCCTGTCGGGCTCTGTCGGGCTCTGTTGGGCTCTACTGGGCCCTGTCGGGCCCTGTCGGGCTCTGTCGGGCTCTGTCGAGCTCTACTGGGCTCTGTCGGGCTCTGTCGGGCCCTGTCGGGCTCTGTCGGGCTCTGTCGGGCCCTGTCGGGCTCTGTCGGGCTCTACTGGGCCCTGTCAGGCCCTGTCGGGCCCTGTCGTGCTCTGTCGGGCTCTGTCTGGCTCTGTCGGGCTCTGTCGAGCTCTACTGGGCTCTGTCGGGCTCTGTCGGGCCCTGTCGGTCTCTGTCGGGCTCTGTCTGGCTCTGTCGGGCTCTACTGGGCCCTGTCTGGCTCTGTCGGGACCTGTCGGGCCCTGTCGGGCTCTGTCGGGCTCTGTCGGGCCCTGTCGGGCTCTGTCGGGCTCTGTCGGGCCCTGTCGGGCCCTGTCGGGCTTTGTCGGGCTCTGTCGGGCTCTGTCGGGCTGTACTGGGCCCTGTCGGGCTCTGTCGGGCTCTGTCGGGCCCTGTCGGGCTCTGTCGGGCCCTGTCGGGCTCTGCCGGGCTCTGTCGGGCTCTGTCGGGCTCTACTGGGCCCTGTCGGGCTCTGTCGGGCTCTGTCGGGCTCTACTGGGCTCTGTCGGGCTCTGTCGGGTTCTGTCGGGCTCTGTCGGGCCCTGTCGGGCCCTGTCGGGCTCTGTCGGGCTCTGTTGGGCTCTGTCGGGCCCTGTCGGGCCCTGTCGGGCCCTGTCGAGCTCTGTCGGGCCCTGTTGGGCCCTGTCGGGCTCTGTCGGGCCCTGTTGGGCCCTGTCGGGCCCTGTTGGGCCCTGTCGGGCTCTGTCGGGCTCTGTCGGGCTCTGTCGGGCCCTGTCGGGCTCTGTCGGGCCCTGTCGGACTCTGTCGGGCCCTGTCGGGCCCTGTCGGGCCCTGTCGGGCCCTGTCGGACTCTGTCGGGCTCTGTCGGGCTCTGTCGGGCTCTGTCGGTTTCTACTGGGCTCTACTGGGCCCTGTCGGGCTCTGTCGGGCTCTGTCGGGCTCTGTCGGGCCCTGTCGGGCCCTGTCGGGCTCTGTCGGGCTCGGTCGGGCTCTGTCGGGCTCTGTCGGGCTCTGTCGGGCTCTACTGGTCTCTGTCGGGCTCTGTCGGGCTCTGTCGGGCCCTGTCGGGCCCTGTAGGGCTCTGTCGGGCTCTGTCGGGCTCTACTGGGCCCTGTCGGGCCCTGTCGGGCCCTGTCGGGCTCTGTCGGGCTCTGTCGAGCTCTACTGGGCCCTGTCGGGCTCTGTCGGGCCCTGTCGGGCTCTGTCGGGCTCTGTCGGGCTCTGTCGGGCTCTACTGGGCCCTGTCGGGCTCTGTCGGGCCCTGTCGGGCCCTGTCGGGCTCTGTCGGGCCCTGTCGGGCCCTGTCGGGCTCTGTCGGGCTCTGTCGGGCTCTGTCGGGCCCTGTCGGGCTCTGTCGGGCTCTGTCGGGCCCTGTCGGGCTCTGTCGGGCTCTACTGGGCCCTGTCGGGCTCTGTCGGGCCCTGTCGGGCCCTGTCGGGCTCTGTCGGGCTCTGTCGAGCTCTACTGGGCTCTGTCGGGCTCTGTCGGGCTCTGTCGGGCTCTGGCGGGCTCTGGCGGGCTCTGTCGGGCTCTACTGGGCCCTGTCGGGCCCTGTCGGGCCCTGTCGGGCCCTGTCGGGCTCTGTCGGGCTCTGTGGGGCTCTGGCGGGCTCTGGCGGGCTCTGTCGGGCTCTACTGGGCCCTGTCGGGCTCTGTCGGGCTCTGTCGGGCTCTGTCGGGCCCTGTCGGGCTCTGTCGGGCTTTGTCGGGCTCTGTCGGGCTCTACTGGGCTGTGTCGGGCTCTATCGGGCCCTGTCGGGCTCTGTCCGGCCCTGTCGGGCCCTGTCGGGCCCTGTCGGGCTCTGTCGGGCTCTGTCGGGCCCTGTCGAGCTCTGTCGGGCTCTGTCGGGCTCTGTCGGGCTCTGTCGGGCCCTGTCGGGCTCTGTCGGGCTCTGTCGGGCCCTGTCGGGCTCTGTTGGGCTCTGTCGGGTTCTACTGGGCTCTGTCGGGCCCTGTCGGGCTCTGTCGGGCTCTGTCGGGCCCTGTCGGGCTCTGTCGGGCTCTGTCGGGTTCTACTGGGCTCTGTCGGGCTCTGTCGGGCTCTGTCGGGCTCTGTCGGGCCCTGTCGGGCTCTGTCGGGCTCTACTGGGCCCTGTCGGGCTCTGTCGGGCCCTGTCGGGCTCTGTCGAGCTCTACTGGGCTCTGTTGGGCTCTGTCGGGCCCTGTCGGGCTCTGTCGGGCTCTGTCGGGCTCTACTGGGCCCTGTCGGGCTCTGGCAGGCTCTGTCGGGCCCTGTCGGGCTCTGTCGGGCCCTGTCGGGCCCTGTCGGGCCCTGTCGGGCTTTGTCGGGCTCTGTCGGGCTCTGTCGGGGTCTGTCGGGCTCTACTGGGCTCTGTCGGGCCCTGTCGGGCCCTGTCTGGCTCTGTCGGGCTCTGTCGGGCTCTACTGGGCCCTATCCGGCTCTGTCGGGCTCTGTCGGGCCCTGTCTGGCTCTGTCGGGCTCTGTCCGGCTCTACTGGGCTCTGTCGGGCTCTGTCGGGCCCTGTCGGGCTCTGTCGGGCTCTGTTGGGCTTTATTGGGCTCTGTCGGGTTCTACTGGGCTCTACTGGGCCCTGTCGGGCTCTGTCGGGGTCTGTCGGGCTCTGTCGGGCTCTACTGGGCTCTGTCGGGCTCTGTCGGGCCCTGTCGGGCTCTGTCGGGCTCTGTCGGGCTCTGTCGGGCTCTACTGGTCTCTGTCGGGCTCTGTCGGGCCCTGTCGGGCCCTGTCGGGCTCTGTCGGGCTCTGTCGGACCCTGTCGGGCCCTGTCGGGCTCTGTCGGGCTCTGTCGGGCTCCACTGGGCCCTGTCGGGCCCTGTCGGGCTCTGTCGGGCTCTGTCGGGCCCTGTCGGGCCCTGTCGGGCTCTGTCGGGCTCTGTTGGGCTCTGTCGGGCCCTGTCGGGCCCTGTCGGGCCCTGTCGAGCTCTGTCGGGCCCTGTTGGGCCCTGTCGGGCTCTGTCGGGCCCTGTTGGGCCCTGTCGGGCCCTGTTGGGCCCTGTCGGGCTCTGTCGGTCTCTGTCGGGCTCTGTCGGGCCCTGTCGGGCTCTGTCGGGCCCTGTCGGACTCTGTCGGGCCCTGTCGGGCCCTGTCGGGCCCTGTCGGGCCCTGTCGGACTCTGTCGGGCTCTGTCGGGCTCTGTCGGGCTCTGTCGGTTTCTACTGGGCTCTACTGGGCCCTGTCGGGCTCTGTCGGGCTCTGTCGGGCTCTGTCGGGCTCTGTCGGGCCCTGTCGGGCCCTGTCGGGCTCTGTCGGGCTCGGTCGGGCTCTGTCGGGCTCTGTCGGGCTCTGTCGGGCTCTACTGGTCTCTGTCGGGCTCTGTCGGGCTCTGTCGGGCCCTGTCGGGCCCTGTAGGGCTCTGTCGGGCTCTGTCGGGCTCTACTGGGCCCTGTCGGGCCCTGTCGGGCCCTGTCGGGCTCTGTCGGGCTCTGTCGAGCTCTACTGGGCCCTGTCGGGCTCTGTCGGGCCCTGTCGGGCTCTGTCGGGCTCTGTCGGGCTCTGTCGGGCTCTACTGGGCCCTGTCGGGCTCTGTCGGGTCCTGTCGGGCCCTGTCGGGCTCTGTCGGGCTCTGTCGGGCCCTGTCGGGCCCTGTCGGGCTCTGTCGGGCTCTGTCGGGCTCTGTCGGGCCCTGTCAGGCTCTGTCGGGCTCTGTCGGGCCCTGTCGGGCTCTGTCGGGCTCTACTGGGCCCTGTCGGGCTCTGTCGGGCCCTGTCGGGCCCTGTCGGACTCTGTCGGGCTCTGTCGAGCTCTACTGGGCTCTGTCGGGCTCTGTCGGGCTCTGGCGGGCTCTGGCGGGCTCTGGCGGGCTCTGTCGGGCTCTACTGGGACCTGTCGGGCCCTGTCGGGCTCTGTCGGGCTCTGTCGGGCCCTGTCGGGCTCTGTCGGGCTCTGTCGGGCCCTGTCGGGCTCTGTCGGGCCCTGTCGGGCCCTGTCGGGCTCTGTCGGGCTCTGTCGGGCTCTGTCGGGCCCTGTCGGGCTCTGTCGGGCTTTGTCGGGCTCTGTCGGGCTCTACTGGGCTGTGTCGGGCTCTATCGGGCCCTGTCGGGCTCTGTCCGGCCCTGTCGGGCCCTGTCGGGCCCTGTCGGGCTCTGTCGGGCTCTGTCGGGCCCTGTCGAGCTCTGTCGGGCTCTGTCGGGCTCTGTCGGGCTCTGTCGGGCCCTGTCGGGCTCTGTCGGGCTCTGTCGGGCCCTGTCGGGCTCTGTCGGGCTCTGTCGGGTTCTACTGGGCTCTGTCGGGCCCTGTCGGGCTCTGTCGGGCTCTGTCGGGCCCTGTCGGGCTCTGTCGGGCTCTGTCGGGTTCTACTGGGCTCTGTCGGGCTCTGTCGGGCTCTGTCGGGCTCTGTCGGGCCCTGTCGGGCTCTGTCGGGCTCTACTGGGCCCTGTCGGGCTCTGTCGGGCTCTGTCGGGCTCTGTCGGGCCCTGTCGGGCCCTGTCGGGCTCTGTCGAGCTCTACTGGGCTCTGTTGGGCTCTGTCGGGCCCTGTCGGGCTCTGTCGGGCACTGTCGGGCTCTACTGGGCCCTGTCGGGCTCTGGCAGGCTCTGTCGGGCCCTGTCGGGCTCTGTCGGGCCCTGTCGGGCCCTGTCGGGCCCTGTCGGGCTTTGTCGGGCTCTGTCGGGCTCTGTCGGTGTCTGTCGGGCTCTACTGGGCTCTTTCGGGCCCTGTCGGGCCCTGTCGGGCTCTGTCGGGCTCTGTCGGGCTCTACTGGGCCCTATCCGGCTCTGTCGGGCTCTGTCGGGCCCTGTCTGGCTCTGTCGGGCTCTGTCGGGCTCTACTGGTCTCTGTCGGGCTCTGTCGGGCTCTGTCGGGCTCTACTGGTCTCTGTCGGGCTCTGTCGGGCTCTGTCGGGCCCTGTCGGGCCCTGTAGGGCTCTGTCGGGCTCTGTCGGGCTCTACTGGGCCCTGTCGGGCCCTGTCGGGCCCTGTCGAGCTCTGTCGGGCTCTGTCGGGCTCTGTCGGGCCCTGTCGGGCCCTGTCGGGCTCTGTCGGGCTCTGTCGGGCTCTTTTGCTACCTGTCGGGCCCTGTCGGGCTCTGTCGGGCTCTGTCGGGCCCTGTCGGGCCCTGTCGGGCCCTGTCGGGCTCTATCGGGCTCTGTCGAGCTCTACTGGGCTCTGTCGGGCTCTGTCGGGCCCTGTCGGGCTCTTTCGGGCTCTGTCGGGCTCTGTCGGGCTCTACTGGGCCCTGTCGGGCTCTGTCGGGCTCTGTCGGGCCCTGTCGGGCTCTGTCGGGCTCTGTCGGGCTCTGTCGGGCCCTGTCGGGCCCTTTCGGGCCCTGTCGGGCTCTGTCGGGCCCTGTAGGGCTCTGTCGGGCTCTGTCGAGCTCTACTGGGCTCTGTCGGGCTCTGTCGGGCCCTGTCGGGCTCTGTCGGGCTCTGTCGGGCTCTGGCGGGCCCTGTCGGGCTCTGTCGGGCTCTGTCGGGCTCTGTCGGGCTCTGTCGGGCCCTGTCGGGCTCTGTCGGGCCCTTTCGGGCCCTGTCGGGCTCTGTCGGGCTCTGTCGGGCTCTGTCGGGCTCTACTGGGCCCTGTCGGGCTCTGTTTGGATCTGTCGGGCCCTGTCGGGCTCTGTCGGGCCCTGTCGGGCTCTGTCGGGCTCTGTCGGGCTCTGTCGGGTTCTACTGGGCTCTACTGGGCCCTGTCGGGCTCTGTCGGGCTCTGTCGGGCTCTGTCGGGCTCTACTGGGCTCTGTCGGGCTCTGTCGGGCCCTGTCGGGCTCTGTCGGGCTCTGTCGGGCTCTGTCGGGCTCTACTGGTCTCTGTCGGGCTCTGTCGGGCCCTGTCGGGCCCTGTCGGGCTCTGTCGGGCTCTGTCGGGCTCTGTCGGGCTCTACTGGTCTCTGTCGGGCTCTCTCGGGCCCTGTCGGGCCCTGTCGGGCCCTGTCGGGCTCTGTCGGGCTCTGTCGGGCTCTACTGGGCCCTGTCGGGCTCTGTCGGGCTCTGTCGGGCCCTGTCGGGATCTGTCGGACCCTGTCGGGCTCTATTGGGCTCTGTCGGGTTCTACTGGGCTCTACTGGGCCCTGTCGGGCTCTGTCGGGCTCTGTCGGGCTCTGTCGGGCTCTACTGGGCTCTGTCGGGCTCTGTCGGGCCCTGTCGGTCTCTGTCGGGCTCTACTGGTCTCTGTCGGCCTCTGTCGGGCCCTGTCGGGCTCTGTCGGGCTCTGTCGGGCTCTGTCGGACCCTGTCGGGCCCTGTCGGGCTCTGTCGGGCTCTGTTGGGCTCTACTGGGCCCTGTCGGGCCCTGTCGGGCTCTGTCGGGCTCTGTCGAGCTCTACTGGGCTCTGTCGGGCTCTGTCGGGCCCTGTCGGGCTCTGTCGGGCTCTGTCGGGCCCTGTCGGGCTCTGTCGGGCTCTACTGGGCCCTGTCAGGCCCTGTCGGGCCCTGTCGTGCTCTGTCGGGCTCTGTCTGGCTCTGTCGGGCTCTGTCGAGCTCTACTGGGCTCTGTCGGGCTCTGTCGGGCCCTGTCGGTCTCTGTCGGGCTCTGTCTGGCTCTGTCGGGCTCTACTGGGCCCTGTCTGGCTCTGTCGGGACCTGTCGGGCCCTGTCGGGCTCTGTCGGGCTCTGTCGGGCCCTGTCGGGCTCTGTCGGGCTCTGTCGGGCCCTGTCGGGCTCTGTCGGGCTCTGTCGGGCTCTGTCGGGCTCTGTCGGGCTGTACTGGGCCCTGTCGGGCTCTGTCGGGCTCTGTCGGGCCCTGTCGGGCTCTGTCGGGCCCTGTCGGGCTCTGCCGGGCTCTGTCGGGCTCTGTCGGGCTCTACTGGGCCCTGTCGGGCTCTGTCGGGCTCTGTCGGGCTCTACTGGGCTCTGTCGGGCTCTGTCGGGTTCTGTCGGGCTCTGTCGGGCCCTGTCGGGCCCTGTCGGGCTCTGTCGGGCTCTGTTGGGCTCTGTCGGGCCCTGTCGGGCCCTGTCGGGCCCTGTCGAGCTCTGTCGGGCCCTGTTGGGCCCTGTCGGGCTCTGTCGGGCCCTGTTGGGCCCTGTCGGGCCCTGTTGGGCCCTGTCGGGCTCTGTCGGGCTCTGTCGGGCTCTGTCGGGCCCTGTCGGGCTCTGTCGGGCCCTGTCGGACTCTGTCGGGCCCTGTCGGGCCCTGTCGGGCCCTGTCGGGCCCTGTCGGACTCTGTCGGGCTCTGTCGGGCTCTGTCGGGCTCTGTCGGTTTCTACTGGGCTCTACTGGGCCCTGTCGGGCTCTGTCGGGCTCTGTCGGGCTCTGTCGGGCTCTGCCGGGCCCTGTCGGGCCCTGTCGGGCTCTGTCGGGCTCGGTCGGGCTCTGTCGGGCTCTGTCGGGCTCTGTCGGGCTCTACTGGTCTCTGTCGGGCTCTGTCGGGCTCTGTCGGGCCCTGTCGGGCCCTGTAGGGCTCTGTCGGGCTCTGTCGGGCTCTACTGGGCCCTGTCGGGCCCTGTCGGGCCCTGTCGGGCTCTGTCGGGCTCTGTCGAGCTCTACTGGGCCCTGTCGGGCTCTGTCGGGCCCTGTCGGGCTCTGTCGGGCTCTGTCGGGCTCTGTCGGGCTCTACTGGGCCCTGTCGGGCTCTGTCGGGCCCTGTCGGGCCCTGTCGGGCTCTGTCGGGCCCTGTCGGGCCCTGTCGGGCTCTGTCGGGCTCTGTCGGGCTCTGTCGGGCCCTGTCGGGCTCTGTCGGGCTCTGTCGGGCCCTGTCGGGCTCTGTCGGGCTCTACTGGGCCCTGTCGGGCTCTGTCGGGCCCTGTCGGGCCCTGTCGGGCTCTGTCGGGTTCTGTCGAGCTCTACTGGGCTCTGTCGGGCTCTGTCGGGCTCTGTCGGGCTCTGGCGGGCTCTGGCGGGCTCTGTCGGGCTCTACTGGGCCCTGTCGGGCCCTGTCGGGCTCTGTCGGGCTCTGTCGGGCCCTGTCGGGCTCTGTCGGGCCCTGTCGGGCCCTGTCGGGCTCTGTCGGGCTCTGTCGGGCTCTGTCGGGCCCTGTCGGGCTCTGTCGGGCTTTGTCGGGCTCTGTCGGGCTCTACTGGGCTGTGTCGGGCTCTATCGGGCCCTGTCGGGCTCTGTCCGGCCCTGTCGGGCCCTGTCGGGCCCTGTCGGGCTCTGTCGGGCTCTGTCGGGCCCTGTCGAGCTCTGTCGGGCTCTGTCGGGCTCTGTCGGGCTCTGTCGGGCCCTGTCGGGCTCTGTCGGGCTCTGTCGGGCCCTGTCGGGCTCTGTCGGGCTCTGTCGGGTTCTACTGGGCTCTGTCGGGCCCTGTCGGGCTCTGTCGGGCTCTGTCGGGCCCTGTCGGGCTCTGTCGGGCTCTGTCGGGTTCTACTGGGCTCTGTCGGGCTCTGTCGGGCTCTGTCGGGCTCTGTCGGGCCCTGTCGGGCTCTGTCGGGCTCTACTGGGCCCTGTCGGGCTCTGTCGGGCTCTGTCGGGCTCTGTCGGGCCCTGTCGGGCCCTGTCGGGCTCTGTCGAGCTCTACTGGGCTCTGTTGGGCTCTGTCGGGCCCTGTCGGGCTCTGTCGGGCTCTGTCGGGCTCTACTGGGCCCTGTCGGGCTCTGGCAGGCTCTGTCGGGCCCTGTCGGGCTCTGTCGGGCCCTGTCGGGCCCTGTCGGGCCCTGTCGGGCTTTGTCGGGCTCTGTCGGGCTCTGTCGGGGTCTGTCGGGCTCTACTGGGCTCTGTCGGGCCCTGTCGGGCCCTGTCTGGCTCTGTCGGGCTCTGTCGGGCTCTACTGGGCCCTATCCGGCTCTGTCGGGCTCTGTCGGGCCCTGTCTGGCTCTGTCGGGCTCTGTCCGGCTCTACTGGGCTCTGTCGGGCTCTGTCGGGCCCTGTCGGGCTCTGTCGGGCTCTGTTGGGCTTTATTGGGCTCTGTCGGGTTCTACTGGGCTCTACTGGGCCCTGTCGGGCTCTGTCGGGGTCTGTCGGGCTCTGTCGGGCTCTACTGGGCTCTGTCGGGCTCTGTCGGGCCCTGTCGGGCTCTGTCGGGCTCTGTCGGGCTCTGTCGGGCTCTACTGGTCTCTGTCGGGCTCTGTCGGGCCCTGTCGGGCCCTGTCGGGCTCTGTCGGGCTCTGTCGGACCCTGTCGGGCCCTGTCGGGCTCTGTCGGGCTCTGTCGGGCTCCACTGGGCCCTGTCGGGCCCTGTCGGGCTCTGTCGGGCTCTCTCGGGCCCTGTCGGGCCCTGTCGGGCTCTGTCGGGCTCTGTTGGGCTCTGTCGGGCCCTGTCGGGCCCTGTCGGGCCCTGTCGAGCTCTGTCGGGCCCTGTTGGGCCCTGTCGGGCTCTGTCGGGCCCTGTTGGGCCCTGTCAGGCCCTGTTGGGCCCTGTCGGGCTCTGTCGGTCTCTGTCGGGCTCTGTCGGGCCCTGTCGGGCTCTGTCGGGCCCTGTCGGACTCTGTCGGGCCCTGTCGGGCCCTGTCGGGCCCTGTCGGGCCCTGTCGGACTCTGTCGGGCTCTGTCGGGCTCTGTCGGGCTCTGTCGGTTTCTACTGGGCTCTACTGGGCCCTGTCGGGCTCTGTCGGGCTCTGTCGGGCTCTGTCGGGCTCTGTCGGGCCCTGTCGGGCCCTGTCGGGCTCTGTCGGGCTCGGTCGGGCTCTGTCGGGCTCTGTCGGGCTCTGTCGGGCTCTACTGGTCTCTGTCGGGCTCTGTCGGGCTCTGTCGGGCCCTGTCGGGCCCTGTAGGGCTCTGTCGGGCTCTGTCGGGCTCTACTGGGCCCTGTCGGGCCCTGTCGGGCCCTGTCGGGCTCTGTCGGGCTCTGTCGAGCTCTACTGGGCCCTGTCGGGCTCTGTCGGGCCCTGTCGGGCTCTGTCGGGCTCTGTCGGGCTCTGTCGGGCTCTACTGGGCCCTGTCGGGCTCTGTCGGGTCCTGTCGGGCCCTGTCGGGCTCTGTCGGGCTCTGTCGGGCCCTGTCGGGCCCTGTCGGGCTCTGTCGGGCTCTGTCGGGCTCTGTCGGGCCCTGTCGGGCTCTGTCGGGCTCTGTCGGGCCCTGTCGGGCTCTGTCGGGCTCTACTGGGCCCTGTCGGGCTCTGTCGGGCCCTGTCGGGCCCTGTCGGACTCTGTCGGGCTCTGTCGAGCTCTACTGGGCTCTGTCGGGCTCTGTCGGGCTCTGGCGGGCTCTGGCGGGCTCTGGCGGGCTCTGTCGGGCTCTACTGGGACCTGTCGGGCCCTGTCGGGCTCTGTCGGGCTCTGTCGGGCCCTGTCGGGCTCTGTCGGGCTCTGTCGGGCCCTGTCGGGCTCTGTCGGGCCCTGTCGGGCCCTGTCGGGCTCTGTCGGGCTCTGTCGGGCTCTGTCGGGCCCTGTCGGGCTCTGTCGGGCTTTGTCGGGCTCTGTCGGGCTCTACTGGGCTGTGTCGGGCTCTATCGGGCCCTGTCGGGCTCTGTCCGGCCCTGTCGGGCCCTGTCGGGCCCTGTCGGGCTCTGTCGGGCTCTGTCGGGCCCTGTCGAGCTCTGTCGGGCTCTGTCGGGCTCTGTCGGGCTCTGTCGGGCCCTGTCGGGCTCTGTCGGGCTCTGTCGGGCCCTGTCGGGCTCTGTCGGGCTCTGTCGGGTTCTACTGGGCTCTGTCGGGCCCTGTCGGGCTCTGTCGGGCTCTGTCGGGCCCTGTCGGGCTCTGTCGGGCTCTGTCGGGTTCTACTGGGCTCTGTCGGGCTCTGTCGGGCTCTGTCGGGCTCTGTCGGGCCCTGTCGGGCTCTGTCGGGCTCTACTGGGCCCTGTCGGGCTCTGTCGGGCTCTGTCGGGCTCTGTCGGGCCCTGTCGGGCCCTGTCGGGCTCTGTCGAGCTCTACTGGGCTCTGTTGGGCTCTGTCGGGCCCTGTCGGGCTCTGTCGGGCACTGTCGGGCTCTACTGGGCCCTGTCGGGCTCTGGCAGGCTCTGTCGGGCCCTGTCGGGCTCTGTCGGGCCCTGTCGGGCCCTGTCGGGCCCTGTCGGGCTTTGTCGGGCTCTGTCGGGCTCTGTCGGGGTCTGTCGGGCTCTACTGGGCTCTTTCGGGCTCTGTCGGGCCCTGTCGGGCTCTGTCGGGCTCTGTCGGGCTCTACTGGGCCCTATCCGGCTCTGTCGGGCTCTGTCGGGCCCTGTCTGGCTCTGTCGGGCTCTGTCGGGCTCTACTGGGCCCGGTCGGGCTCTGTCGGGCTCTGTCGGGCTCTGTCGGGCTCTACTGGTCTCTGTCGGGCTCTGTCGGGCTCTGTCGGGCCCTGTCGGGCCCTGTAGGGCTCTGTCGGGCTCTGTCGGGCTCTACTGGGCCCTGTCGGGCCCTGTCGGGCCCTGTCGGGCTCTGTCGGGCTCTGTCGAGCTCTACTGGGCCCTGTCGGGCTCTGTCGGGCCCTGTCGGGCTCTGTCGGGCTCTGTCGGGCTCTGTCGGGCTCTACTGGGCCCTGTCGGGCTCTGTCGGGTCCTGTCGGGCCCTGTCGGGCTCTGTCGGGCTCTGTCGGGCCCTGTCGGGCCCTGTCGGGCTCTGTCGGGCCCTGTCGGGCTCTGTCGGGCTCTGTCGGGCTCTGTCGGGCCCTGTCGGGCCCTGTCGGGCTCTGTCGGGCTCTACTGGGCCCTGTCGGGCTCTGTCGGGCCCTGTCGGGCCCTGTCGGGCTCTGTCGGGCTCTGTCGAGCTCTACTGGGCTCTGTCGGGCTCTGTCGGGCTCTGTCGGGCTCTGGCGGGCTCTGGCGGGCTCTGTCGGGCTCTACTGGGCCCTGTCGGGCCCTGTCGGGCTCTGTCGGGCTCTGTCGGGCCCTGTCGGGCTCTGTCGGGCTCTGTCGGGCCCTGTCGGGCTCTGTCGGGCCCTGTCGGGCCCTGTCGGGCTCTGTCGGGCTCTGTCGGGCTCTGTCGGGCCCTGTCGGGCTCTGTCGGGCTTTGTCGGGCTCTGTCGGGCTCTACTGGGCTGTGTCGGGCTCTATCGGGCCCTGTCGGGCTCTGTCCGGCCCTGTCGGGCCCTGTCGGGCCCTGTCGGGCTCTGTCGGGCTCTGTCGGGCCCTGTCGAGCTCTGTCGGGCTCTGTCGGGCTCTGTCGGGCTCTGTCGGGCCCTGTCGGGCTCTGTCGGGCTCTGTCGGGCCCTGTCGGGCTCTGTCGGGCTCTGTCGGGTTCTACTGGGCTCTGTCGGGCTCTGTCGGGCTCTGTCGGGCCCTGTCGGGCTCTGTCGGGCTCTGTCGGGTTCTACTGGGCTCTGTCGGGCTCTGTCGGGCTCTGTCGGGCTCTGTCGGGCCCTGTCGGGCTCTGTCGGGCTCTACTGGGCCCTGTGGGGCTCTGTCGGGCTCTGTCGGGCTCTGTCGGGCCCTGTCGGGCCCTGTCGGGCTCTGTCGAGCTCTACTGGGCCCTGTCGGGCTCTGGCAGGCTCTGTCGGGCCCTGTCGGGCTCTGTCGGGCCCTGTCGGGCCCTGTCGGGCCCTGTCGGGCTTTGTCGGGCTCTGTCGGGCTCTGTCGGGGTCTGTCGGGCTCTACTGGGCTCTGTCGGGCCCTGTCGGGCCCTGTCGGGCCCTGTCGGGCCCTGTCGGGCTCTATCGGGCTCTGTCGAGCTCTACTGGGCTCTGTCGGGCTCTGTCGGGCCCTGTCGGGCTCTTTCGGGCTCTGTCGGGCTCTGTCGGGCTCTACTGGGCCCTGTCGGGCTCTGTCGGGCTCTGTCGGGCCCTGTCGGGCTCTGTCGGGCTCTGTCGGGCTCTGTCGGGCCCTGTCGGGCCCTTTCGGGCCCTGTCGGGCTCTGTCGGGCCCTGTCGGGCTCTGTCGGGCTCTGTCGAGCTCTACTGGGCTCTGTCGGGCTCTGTCGGGCCCTGTCGGGCTCTGTCGGGCTCTGTCGGGCTCTGGCGGGCCCTGTCGGGCTCTGTCGGGCTCTGTCGGGCTCTGTCGGGCTCTGTCGGGCCCTGTCGGGCTCTGTCGGGCCCTTTCGGGCCCTGTCGGGCTCTGTCGGGCTCTGTCGGGCTCTGTCGGGCTCTACTGGGCCCTGTCGGGCTCTGTTTGGATCTGTCGGGCCCTGTCGGGCTCTGTCGGGCCCTGTCGGGCTCTGTCGGGCTCTGTCGGGCTCTGTCGGGTTCTACTGGGCTCTACTGGGCCCTGTCGGGCTCTGTCGGGGTCTGTCGGGCTCTGTCGGGCTCTACTGGGCTCTGTCGGGCTCTGTCGGGCCCTGTCGGGCTCTGTCGGGCTCTGTCGGGCTCTGTCGGGCTCTGTCGGGCTCTGTCGGGCTCTACTGGTCTCTGTCGGGCTCTGTCGGGCCCTGTCGGGCCCTGTCGGGCTCTGTCGGGCTCTGTCGGGCTCTGTCGGGCTCTACTGGTCTCTGTCGGGCTCTCTCGGGCCCTGTCGGGCCCTGTCGGGCCCTGTCGGGCTCTGTCGGGCTCTGTCGGGCTCTACTGGGACCTGTCGGGCTCTGTCGGGCTCTGTCGGGCCCTGTCGGGACCTGTCGGGCCCTGTCGGGCTCTGTCGGGCTCTGTCGGGCTCTGTCGGGCTCTACTGGGCCCTGTCGGGCTCTGTCGGGCTCTACTGGTCTCTGTCGGGCTCTGTCGGGTTCTGTCGGGCTCTGTCGGGCTCTGTCGGGCCCTGTCGGGCCCTGTCGGGCTCTGTCGGGCTCTGTCGGGCTCTGTCGGGCTCTGTCGGGCTCTATTGGGCTCTGTCGGGTTCTACTGGGCTCTACTGGGCCCTGTCGGGCTCTGTCGGGCTCTGTCGGGCTCTGTCGGGCTCTACTGGGCTCTGTCGGGCTCTGTCGGGCCCTGTCGGTCTCTGTCGGGCTCTACTGGTCTCTGTCGGGCTCTGTCGGGCCCTGTCGGGCTCTGTCGGGCTCTGTCGGGCTCTGTCGGACCCTGTCAGGCCCTGTCGGGCTCTGTCGGGCTCTGTTGGGCTCTACTGGGCCCTGTCGGGCCCTGTCGGGCTCTGTCGGGCTCTGTCGAGCTCTACTGGGCTCTGTCGGGCCCTGTCGGGCCCTGTCGGGCTCTGTCGGGCTCTGTCGGGCCCTGTCGGGCTCTGTCGGGCTCTACTGGGCCCTGTCAGGCCCTGTCGGGCCCTGTCGTGCTCTGTCGGGCTCTGTCTGGCTCTGTCGGGCTCTGTCGAGCTCTACTGGGCTCTGTCGGGCTCTGTCGGGCCCTGTCGGTCTCTGTCGGGCTCTGTCTGGCTCTGTCGGGCTCTACTGGGCCCTGTCGGGCTCTGTCGGGACCTGTCGGGCCCTGTCGGGCTCTGTCGGGCTCTGTCGGGCCCTGTCGGGCTCTGTCGGGCTCTGTCGGGCCCTGTCGGGCCCTGTCGGGCTTTGTCGGGCTCTGTCGGGCTCTGTCGGGCTCTGTCGGGCCCTGTCGGGCTCTGTCGGGCCCTGTCGGGCCCTGTCGGGCTCTGTCGGGCCCTGTCGGGCCCTGTCGGGCTCTGTCGGGCTCTGTCGGGCCCTGTCGGGCTCTGTCGGGCCCTGTCGGGCTCTGCCGGGCTCTGTCGGGCTCTGTCGGGCTCTACTGGGCCCTGTCGGGCTCTGTCGGGCTCTGTCGGGCTCTACTGGGCTCTGTCGGGCTCTGTCGGGTTCTGTCGGGCTCTGTCGGGCCCTGTCGGGCCCTGTCGGGCTCTGTCGGGCTCTGTTGGGCTCTGTCGGGCCCTGTCGGGCCCTGTCGGGCCCTGTCGAGCTCTGTCGGGCCCTGTTGGGCCCTGTCGGGCTCTGTCGGGCCCTGTTGGGCCCTGTCGGGCCCTGTTGGGCCCTGTCGGGCTCTGTCGGGCTCTGTCGGGCTCTGTCGGGCCCTGTCGGGCTCTGTCGGGCCCTGTCGGACTCTGTCGGGCCCTGTCGGGCCCTGTCGGGCCCTGTCGGGCCCTGTCGGACTCTGTCGGGCTCTGTCGGGCTCTGTCGGGCTCTGTCGGTTTCTACTGGGCTCTACTGGGCCCTGTCGGGCTCTGTCGGGCTCTGTCGGGGTCGGTCGGGCTCTGTCGGGCTCTGTCGGGCTCTGTCGGGCTCTACTGGTCTCTGTCGGGCTCTGTCGGGCTCTGTCGGGCCCTGTCGGGCCCTGTAGGGCTCTGTCGGGCTCTGTCGGGCTCTACTGGGCCCTGTCGGGCCCTGTCGGGCCCTGTCGGGCTCTGTCGGGCTCTGTCGAGCTCTACTGGGCCCTGTCGGGCTCTGTCGGGCCCTGTCGGGCTCTGTCGGGCTCTGTCGGGCTCTGTCGGGCTCTACTGGGCCCTGTCGGGCTCTGTCGGGTCCTGTCGGGCCCTGTCGGGCTCTGTCGGGCTCTGTCGGGCCCTGTCGGGCCCTGTCGGGCTCTGTCGGGCCCTGTCGGGCTCTGTCGGGCCCTGTCGGGCTCTGTCGGGCTCTGTCGGGCCCTGTCGGGCTCTGTCGGGCTCTACTGGGCCCTGTCGGGCTCTGTCGGGCCCTGTCGGGCCCTGTCGGGCTCTGTCGGGCTCTGTCGAGCTCTACTGGGCTCTGTCGGGCTCTGTCGGGCTCTGTCGGGCTCTGGCGGGCTCTGGCGGGCTCTGTCGGGCTCTACTGGGCCCTGTCGGGCCCTGTCGGGCTCTGTCGGGCTCTGTCGGGCCCTGTCGGGCTCTGTCGGGCCCTGTCGGGCCCTGTCGGGCTCTGTCGGGCTCTGTCGGGCTCTGTCGGGCCCTGTCGGGCTCTGTCGGGCTTTGTCGGGCTCTGTCGGGCTCTACTGGGCTGTGTCGGGCTCTATCGGGCCCTGTCGGGCTCTGTCCGGCCCTGTCGGGCCCTGTCGGGCCCTGTCGGGCTCTGTCGGGCTCTGTCGGGCCCTGTCGAGCTCTGTCGGGCCCTGTCGGGCTCTGTCGGGCTCTGTCGGGCCCTGTCGGGCTCTGTCGGGCTCTGTCGGGCCCTGTCGGGCTCTGTCGGGCTCTGTCGGGTTCTACTGGGCTCTGTCGGGCCCTGTCGGGCTCTGTCGGGCTCTGTCGGGCCCTGTCGGGCTCTGTCGGGCTCTGTCGGGTTCTACTGGGCTCTGTCGGGCTCTGTCGGGCTCTGTCGGGCCCTGTCGGGCTCTGTCGGGCTCTACTGGGCCCTGTCGGGCTCTGTCGGGCCCTGTCGGGCTTTGTCGGGCTCTGTCGGGCTCTGTAGGGCTGTACTGGGCCCTGTCGGGCTCTGTCGGGCTCTGTCGGGCCCTGTCGGGCTCTGTCGGGCCCTGTCGGGCTCTGCCGGGCTCTGTCGGGCTCTGTCGGGCTCTACTGGGCCCTGTCGGGCTCTGTCGGGCTCTGTCGGGCTCTACTGGGCTCTGTCGGGCTCTGTCGGGTTCTGTCGGGCTCTGTCGGGCCCTGTCGGGCCCTGTCGGGCTCTGTCGGGCTCTGTTGGGCTCTGTCGGGCCCTGTCGGGCCCTGTCGGGCCCTGTCGAGCTCTGTCGGGCCCTGTTGGGCCCTGTCGGGCTCTGTCGGGCCCTGTTGGGCCCTGTCGGGCCCTGTTGGGCCCTGTCGGGCTCTGTCGGGCTCTGTCGGGCTCTGTCGGGCCCTGTCGGGCTCTGTCGGGCCCTGTCGGACTCTGTCGGGCCCTGTCGGGCCCTGTCGGGCCCTGTCGGGCCCTGTCGGGCTCTGTCGGGCTCTGTCGGGCTCTGTCGGGCTCTGTCGGTTTCTACTGGGCTCTACTGGGCCCTGTCGGGCTCTGTCGGGCTCTGTCGGGCTCGGTCGGGCTCTGTCGGGCTCTGTCGGGCTCTGTCGGGCTCTACTGGTCTCTGTCGGGCTCTGTCGGGCTCTGTCGGGCCCTGTCAGGCCCTGTAGGGCTCTGTCGGGCTCTGTCGGGCTCTACTGGGCCCTGTCGGGCCCTGTCGGGCCCTGTCGGGCTCTGTCGGGCTCTGTCGAGCTCTACTGGGCCCTGTCGGGCTCTGTCGGGCCCTGTCGGGCTCTGTCGGGCTCTGTCGGGCTCTGTCGGGCTCTACTGGGCCCTGTCGGGCTCTGTCGGGTCCTGTCGGGCCCTGTCGGGCTCTGTCGGGCTCTGTCGGGCCCTGTCGGGCCCTGTCGGGCTCTGTCGGGCTCTGTCGGGCTCTGTCGGGCCCTGTCGGGCTCTGTCGGGCTCTGTCGGGCCCTGTCGGGCTCTGTCGGGCTCTACTGGGCCCTGTCGGGCTCTGTCGGGCCCTGTCGGGCCCTGTCGGGCTCTGTCGGGCTCTGTCGAGCTCTACTGGGCTCTGTCGGGCTCTGTCGGGCTCTGTCGGGCTCTGGCGGGCTCTGGCGGGCTCTGTCGGGCTCTACTGGGCCCTGTCGGGCCCTGTCGGGCTCTGTCGGGCTCTGTCGGGCCCTGTCGGGCTCTGTCGGGCCCTGTCGGGCCCTGTCGGGCTCTGTCGGGCTTTGTCGGGCTCTGTCGGGCTCTACTGGGCTGTGTCGGGCTCTATCGGGCCCTGTCGGGCTCTGTCCGGCCCTGTCGGGCCCTGTCGGGCCCTGTCGGGCTCTGTCGGGCTCTGTCGGGCCCTGTCGAGCTCTGTCGGGCTCTGTCGGGCTCTGTCGGGCTCTGTCGGGCCCTGTCGGGCTCTGTCGGGCTCTGTCGGGCCCTGTCGGGCTCTGTCGGGCTCTGTCGGGTTCTACTGGGCTCTGTCGGGCCCTGTCGGGCTCTGTCGGGCTCTGTCGGGCCCTGTCGGGCTCTGTCGGGCTCTGTCGGGTTCTACTGGGCTCTGTCGGGCTCTGTCGGGCTCTGTCGGGCTCTGTCGGGCCCTGTCGGGCTCTGTCGGGCTCTACTGGGCCCTGTCGGGCTCTGTCGGGATCTGTCGGGCTCTGTCGGGCCCTGTCGGGCCCTGTCGGGCTCTGTCGAGCTCTACTGGGCTCTGTTGGGCTCTGTCGGGCCCTGTCGGGCTCTGTCGGGCTCTGTCGGGCTCTACTGGGCCCTGTCGGGCTCTGGCAGGCTCTGTCGGGCCCTGTCGGGCTCTGTCGGGCCCTGTCGGGCCCTGTCGGGCCCTGTCGGGCTTTGTCGGGCTCTGTCGGGCTCTGTCGGGGTCTGTCGGGCTCTACTGGGCTCTGTCGGGCCCTGTCGGGCCCTGTCGGGCTCTGTCGGGCTCTGTCGGGCTCTACTGGGCCCTATCCGGCTCTGTCGGGCTCTGTCGGGCCCTGTCTGGCTCTGTCGGGCTCTGTCGGGCTCTACTGGGCCCTGTCGGGCTCTGTCGGGCTCTGTCGGGCTCTGTCCGGCTCTACTGGGCTCTGTCGGGCTCTGTCGGGCCCTGTCGGGCTCTGTCGGGCTCTGTTGGGCTCTATTGGGCTCTGTCGGGTTCTACTGGGCTCTACTGGGCCCTGTCGGGCTCTGTCGGGGTCTGTCGGGCTCTGTCGGGCTCTACTGGGCTCTGTCGGGCTCTGTCGGGCCCTGTCGGGCTCTGTCGGGCTCTGTCGGGCTCTGTCGGGCTCTACTGGTCTCTGTCGGGCTCTGTCGGGCCCTGTCGGGCCCTGTCGGGCTCTGTCGGGCTCTGTCGGACCCTGTCGGGCCCTGTCGGGCTCTGTCGGGCTCTGTCGGGCTCCACTGGGCCCTGTCGGGCCCTGTCGGGCTCTGTCGGGCTCTGTCGGGCCCTGTCGGGCCCTGTCGGGCTCTGTCGGGCTCTGTCGGGCCCTGTCGGGCCCTGTCGGGCTCTGTCGGGCTCTGTTGGGCTCTGTCGGGCCCTGTCGGGCCCTGTCGGGCCCTGTCGAGCTCTGTCGGGCCCTGTTGGGCCCTGTCGGGCTCTGTCGGGCCCTGTTGGGCCCTGTCGGGCTCTGTCGGGCTCTGTCGGGCTCTGTCGGGCCCTGTCGGGCTCTGTCGGGCCCTGTCGGACTCTGTCGGGCCCTGTCGGGCCCTGTCGGGCCCTGTCGGGCCCTGTCGGACTCTGTCGGGCTCTGTCGGGCTCTGTCGGGCTCTGTCGGTTTCTACTGGGCTCTACTGGGCCCTGTCGGGCTCTGTCGGGCTCTGTCGGGCTCTGTCGGGCTCTGTCGGGCCCTGTCGGGCCCTGTCGGGCTCTGTCGGGCTCGGTCGGGCTCTGTCGGGCTCTGTCGGGCTCTGTCGGGCTCTACTGGTCTCTGTCGGGCTCTGTCGGGCTCTGTCGGGCCCTGTAGGGCTCTGTCGGGCTCTGTCGGGCTCTACTGGGCCCTGTCGGGCCCTGTCGGGCCCTGTCGGGCTCTGTCGGGCTCTGTCGAGCTCTACTGGGCCCTGTCGGGCTCTGTCGGGCCCTGTCGGGCTCTGTCGGGCTCTGTCGGGCTCTGTCCGGCTCTACTGGGCCCTGTCGGGCTCTGTCGGGTCCTGTCGGGCCCTGTCGGGCTCTGTCGGGCTCTGTCGGGCTCTGTCGGGCCCTGTCGGGCCCTGTCGGGCTCTGTCGGGCTCTGTCGGGCCCTGTCGGGCTCTGTCGGGCTCTGTCGGGCCCTGTCGGGCTCTGTCGGGCTCTACTGGGCCCTGTCGGGCTCTGTCGGGCCCTGTCGGGCCCTGTCGGGCTCTGTCGGGCTCTGTCGAGCTCTACTGGGCTCTGTCGGGCTCTGTCGGGCTCTGTCGGGCTCTGGCGGGCTCTGGCGGGCTCTGTCGGGCTCTACTGGGCCCTGTCGGGCCCTGTCGGGCTCTGTCGGGCTCTGTCGGGCCCTGTCGGGCTCTGTCGGGCTCTGTCGGGCCCTGTCAAGCTCTGTCAGGACCTGTCGGGCCCTGTCGGGCTCTGTCGGGCTCTGTCGGGCTCTGTCGGGCCCTGTCGGGCTCTGTCGGGCTTTGTCGGGCTCTGTCGGGCTCTACTGGGCTGTGTCGGGCTCTATCGGGCCCTGTCGGGCTCTGTCCGGCCCTGTCGGGCCCTGTCGGGCCCTGTCGGGCTCTGTCGGGCTCTGTCGGGGCCTGTCGAGCTCTGTCGGGCTCTGTCGGGCTCTGTCGGGCTCTGTCGGGCTCTACTGGGCTCTGTCGGGCTCTGTCGGGCCCTGTCGGGCTCTGTCGGGCTCTGTCGGGCTCTGTCGGGCTCTACTGGTCTCTGTCGGGCTCTGTCGGGCCCTGTCGGGCCCTGTCGGGCTCTGTCGGGCTCTGTCGGACCCTGTCGGGCCCTGTCGGGCTCTGTCGGGCTCTGTCGGGCTCCACTGGGCCCTGTCGGGCCCTGTCGGGCTCTGTCGGGCTCTGTCGGGCCCTGTCGGGCCCTGTCGGGCTCTGTCGGGCTCTGTTGGGCTCTGTCGGGCCCTGTCGGGCCCTGTCGGGCCCTGTCGAGCTCTGTCGGGCCCTGTTGGGCCCTGTCGGGCTCTGTCGGGCCCTGTTGGGCCCTGTCGGGCTCTGTCGGGCTCTGTCGGGCTCTGTCGGGCCCTGTCGGGCTCTGTCGGGCCCTGTCGGACTCTGTCGGGCCCTGTCGGGCCCTGTCGGGCCCTGTCGGGCCCTGTCGGACTCTGTCGGGCTCTGTCGGGCTCTGTCGGGCTCTGTCGGTTTCTACTGGGCTCTACTGGGCCCTGTCGGGCTCTGTCGGGCTCTGTCGGGCTCTGTCGGGCTCTGTCGGGCCCTGTCGGGCCCTGTCGGGCTCTGTCGGGCTCGGTCGGGCTCTGTCGGGCTCTGTCGGGCTCTGTCGGGCTCTACTGGTCTCTGTCGGGCTCTGTCGGGCTCTGTCGGGCCCTGTCGGGCCCTGTAGGGCTCTGTCGGGCTCTGTCGGGCTCTACTGGGCCCTGTCGGGCCCTGTCGGGCCCTGTCGGGCTCTGTCGGGCTCTGTCGAGCTCTACTGGGCCCTGTCGGGCTCTGTCGGGTCCTGTCGGGCCCTGTCGGGCTCTGTCGGGCTCTGTCGGGCCCTGTCGGGCTCTACTGGGCCCTGTCGGGCTCTGTCGGGTCCTGTCGGGCCCTGTCGGGCTCTGTCGGGCTCTGTCGGGCTCTACTGGGCCCTGTCGGGCTCTGTCGGGTCCTGTCGGGCCCTGTCGGGCTCTGTCGGGCTCTGTCGGGCCCTGTCGGGCCCTGTCGGGCTCTGTCGGGCTCTGTCGGGCCCTGTCGGGCTCTGTCGGGCTCTGTCGGGCCCTGTCGGGCTCTGTCGGGCTCTACTGGGCCCTGTCGGGCTCTGTCGGGCCCTGTCGGGCCCTGTCGGGCTCTGTCGGGCTCTGTCGAGCTCTACTGGGCTCTGTCGGGCTCTGTCGGGCCCTGTCGGGCTCTGGCGGGCTCTGTCGAGCTCTACTGGGCCCTGTCGGGCTCTGTCAGGTCCTGTCGGGCCCTGTCGGGCTCTGTCGGGCTCTGTCGGGCTCTGTCGGGCCCTGTCGGGCTCTGTCGGGCTTTGTCGGGCTCTGTCGGGCTCTACTGGGCTGTGTCGGGCTCTATCGGGCCCTGTCGGGCTCTGTCCGGCCCTGTCGGGCCCTGTCGGGCCCTGTCGGGCTCTGTCGGGCTCTGTCGGGCCCTGTCGAGCTCTGTCGGGCTCTGTCGGGCTCTGTCGGGCTCTGTCGGGCCCTGTCGGGCTCTGTCGGGCTCTGTCGGGCCCTGTCGGGCTCTGTCGGGCTCTGTCGGGTTCTACTGGGCTCTGTCGGGCCCTGTCGGGCTCTGTCGGGCTCTGTCGGGCCCTGTCGGGCTCTGTCGGGCTCTGTCGGGTTCTACTGGGCTCTGTCGGGCTCTGTCGGGCTCTGTCGGGCTCTGTCGGGCCCTGTCGGGCTCTGTCGGGCTCTACTGGGCCCTGTCGGGCTCTGTCGGGCTCTGTCGGGCTCTGTCGGGCCCTGTCGGGCCCTGTCGGGCTCTGTCGGGCTCTGTCGGGCTCTACTGGGCCCTGTCGGGCTCTGGCAGGCTCTGTCGGGCCCTGTCGGGCTCTGTCGGGCTCTGTCGAGCTCTACTGGGCTCTGTTGGGCTCTGTCGGGCCCTGTCGGGCTCTGTCGGGCTCTGTCGGGCTCTACTGGGCCCTGTCGGGCTCTGGCAGGCTCTGTCGGGCCCTGTCGGGCTCTGTCGGGCCCTGTCGGGCCCTGTCGGGCCCTGTCGGGCTTTGTCGGGCTCTGTCGGGCTCTGTCGGGGTCTGTCGGGCTCTACTGGGCTCTGTCGGGCCCTGTCGGGCCCTGTCGGGCTCTGTCGGGCTCTGTCGGGCTCTACTGGGCCCTATCCGGCTCTGTCGGGCTCTGTCGGGCCCTGTCTGGCTCTGTCGGGCTCTGTCGGGCTCTACTGGGCCCTGTCGGGCTCTGTCGGGCTCTGTCGGGCTCTGTCCGGCTCTACTGGGCTCTGTCGGGCTCTGTTGGGCCCTGTCGGGCTCTGTCGGGCTCTGTTGGGCTCTATTGGGCTCTGTCGGGTTCTACTGGGCTCTACTGGGCCCTGTCGGGCTCTGTCGGGGTCTGTCGGGCTCTGTCGGGCTCTACTGGGCTCTGTCGGGCTCTGTCGGGCCCTGTCGGGCTCTGTCGGGCTCTGTCGGGCTCTGTCGGGCTCTACTGGTCTCTGTCGGGCTCTGTCGGGCCCTGTCGGGCCCTGTCGGGCTCTGTCGGGCTCTGTCGGACCCTGTCGGGCCCTGTCGGGCTCTGTCGGGCTCTGTCGGGGTCCACTGGGCCCTGTCGGGCCCTGTCGGGCCCTGTCGGGCTCTGTCGGGCTCTGTCGGGCTCTGTCGGGCTCTATTGGGCCCTGTCGGGCCCTGTCGGGCCCTGTCGGGCTCTGTCGGGCTCTACTGGGCCCTGTCGGGCCCTGTCGGGCCCTGTCGGGCTCTGTCGGGCTCTGTCGGGCTCTGTCGGGCTCTACTGGGCTCTACTGTTCCCTGTCGGGACCTGTCGGGCTCTGTCGGGCTCTGTCGGGCTCTGTCGGGCTCTACTGAGCTCTGTCGGGCTCTGTCGGGTTCTGTCGGGCTCTGTCGGGCTCTGTCGGGCCCTGTCGGGCCCTGTCGGGCTCTGTCGGGCTCTGTCGGGTTCTGTCGGGCCCTGTCGGGCTCTGTCGGGCTCTGTCGGGCTCTGTCGGGCTCTACTGGGCTCTACTGTTCCCTGTCGGGCCCTGTCGGGCTCTACTGGGCCCTGTCGGGCTCTGTCGGGCTCTGTCGAGCTCTACTGGGCTCTGTCGGGCCCTGTCGGGCCCTGTCGGGCTCTGTCGGGCTCTGTCGGGCTCTGGCGGGCCCTGTCGGGCTCTGTCGGGCTCTGTCGGGCTCTGTCGGGCCCTGTCGGGCCCTGTCGGGCCCTGTCGGGCTTTGTCGGGCTCTGTCGGGCTCTGTTTGGATCTGTCGGGCCCTGTCGGGCTCTGTCGGGCCCTGTCGGGCTCTGTCGGGCTCTGTCGGGCTCTGTCGAGCTCTACTGGGCTCTGTCGGTTTCTGTCGGGTTCTGTCGGGCTCTGTCGGTCTCTGTCGGGCCCTGTTGGGCCCTGTCGGGCTCTGTCGGGCTCTGTCGGGCTCTGTCGGGCTCTGTCGGGCCCTGTCGAGCTCTGTCGGGCTCTGTCGGGCTCTGTCGGGCTCTACTGGGCTCTGTCGGGTTCTGCCGGGCTCTGCCGGGCTCTGCCGGGCTCTGTCGGGCCCTGTCAGGCTCTGTCGGGCCCTGTCGGGCCCTGTCGGGCTCTGTCGGGCTCTGTCGGGCTCTATTGGGCTCTGTCGGGTTCTACTGGGCTCTACTGGGCCCTGTCGGGCTCTGTCGGGGTCTGTCGGGCTCTGTCGGGCTCTACTGGGCTCTGTTGGGCCCTGTCGGGCCCTGTCGGGCTCTGTCGGGCTCTGTCAGGCTCTGTTGGGCTCTGTCGGGCTCTACTGGTCTCTGTCGGGCTCTGTCGGGCCCTGTCGGGCCCTGTCGGGCTCTGTCGGGCTCTGTCGGACCCTGTCGGGCCCTGTCGGGCTCTGTCGGGCTCTGTCGGGCTCTACTGGGCCCTGTCGGGCCCTGTCGGGCCCTGTCGGGCTCTGTCGGGCTCTGTCGAGCTCTACTGGGCTCTGTCGGGCTCTGTCGGTCTCTGTCGGGCTCTGTCGGGCTCTGTCGGGCTCTATTGGGCCCTGTCGGGCCCTGTCGGGCCCTGTCGGGCTCTGTCGGGCTCTACTGGGCCCTGTCGGGCTCTGTCGGGCCCTGTCGGGGTCTGTCGGGCTCTGTCGGGCTCTGTCGGGCTCTACTGGGCTCTACTGTTCCCTGTCGGGCCCTGTCGGGCTCTGTCGGGCTCTGTCGGGCTCTACTGAGCTCTGTCGGGCTCTGTCGGGTTCTGTCGGGCTCTGTCGGGCTCTGTCGGGCCCTGTCGGGCCCTGTCGGGCTCTGTCGGGCTCTGTCGGGTTCTGTCAGGCCCTGTCGGGCTCTGTCGGGCTCTGTCGGGCTCTGTCGGGTTCTACTGGGCTCTACTGTTCCCTGTCGGGCCCTGTCGGGCTCTGTCAGGCTCTGTCGGGCTCTACTGGGCCCTGTCGGGCTCTACTGGGCCCTGTCGGGCTCTGTCGGGCTCTGTCGGGCCCTGTCAGGCCCTGTCGGGCTCTGTCGGGCTCTGTCGGGCTCTGTCGGGCTCTTTCGGGCTCTGTCGGGCTCTACTGGGCTCTGTCGGGCTCTGTCGGGCCCTGTCGGGCTCTGTCGGGCTCTGTCGGGCTCTACTGGGCTCTGTCGGGCTCTACTGGGCTCTACTAGGCCCTGTCGGGCTCTGTCGGGCTCTGTCGGGCCCTGTCGGGCCCTGTCGGGCCCTGTCGGGCTCTGTCGGGCTCTGTCGGGCCCTGTCAGGCTCTGTCGGGCTCTGTCGGGCTCTGCCGGGCCCTGTCGGGCTCTGTCGGGCTCTGTCGGGCCCTGTCGGGCTCTGTCGGGCTCTGTCGGGTTCTGTCGGGCTCTGTCGGGCTCTGTCGGGCTCTGTCGGGCCCTGTCGGGCTCTGTCGGGCTCTGTCGGGCCCTGTCAGGCTCTGTCGGGCTCTGTCGGGCTCTGTCGGGCTCTGTCGGGCTCTACTGGGCTCTGTCGGGCTCTGTCGGGCTCTGTCGGGCTCTGTCGGGCTCTACTGGGCTCTGTCGGGCTCTACTGGGCTCTACTGGGGCCTGTCGGGCCCTGTCGGGCTCTGTCGGGCCCTGTTGGGCTCTGTCGGGCTCTGTCGGGCTCTGTCGGGCTCTACTGGGCTCTGTCGGGCTCTGTCGGGCCCTGTAGGGCCCTGTCGGGCTCTGTCGGGCTCTGTCGGGCTCTACTGGGCCCTGTCGGGCCCTGTCGGGCTCTGTAGGGCTCTGTCGAGCTCTACTGGGCTCTGTCGGGCCCTGTCGGGCTCTGTCGGGCTCTGTCGAGCTCTACTGGGCTCTGTCGGGCCCTGTCGGGCCCTGTCGGGCTGTGTCGGGCCCTGTCGGGCTCTGTCGGACTCTGTCGGGCTCTGTCGGGCTCTACTGGGCCCTGTCGGGCTCTGTCGGGCCCTGTCGGGCTCTGTCGGGCCCTGTCGGGCTCTGTCGGGCTCTGTCGGGCCCTGTCGGGCTTTGTCGGGCTCTGTCGGGCTCTGTCGGGCTCTGTCGGGCTCTACTGGGCCCTGTCGGGCTCTGTCGGGCTCTGTCGGGCCCTGTCGGGCTCTGTCGGGCTCTGTCGGGCTCTGTCGGGCCCTGTCGGGCTCTGTCGGGCCCTGTCGGGCCCTGTCGGGCTCTGTCGGGCTCTGTCGGGCTCTGTCGGGAACTACTGGGCCCTGTCGGGCCCTGTCGGGCCCTGTCGGGCTCTGTCGGGCTCTGTCGGGCTCTGTCGGGCTCTGTCGGGATCTACTGGGCCCTGTCGGGCCCTGTCGGGCCCTGTCGGGCTCTGTCGGGCTCTGTCGGGTTCTGTCGGGCTCTGTCGGGCCCTGTCGGGCTCTGTCGGGATCTGTCGGGCTCTGTCGGGCTCTACTGGGCTCTACTGTTCCCTGTCGGGCCCTGTCGGGCTCTGTCGGGCTCTGTCGGGCTCTGTCGAGCTCTACTGGGCTCTGTCGGGCTCTGTCGGGCTCTGTTGGGCTCTGTCGGGCCCTGTCCGGCTCTGTCGGGCTCTGTCGGGCTCTGTCGGGCCCTGTTGGGCTCTGTCGGGCCCTGTCGGGCCCTGTCGGGCTTTGTCGGGCTCTGTCGGGCTCTGTCGGGCTCTGTCGGGCTCTACTGGGCCCTGTCGGGCTCTGTCGGGCTCTGTCGGGCCCTGTCGGGCTCTGTCGGGCTCTGTCGAACCCTGTCGGGCTCTCTCGGGCTCTGTCGGGCTCTACTGGGCTCTGTCGGGCTCTACTGGGCCCTGTCGGGCCCTGTCGGGCCCTGTCGGGCTCTGTCGGGCTCTACTGGGCCCTGTCGGGCTCTGTCGGGCCCCGTCGGGCTCTGTCGGGCTCTACTGGGCTCTACTGTTCCCTGTCGGGCTCTGTCGGGCCCTGTCGGGCTCTGTCGGGCTCTGTCGGGCCCTGTCGGGCCCTGTCGGGCTCTGTCGGGCTCTGTCGGGCTCTGTCGAGCTCTACTGGGCTCTGTCGGGCTCTGTCGGGTTCTGTCGGGCTCTGTCGGGCTCTGTCGGGCCGTGTCGGGCCCTGTCGGGCTCTGTCGGGCTCTGTCGGGTTCTGTCGGGCTCTGTCGGGCCCTGTCGGGCCCTGTCGGGCTCTGTCGGGCTCTGTCGGGCTCTACTGGGCTCTACTGTTCCCTGTCGGGCCCTGTCGGGCTCTGTCGGGCTCTGTCGGGCTCTACTGAGCCCTGTCGGGCTCTGTCGGGCTCTGTCGGGCTCTGTCGGGCTCTGTCGGGTTCTGTCGGGCTCTGTCGGGCCCTGTCGGGCCCTGTCGGGCTCTGTCGGGCTCTGTCGGGCTCTGTCGGGCTCTGTCGGGCTCTACTGGGCCCTGTCGGGCTCTGTCGGGCCCTGTCGGGCTCTGTCGGGCTCTGTCGGGCTCTGTCGGGCTCTACTGGGCTCTGTCGGGCTCTGTCGGGTTCTGTCGGGCTCTGTCGGGCTCTGTCGGGCCCTGTCGGGCCCTGTCGGACTCTGTCGGGCCCTGTCGGGCCCTGTCGGGCTCTGTCGGGCTCTGTCGGGCTCTACTGGGCTCTGTCGGGTTCTACTGGGCTCTACTGGGCCCTGTCGGGCTCTGTCGGGCTCTGTCGGTCTCTGTCGGGCTCTGTCGGGCTCTGTCGGGCTCTACTGAGCCCTGTCGGGCTCTGTCGGGCTCTGTCGGGCTGTGTCGGGCTGTGTCGGGCCCTGTCGGGCCCTGTCGGGCTCTGTCGGGTTCTGTCGGGCTCTGTCGGGCTCTGTCGGGCCCTGTCGGGCTCTGTCGGGCTCTGTCGGGCTCTGTCGGGCTCTGTCGGGCTCTACTGGGCCCTGTCGGGCTCTGTTGGGCCCTGTCGGGCTCTGTCGGGCTCTGTCGGGCTCTGTCGGGCTCTGTCGGGCTCTACTGAGCCCTGTCGGGCTCGGTCGGGCCCTGTCGGGCTCTGTCGGGCTCTGTCGGGCTCTGTCGGGCTCTACTGTGCTCTGTCGGGCTCTACTGGGCCCTGTCGGGCTCTGTCGGGCTCTGTCGGGCTCTGTCGGGCTCTGTCGGGCTTTGTAGGGCTCTGTCGGGCCCTGTCGGGCTCTACTGGGCTCTGTCGGGCTCTGTCGGGCTCTGTCGGGCCCTGTCGGGCTCTGTCGGGCTCTGTCGGGCTCTGTCGGGCTCTACTGGGCTCTGTCGGGCTCTGTCGGGCCCTGTAGGGCCCTGTCGGGCTCTGTCGGGCTCTGTCGGGCTCTACTGCGCCCTGTCGGGCCCTGTCGGGCTCTGTTGGGCTCTGTCGGGCTCTACTGGGCTCTGTCGGGCTCTGTCGGGCTCTGTCGGGCTCTGTCGGGCCCTGTCGGGCTCTGTCGGGCCCTGTCGGGCCCTGTCGGGCTCTGTCGGGCTCTGTCGGGCTCTGTCGGGCCCTGTCGGGCTCTGTCGGGCCCTGTCGGACTCTGTCGGACTCTGTCGGGCTCTGTCAGGCTCTACTGGGACCTGTCGGGCTCTACTGGGCCCTGTCGGGCCCTGTCGGGCCCTGTCGAGCTCTGTCGGGCTCTGTCGGGCTCTGTCGGGCCCTGTCGGGCCCTGTCGGGCTCTGTCGCGCTCTGTCGGGCTCTTTTGCTACCTGTCGGGCCCTGTCGGGCTCTGTCGGGCTCTGTCGGGCCCTGTCGGGCCCTGTCGGGCCCTGTCGGGCTCTATCGGGCTCTGTCGAGCTCTACTGGGCTCTGTCGGGCTCTGTCGGGCCCTGTCGGGCTCTTTCGGGCTCTGTCGGGCTCTGTCGGGCTCTACTGGGCCCTGTCGGGCTCTGTCGGGCTCTGTCGGGCCCTGTCGGGCTCTGTCGGGCTCTGTCGGGCTCTGTCGGGCCCTGTCGGGCCCTTTCGGGCCCTGTCGGGCTCTGTCGGGCCCTGTAGGGCTCTGTCGGGCTCTGTCGAGCTCTACTGGGCTCTGTCGGGCTCTGTCGGGCCCTGTCGGGCTCTGTCGGGCTCTGTCGGGCTCTGGCGGGCCCTGTCGGGCTCTGTCGGGCTCTGTCGGGCTCTGTCGGGCTCTGTCGGGCCCTGTCGGGCTCTGTCGGGCCCTTTCGGGCCCTGTCGGGCTCTGTCGGGCTCTGTCGGGCTCTGTCGGGCTCTACTGGGCCCTGTCGGGCTCTGTTTGGATCTGTCGGGCCCTGTCGGGCTCTGTCGGGCCCTGTCGGGCTCTGTCGGGCTCTGTCGGGCTCTGTCGGGTTCTACTGGGCTCTACTGGGCCCTGTCGGGCTCTGTCGGGGTCTGTCGGGCTCTGTCGGGCTCTACTGGGCTCTGTCGGGCTCTGTCGGGCCCTGTCGGGCTCTGTCGGGCTCTGTCGGGCTCTGTCGGGCTCTACTGGTCTCTGTCGGGCTCTGTCGGGCCCTGTCGGGCCCTGTCGGGCTCTGTCGGGCTCTGTCGGGCTCTGTCGGGCTCTACTGGTCTCTGTCGGGCTCTCTCGGGCCCTGTCGGGCCCTGTCGGGCCCTGTCGGGCTCTGTCGGGCTCTGTCGGGCTCTACTGGGCCCTGTCGGGCTCTGTCGGGCTCTGTCGGGCCCTGTCGGGATCTGTCGGACCCTGTCGGGCTCTGTCGGGCTCTGTCGGGCTCTGTCGGGCTCTACTGGGCCCTGTCGGGCTCTGTCGGGCTCTACTGGTCTCTGTCGGGCTCTGTCGGGTTCTGTCGGGCTCTGTCGGGCTCTGTCGGGCCCTGTCGGGCCCTGTCGGGCTCTGTCGGGCTCTGTCGGGCTCTGTCGGGCTCTATTGGGCTCTGTCGGGTTCTACTGGGCTCTACTGGGCCCTGTCGGGCTCTGTCGGGCTCTGTCGGGCTCTGTCGGGCTCTACTGGGCTCTGTCGGGCTCTGTCGGGCCCTGTCGGTCTCTGTCGGGCTCTACTGGTCTCTGTCGGCCTCTGTCGGGCCCTGTCGGGCTCTGTCGGGCTCTGTCGGGCTCTGTCGGACCCTGTCGGGCCCTGTCGGGCTCTGTCGGGCTCTGTTGGGCTCTACTGGGCCCTGTCGGGCCCTGTCGGGCTCTGTCGGGCTCTGTCGAGCTCTACTGGGCTCTGTCGGGCTCTGTCGGGCCCTGTCGGGCTCTGTCGGGCTCTGTCGGGCCCTGTCGGGCTCTGTCGGGCTCTACTGGGCCCTGTCAGGCCCTGTCGGGCCCTGTCGTGCTCTGTCGGGCTCTGTCTGGCTCTGTCGGGCTCTGTCGAGCTCTACTGGGCTCTGTCGGGCTCTGTCGGGCCCTGTCGGTCTCTGTCGGGCTCTGTCTGGCTCTGTCGGGCTCTACTGGGCCCTGTCTGGCTCTGTCGGGACCTGTCGGGCCCTGTCGGGCTCTGTCGGGCTCTGTCGGGCCCTGTCGGGCTCTGTCGGGCTCTGTCGGGCCCTGTCGGGCCCTGTCGGGCTTTGTCGGGCTCTGTCGGGCTCTGTCGGGCTGTACTGGGCCCTGTCGGGCTCTGTCGGGCTCTGTCGGGCCCTGTCGGGCTCTGTCGGGCCCTGTCGGGCTCTGCCGGGCTCTGTCGGGCTCTGTCAGGCTCTACTGGGCCCTGTCGGGCTCTGTCGGGCTCTGTCGGGCTCTACTGGGCTCTGTCGGGCTCTGTCGGGTTCTGTCGGGCTCTGTCGGGCCCTGTCGGGCCCTGTCGGGCTCTGTCGGGCTCTGTTGGGCTCTGTCGGGCCCTGTCGGGCCCTGTCGGGCCCTGTCGAGCTCTGTCGGGCCCTGTTGGGCCCTGTCGGGCTCTGTCGGGCCCTGTTGGGCCCTGTCGGGCCCTGTTGGGCCCTGTCGGGCTCTGTCGGGCTCTGTCGGGCTCTGTCGGGCCCTGTCGGGCTCTGTCGGGCCCTGTCGGACTCTGTCGGGCCCTGTCGGGCCCTGTCGGGCCCTGTCGGGCCCTGTCGGACTCTGTCGGGCTCTGTCGGGCTCTGTCGGGCTCTGTCGGTTTCTACTGGGCTCTACTGGGCCCTGTCGGGCTCTGTCGGGCTCTGTCGGGCTCTGTCGGGCTCTGTCGGGCCCTGTCGGGCCCTGTCGGGCTCTGTCGGGCTTGGTCGGGCTCTGTCGGGCTCTGTCGGGCTCTGTCGGGCTCTACTGGTCTCTGTCGGGCTCTGTCGGGCTCTGTCGGGCCCTGTCGGGCCCTGTAGGGCTCTGTCGGGCTCTGTCGGGCTCTACTGGGCCCTGTCGGGCCCTGTCGGGCCCTGTCGGGCTCTGTCGGGCTCTGTCGAGCTCTACTGGGCCCTGTCGGGCTCTGTCGGGCCCTGTCGGGCTCTGTCGGGCTCTGTCGGGCTCTGTCGGGCTCTACTGGGCCCTGTCGGGCTCTGTCGGGCCCTGTCGGGCCCTGTCGGGCTCTGTCGGGCCCTGTCGGGCCCTGTCGGGCTCTGTCGGGCTCTGTCGGGCTCTGTCGGGCCCTGTCGGGCTCTGTCGGGCTCTGTCGGGCCCTGTCGGGCTCTGTCGGGCTCTACTGGGCCCTGTCGGGCTCTGTCGGGCCCTGTCGGGCCCTGTCGGGCTCTGTCGGGCTCTGTCGAGCTCTACTGGGCTCTGTCGGGCTCTGTCGGGCTCTGTCGGGCTCTGGCGGGCTCTGGCGGGCTCTGTCGGGCTCTACTGGGCCCTGTCGGGCCCTGTCGGGCTCTGTCGGGCTCTGTCGGGCCCTGTCGGGCTCTGTCGGGCCCTGTCGGGCCCTGTCGGGCTCTGTCGGGCTCTGTCGGGCTCTGTCGGGCCCTGTCGGGCTCTGTCGGGCTTTGTCGGGCTCTGTCGGGCTCTACTGGGCTGTGTCGGGCTCTATCGGGCCCTGTCGGGCTCTGTCCGGCCCTGTCGGGCCCTGTCGGGCCCTGTCGGGCTCTGTCGGGCTCTGTCGGGCCCTGTCGAGCTCTGTCGGGCTCTGTCGGGCTCTGTCGGGCTCTGTCGGGCCCTGTCGGGCTCTGTCGGGCTCTGTCGGGCCCTGTCGGGCTCTGTCGGGCTCTGTCGGGTTCTACTGGGCTCTGTCGGGCCCTGTCGGGCTCTGTCGGGCTCTGTCGGGCCCTGTCGGGCTCTGTCGGGCTCTGTCGGGTTCTACTGGGCTCTGTCGGGCTCTGTCGGGCTCTGTCGGGCTCTGTCGGGCCCTGTCGGGCTCTGTCGGGCTCTACTGGGCCCTGTCGGGCTCTGTCGGGCTCTGTCGGGCTCTGTCGGGCCCTGTCGGGCCCTGTCGGGCTCTGTCGAGCTCTACTGGGCTCTGTTGGGCTCTGTCGGGCCCTGTCGGGCTCTGTCGGGCTCTGTCGGGCTCTACTGGGCCCTGTCGGGCTCTGGCAGGCTCTGTCGGGCCCTGTCGGGCTCTGTCGGGCCCTGTCGGGCCCTGTCGGGCCCTGTCGGGCTTTGTCGGGCTCTGTCGGGCTCTGTCGGGGTCTGTCGGGCTCTACTGGGCTCTGTCGGGCCCTGTCGGGCCCTGTCTGGCTCTGTCGGGCTCTGTCGGGCTCTACTGGGCCCTATCCGGCTCTGTCGGGCTCTGTCGGGCCCTGTCTGGCTCTGTCGGGCTCTGTCCGGCTCTACTGGGCTCTGTCGGGCTCTGTCGGGCCCTGTCGGGCTCTGTCGGGCTCTGTTGGGCTTTATTGGGCTCTGTCGGGTTCTACTGGGCTCTACTGGGCCCTGTCGGGCTCTGTCGGGGTCTGTCGGGCTCTGTCGGGCTCTACTGGGCTCTGTCGGGCTCTGTCGGGCCCTGTCGGGCTCTGTCGGGCTCTGTCGGGCTCTGTCGGGCTCTACTGGTCTCTGTCGGGCTCTGTCGGGCCCTGTCGGGCCCTGTCGGGCTCTGTCGGGCTCTGTCGGACCCTGTCGGGCCCTGTCGGGCTCTGTCGGGCTCTGTCGGGCTCCACTGGGCCCTGTCGGGCCCTGTCGGGCTCTGTCGGGCTCTGTCGGGCCCTGTCGGGCCCTGTCGGGCTCTGTCGGGCTCTGTTGGGCTCTGTCGGGCCCTGTCGGGCCCTGTCGGGCCCTGTCGAGCTCTGTCGGGCCCTGTTGGGCCCTGTCGGGCTCTGTCGGGCCCTGTTGGGCCCTGTCGGGCCCTGTTGGGCCCTGTCGGGCTCTGTCGGTCTCTGTCGGGCTCTGTCGGGCCCTGTCGGGCTCTGTCGGGCCCTGTCGGACTCTGTCGGGCCCTGTCGGGCCCTGTCGGGCCCTGTCGGGCTCTACTGGGCTCTTTCGGGCCCTGTCGGGCTCTGTCGGGCTCTGTCGGGCTCTACTGGGCCCTATCCGGCTCTGTCGGGCTCTGTCGGGCCCTGTCTGGCTCTGTCGGGCTCTGTCGGGCTCTACTGGGCCCGGTCGGGCTCTGTCGGGCTCTGTCGGGCTCTGTCGGGCTCTACTGGTCTCTGTCGGGCTCTGTCGGGCTCTGTCGGGCCCTGTCGGGCCCTGTAGGGCTCTGTCGGGCTCTGTCGGGCTCTACTGGGCCCTGTCGGGCCCTGTCGGGCCCTGTCGGGCTCTGTCGGGCTCTGTCGAGCTCTACTGGGCCCTGTCGGGCTCTGTCGGGCCCTGTCGGGCTCTGTCGGGCTCTGTCGGGCTCTACTGGGCCCTGTCGGGCTCTGTCGGGTCCTGTCGGGCCCTGTCGGGCTCTGTCGGGCTCTGTCGGGCCCTGTCGGGCCCTGTCGGGCTCTGTCGGGCCCTGTCGGGCTCTGTCGGGCTCTGTCGGGCTCTGTCGGGCCCTGTCGGGCCCTGTCGGGCTCTGTCGGGCTCTACTGGGCCCTGTCGGGCTCTGTCGGGCCCTGTCGGGCCCTGTCGGGCTCTGTCGGGCTCTGTCGAGCTCTACTGGGCTCTGTCGGGCTCTGTCGGGCTCTGTCGGGCTCTGGCGGGCTCTGGCGGGCTCTGTCGGGCTCTACTGGGCCCTGTCGGGCCCTGTCGGGCTCTGTCGGGCTCTGTCGGGCCCTGTCGGGCTCTGTCGGGCTCTGTCGGGCCCTGTCGGGCTCTGTCGGGCCCTGTCGGGCCCTGTCGGGCTCTGTCGGGCTCTGTCGGGCTCTGTCGGGCCCTGTCGGGCTCTGTCGGGCTTTGTCGGGCTCTGTCGGGCTCTACTGGGCTGTGTCGGGCTCTATCGGGCCCTGTCGGGCTCTGTCCGGCCCTGTCGGGCCCTGTCGGGCCCTGTCGGGCTCTGTCGGGCTCTGTCGGGCCCTGTCGAGCTCTGTCGGGCTCTGTCGGGCTCTGTCGGGCTCTGTCGGGCCCTGTCGGGCTCTGTCGGGCTCTGTCGGGCCCTGTCGGGCTCTGTCGGGCTCTGTCGGGTTCTACTGGGCTCTGTCGGGCTCTGTCGGGCTCTGTCGGGCCCTGTCGGGCTCTGTCGGGCTCTGTCGGGTTCTACTGGGCTCTGTCGGGCTCTGTCGGGCTCTGTCGGGCTCTGTCGGGCCCTGTCGGGCTCTGTCGGGCTCTACTGGGCCCTGTGGGGCTCTGTCGGGCTCTGTCGGGCTCTGTCGGGCCCTGTCGGGCCCTGTCGGGCTCTGTCGAGCTCTACTGGGCCATGTCGGGCTCTGGCAGGCTCTGTCGGGCCCTGTCGGGCTCTGTCGGGCCCTGTCGGGCCCTGTCGGGCCCTGTCGGGCTTTGTCGGGCTCTGTCGGGCTCTGTCGGGGTCTGTCGGGCTCTACTGGGCTCTGTCGGGCCCTGTCGGGCCCTGTCGGGCTCTGTCGGGCTCTGTCGGGCTCTACTGGGCCCTGTCCGGCTCTGTCGGGCTCTGTCGGGCCCTGTCTGGCTCTGTCGGGCTCTGTCGGGCTCTACTGGGCCCTGTCGGGCTCTGTCGGGCTCTGTCGGGCTCTGTCCGGCTCTACTGGGCTCTGTCGGGCTCTGTCGGGCCCTGTCGGGCTCTGTCGGGCTCTGTTGGGCTCTATTGGGCTCTGTCGGGTTCTACTGGGCTCTACTGGGCCCTGTCGGGCTCTGTCGGGGTCTGTCGGGCTCTGTCGGGCTCTACTGGGCTCTGTCGGGCTCTGTCGGGCCCTGTCGGGCTCTGTCGGGCTCTGTCGGGCTCTGTCGGGCTCTACTGGTCTCTGTCGGGCTCTGTCGGGCCCTGTCGGGCTCTGTCGGGCTCTGTCGGGCTCTACTGGGCCCTGTCGGGCTCTGGCGGGCTCTGTCGGGCCCTGTCGGGCCCTGTCGGGCTCTGTCGGGCTCTGTCGGGCCCTGTCGGGCCCTGTCGGGCTCTGTCGGGCTTTGTCGGGCTCTGTCGGGCTCTGTCGGGGTCTGTCGGGCTCTACTGGGCTCTGTCGGGCCCTGTCGGGCCCTGTCGGGCTCTGTCGGGCTCTGTCGGGCTCTACTGGGCCCTGTCCGGCTCTGTCGGGCTCTGTCGGGCCCTGTCGGGCTCTGTCGGGCTCTGTCGGGCTCTACTGGGCCCTGTCGGGCTCTGTCGGGCTCTGTCGGGCTCTGTCCGGCTCTACTGGGCTCTGTCGGGCTCTGTCGGGTTCTGTCGGGCCCTGTCGGGCCCTGTCGGGCCCTGTCGGGCTCTGTCGGGCTCTGTTGGGACCTGTCGGGCCCTGTCGAGCTCTGTCGGGCTCTGTCGGGCTCTGTCGGGCCCTGTCGGGCCCTGTCGGGCTTTGTCGGGCTCTGTCGGGCTCTTTTGCTACCTGTCGGGCCCTGTCCGGCTCTGTCGGGCTCTGTCGGGCCCTGTCGGGCCCTGTCGGGCCCTGTCGGGCTCTATCGGGCTCTGTCGAGCTCTACTGGGCTCTGTCGGGCTCTGTCGGGCCCTGTCGGGCTCTTTCGGGCTCTGTCGGGCTCTGTCGGGCTCTACTGGGCCCTGTCGGGCTCTGTCGGGCTCTGTCGGGCCCTGTCGGGCTCTGTCGGGCTCTGTCGGGCTCTGTCGGGCCCTGTCGGGCCCTTTCGGGCCCTGTCGGGCTCTGTCGGGCCCTGTCGGGCTCTGTCGGGCTCTGTCGAGCTCTACTGGGCTCTGTCGGGCTCTGTCGGGCCCTGTCGGGCTCTGTCGGGCTCTGTCGGGCTCTGTCGGGCTCTGTCGGGCCCTGTCGGGCTCTGTCGGGCCCTTTCGGGCCCTGTCGGGCTCTGTCGGGCTCTGTCGGGCTCTGTCGGGCTCTACTGGGCCCTGTCGGGCTCTGTTTGGATCTGTCGGGCCCTGTCGGGCTCTGTCGGGCCCTGTCGGGCTCTGTCGGGCTCTGTCGGGCTCTGTCGGGTTCTACTGGGCTCTACTGGGCCCTGTCGGGCTCTGTCGGGGTCTGTCGGGCTCTGTCGGGCTCTACTGGGCTCTGTCGGGCTCTGTCGGGCCCTGTCGGGCTCTGTCGGGCTCTGTCGGGCTCTGTCGGGCTCTGTCGGGCTCTGTCGGGCTCTACTGGTCTCTGTCGGGCTCTGTCGGGCCCTGTCGGGCCCTGTCGGGCTCTGTCGGGCTCTGTCGGGCTCTGTCGGGCTCTACTGGTCTCTGTCGGGCTCTCTCGGGCCCTGTCGGGCCCTGTCGGGCCCTGTCGGGCTCTGTCGGGCTCTGTCGGGCTCTACTGGGCCCTGTCGGGCTCTGTCGGGCTCTGTCGGGCCCTGTCGGGACCTGTCGGGCCCTGTCGGGCTCTGTCGGGCTCTGTCGGGCTCTGTCGGGCTCTACTGGGCCCTGTCGGGCTCTGTCGGGCTCTACTGGTCTCTGTCGGGCTCTGTCGGGTTCTGTCGGGCTCTGTCGGGCTCTGTCGGGCCCTGTCGGGCCCTGTCGGGCTCTGTCGGGCTCTGTCGGGCTCTGTCGGGCTCTGTCGGGCTCTATTGGGCTCTGTCGGGTTCTACTGGGCTCTACTGGGCCCTGTCGGGCTCTGTCGGGCTCTGTCGGGCTCTGTCGGGCTCTACTGGGCTCTGTCGGGCTCTGTCGGGCCCTGTCGGTCTCTGTCGGGCTCTACTGGTCTCTGTCGGGCTCTGTCGGGCCCTGTCGGGCTCTGTCGGGCTCTGTCGGGCTCTGTCGGACCCTGTCAGGCCCTGTCGGGCTCTGTCGGGCTCTGTTGGGCTCTACTGGGCCCTGTCGGGCCCTGTCGGGCTCTGTCGGGCTCTGTCGAGCTCTACTGGGCTCTGTCGGGCTCTGTCGGGCCCTGTCGGGCTCTGTCGGGCTCTGTCGGGCCCTGTCGGGCTCTGTCGGGCTCTACTGGGCCCTGTCAGGCCCTGTCGGGCCCTGTCGTGCTCTGTCGGGCTCTGTCTGGCTCTGTCGGGCTCTGTCGAGCTCTACTGGGCTCTGTCGGGCTCTGTCGGGCCCTGTCGGTCTCTGTCGGGCTCTGTCTGGCTCTGTCGGGCTCTACTGGGCCCTGTCGGGCTCTGTCGGGACCTGTCGGGCCCTGTCGGGCTCTGTCGGGCTCTGTCGGGCCCTGTCGGGCTCTGTCGGGCTCTGTCGGGCCCTGTCGGGCCCTGTCGGGCTTTGTCGGGCTCTGTCGGGCTCTGTCGGGCTCTGTCGGGCCCTGTCGGGCTCTGTCGGGCCCTGTCGGGCCCTGTCGGGCTCTGTCGGGCCCTGTCGGGCCCTGTCGGGCTCTGTCGGGCTCTGTCGGGCCCTGTCGGGCTCTGTCGGGCCCTGTCGGGCTCTGCCGGGCTCTGTCGGGCTCTGTCGGGCTCTACTGGGCCCTGTCGGGCTCTGTCGGGCTCTGTCGGGCTCTACTGGGCTCTGTCGGGCTCTGTCGGGTTCTGTCGGGCTCTGTCGGGCCCTGTCGGGCCCTGTCGGGCTCTGTCGGGCTCTGTTGGGCTCTGTCGGGCCCTGTCGGGCCCTGTCGGGCCCTGTCGAGCTCTGTCGGGCCCTGTTGGGCCCTGTCGGGCTCTGTCGGGCCCTGTTGGGCCCTGTCGGGCCCTGTTGGGCCCTGTCGGGCTCTGTCGGGCTCTGTCGGGCTCTGTCGGGCCCTGTCGGACTCTGTCGGGCCCTGTCGGGCCCTGTCGGGCCCTGTCGGGCCCTGTCGGACTCTGTCGGGCTCTGTCGGGCTCTGTCGGGCTCTGTCGGTTTCTACTGGGCTCTACTGGGCCCTGTCGGGCTCTGTCGGGCTCTGTCGGGCTCGGTCGGGCTCTGTCGGGCTCTGTCGGGCTCTGTCGGGCTCTACTGGTCTCTGTCGGGCTCTGTCGGGCTCTGTCGGGCCCTGTCGGGCCCTGTAGGGCTCTGTCGGGCTCTGTCGGGCTCTACTGGGCCCTGTCGGGCCCTGTCGGGCCCTGTCGGGCTCTGTCGGGCTCTGTCGAGCTCTACTGGGCCCTGTCGGGCTCTGTCGGGCCCTGTCGGGCTCTGTCGGGCTCTGTCGGGCTCTGTCGGGCTCTACTGGGCCCTGTCGGGCTCTGTCGGGTCCTGTCGGGCCCTGTCGGGCTCTGTCGGGCTCTGTCGGGCCCTGTCGGGCCCTGTCGGGCTCTGTCGGGCTCTGTCGGGCTCTGTCGGGCCCTGTCGGGCTCTGTCGGGCTCTGTCGGGCCCTGTCGGGCTCTGTCGGGCTCTACTGGGCCCTGTCGGGCTCTGTCGGGCCCTGTCGGGCCCTGTCGGGCTCTGTCGGGCTCTGTCGAGCTCTACTGGGCTCTGTCGGGCTCTGTCGGGCTCTGTCGGGCTCTGGCGGGCTCTGGCGGGCTCTGTCGGGCTCTACTGGGCCCTGTCGGGCCCTGTCGGGCTCTGTCGGGCTCTGTCGGGCCCTGTCGGGCTCTGTCGGGCCCTGTCGGGCCCTGTCGGGCTCTGTCGGGCTCTGTCGGGCTCTGTCGGGCCCTGTCGGGCTCTGTCGGGCTTTGTCGGGCTCTGTCGGGCTCTACTGGGCTGTGTCGGGCTCTATCGGGCCCTGTCGGGCTCTGTCCGGCCCTGTCGGGCCCTGTCGGGCCCTGTCGGGCTCTGTCGGGCTCTGTCGGGCCCTGTCGAGCTCTGTCGGGCTCTGTCGGGCTCTGTCGGGCTCTGTCGGGCCCTGTCGGGCTCTGTCGGGCTCTGTCGGGCCCTGTCGGGCTCTGTCGGGCTCTGTCGGGTTCTACTGGGCTCTGTCGGGCCCTGTCGGGCTCTGTCGGGCTCTGTCGGGCCCTGTCGGGCTCTGTCGGGCTCTGTCGGGTTCTACTGGGCTCTGTCGGGCTCTGTCGGGCTCTGTCGGGCCCTGTCGGGCTCTGTCGGGCTCTACTGGGCCCTGTCGGGCTCTGTCGGGCCCTGTCGGGCTTTGTCGGGCTCTGTCGGGCTCTGTCGGGCTGTACTGGGCCCTGTCGGGCTCTGTCGGGCTCTGTCGGGCCCTGTCGGGCTCTGTCGGGCCCTGTCGGGCTCTGCCGGGCTCTGTCGGGCTCTGTCGGGCTCTACTGGGCCCTGTCGGGCTCTGTCGGGCTCTGTCGGGCTCTACTGGGCTCTGTCGGGCTCTGTCGGGTTCTGTCGGGCTCTGTCGGGCCCTGTCGGGCCCTGTCGGGCTCTGTCGGGCTCTGTTGGGCTCTGTCGGGCCCTGTCGGGCCCTGTCGGGCCCTGTCGAGCTCTGTCGGGCCCTGTTGGGCCCTGTCGGGCTCTGTCGGGCCCTGTTGGGCCCTGTCGGGCCCTGTTGGGCCCTGTCGGGCTCTGTCGGGCTCTGTCGGGCTCTGTCGGGCCCTGTCGGGCTCTGTCGGGCCCTGTCGGACTCTGTCGGGCCCTGTCGGGCCCTGTCGGGCCCTGTCGGGCCCTGTCGGACTCTGTCGGGCTCTGTCGGGCTCTGTCGGGCTCTGTCGGTTTCTACTGGGCTCTACTGGGCCCTGTCGGGCTCTGTCGGGCTCTGTCGGGCTCGGTCGGGCTCTGTCGGGCTCTGTCGGGCTCTGTCGGGCTCTACTGGTCTCTGTCGGGCTCTGTCGGGCTCTGTCGGGCCCTGTCGGGCCCTGTAGGGCTCTGTCAGGCTCTGTCGGGCTCTACTGGGCCCTGTCGGGCCCTGTCGGGCCCTGTCGGGCTCTGTCGGGCTCTGTCGAGCTCTACTGGGCCCTGTCGGGCTCTGTCGGGCCCTGTCGGGCTCTGTCGGGCTCTGTCGGGCTCTGTCGGGCTCTACTGGGCCCTGTCGGGCTCTGTCGGGTCCTGTCGGGCCCTGTCGGGCTCTGTCGGGCTCTGTCGGGCCCTGTCGGGCCCTGTCGGGCTCTGTCGGGCTCTGTCGGGCTCTGTCGGGCCCTGTCGGGCTCTGTCGGGCTCTGTCGGGCCCTGTCGGGCTCTGTCGGGCTCTACTGGGCCCTGTCGGGCTCTGTCGGGCCCTGTCGGGCCCTGTCGGGCTCTGTCGGGCTCTGTCGAGCTCTACTGGGCTCTGTCGGGCTCTGTCGGGCTCTGTCGGGCTCTGGCGGGCTCTGGCGGGCTCTGTCGGGCTCTACTGGGCCCTGTCGGGCCCTGTCGGGCTCTGTCGGGCTCTGTCGGGCCCTGTCGGGCTCTGTCGGGCCCTGTCGGGCCCTGTCGGGCTCTGTCGGGCTCTGTCGGGCTCTGTCGGGCCCTGTCGGGCTCTGTCGGGCTTTGTCGGGCTCTGTCGGGCTCTACTGGGCTGTGTCGGGCTCTATCGGGCCCTGTCGGGCTCTGTCCGGCCCTGTCGGGCCCTGTCGGGCCCTGTCGGGCTCTGTCGGGCTCTGTCGGGCCCTGTCGAGCTCTGTCGGGCTCTGTCGGGCTCTGTCGGGCTCTGTCGGGCCCTGTCGGGCTCTGTCGGGCTCTGTCGGGCCCTGTCGGGCTCTGTCGGGCTCTGTCGGGTTCTACTGGGCTCTGTCGGGCCCTGTCGGGCTCTGTCGGGCTCTGTCGGGCCCTGTCGGGCTCTGTCGGGCTCTGTCGGGTTCTACTGGGCTCTGTCGGGCTCTGTCGGGCTCTGTCGGGCTCTGTCGGGCCCTGTCGGGCTCTGTCGGGCTCTACTGGGCCCTGTCGGGCTCTGTCGGGATCTGTCGGGCTCTGTCGGGCCCTGTCGGGCCCTGTCGGGCTCTGTCGAGCTCTACTGGGCTCTGTTGGGCTCTGTCGGGCCCTGTCGGGCTCTGTCGGGCTCTGTCGGGCTCTACTGGGCCCTGTCGGGCTCTGGCAGGCTCTGTCGGGCCCTGTCGGGCTCTGTCGGGCCCTGTCGGGCCCTGTCGGGCCCTGTCGGGCTTTGTCGGGCTCTGTCGGGCTCTGTCGGGGTCTGTCGGGCTCTACTGGGCTCTGTCGGGCCCTGTCGGGCCCTGTCGGGCTCTGTCGGGCTCTGTCGGGCTCTACTGGGCCCTATCCGGCTCTGTCGGGCTCTGTCGGGCCCTGTCTGGCTCTGTCGGGCTCTGTCGGGCTCTACTGGGCCCTGTCGGGCTCTGTCGGGCTCTGTCGGGCTCTGTCCGGCTCTACTGGGCTCTGTCGGGCTCTGTCGGGCCCTGTCGGGCTCTGTCGGGCTCTGTTGGGCTCTATTGGGCTCTGTCGGGTTCTACTGGGCTCTACTGGGCCCTGTCGGGCTCTGTCGGGGTCTGTCGGGCTCTGTCGGGCTCTACTGGGCTCTGTCGGGCTCTGTCGGGCCCTGTCGGGCTCTGTCGGGCTCTGTCGGGCTCTGTCGGGCTCTACTGGTCTCTGTCGGGCTCTGTCGGGCCCTGTCGGGCCCTGTCGGGCTCTGTCGGGCTCTGTCGGACCCTGTCGGGCCCTGTCGGGCTCTGTCGGGCTCTGTCGGGCTCCACTGGGCCCTGTCGGGCCCTGTCGGGCTCTGTCGGGCTCTGTCGGGCCCTGTCGGGCCCTGTCGGGCTCTGTCGGGCTCTGTTGGGCTCTGTCGGGCCCTGTCGGGCCCTGTCGGGCCCTGTCGAGCTCTGTCGGGCCCTGTTGGGCCCTGTCGGGCTCTGTCGGGCCCTGTTGGGCCCTGTCGGGCTCTGTCGGGCTCTGTCGGGCTCTGTCGGGCCCTGTCGGGCTCTGTCGGGCCCTGTCGGGCCCTGTCGGGCCCTGTCGGGCCCTGTCGGACTCTGTCGGGCTCTGTCGGGCTCTGTCGGGCTCTGTCGGTTTCTACTGGGCTCTACTGGGCCCTGTCGGGCTCTGTCGGGCTCTGTCGGGCTCTGTCGGGCTCTGTCGGGCCCTGTCGGGCCCTGTCGGGCTCTGTCGGGCTCGGTCGGGCTCTGTCGGGCTCTGTCGGGCTCTGTCGGGCTCTACTGGTCTCTGTCGGGCTCTGTCGGGCTCTGTCGGGCCCTGTCGGGCCCTGTAGGGCTCTGTCGGGCTCTGTCGGGCTCTACTGGGCCCTGTCGGGCCCTGTCGGGCCCTGTCGGGCTCTGTCGGGCTCTGTCGAGCTCTACTGGGCCCTGTCGGGCTCTGTCGGGCCCTGTCGGGCTCTGTCGGGCTCTGTCGGGCTCTGTCGGGCTCTACTGGGCCCTGTCGGGCTCTGTCGGGTCCTGTCGGGCCCTGTCGGGCTCTGTCGGGCTCTGTCGGGCTCTGTCGGGCCCTGTCGGGCCCTGTCGGGCTCTGTCGGGCTCTGTCGGGCCCTGTCGGGCTCTGTCGGGCTCTGTCGGGCCCTGTCGGGCTCTGTCGGGCTCTACTGGGCCCTGTCGGGCTCTGTCGGGCCCTGTCGGGCCCTGTCGGGCTCTGTCGGGCTCTGTCGAGCTCTACTGGGCTCTGTCGGGCTCTGTCGGGCTCTGTCGGGCTCTGGCGGGCTCTGGCGGGCTCTGTCGGGCTCTACTGGGCCCTGTCGGGCCCTGTCGGGCTCTGTCGGGCTCTGTCGGGCCCTGTCGGGCTCTGTCGGGCTCTGTCGGGCCCTGTCAAGCTCTGTCAGGTCCTGTCGGGCCCTGTCGGGCTCTGTCGGGCTCTGTCGGGCTCTGTCGGGCCCTGTCGGGCTCTGTCGGGCTTTGTCGGGCTCTGTCGGGCTCTACTGGGCTGTGTCGGGCTCTATCGGGCCCTGTCGGGCTCTGTCCGGCCCTGTCGGGCCCTGTCGGGCCCTGTCGGGCTCTGTCGGGCTCTGTCGGGCCCTGTCGAGCTCTGTCGGGCTCTGTCGGGCTCTGTCGGGCTCTGTCGGGCTCTACTGGGCTCTGTCGGGCTCTGTCGGGCCCTGTCGGGCTCTGTCGGGCTCTGTCGGGCTCTGTCGGGCTCTACTGGTCTCTGTCGGGCTCTGTCGGGCCCTGTCGGGCCCTGTCGGGCTCTGTCGGGCTCTGTCGGACCCTGTCGGGCCCTGTCGGGCTCTGTCGGGCTCTGTCGGGCTCCACTGGGCCCTGTCGGGCCCTGTCGGGCTCTGTCGGGCTCTGTCGGGCCCTGTCGGGCCCTGTCGGGCTCTGTCGGGCTCTGTTGGGCTCTGTCGGGCCCTGTCGGGCCCTGTCGGGCCCTGTCGAGCTCTGTCGGGCCCTGTTGGGCCCTGTCGGGCTCTGTCGGGCCCTGTTGGGCCCTGTCGGGCTCTGTCGGGCTCTGTCGGGCTCTGTCGGGCCCTGTCGGGCTCTGTCGGGCCCTGTCGGACTCTGTCGGGCCCTGTCGGGCCCTGTCGGGCCCTGTCGGGCCCTGTCGGACTCTGTCGGGCTCTGTCGGGCTCTGTCGGGCTCTGTCGGTTTCTACTGGGCTCTACTGGGCCCTGTCGGGCTCTGTCGGGCTCTGTCGGGCTCTGTCGGGCTCTGTCGGGCCCTGTCGGGCCCTGTCGGGCTCTGTCGGGCTCGGTCGGGCTCTGTCGGGCTCTGTCGGGCTCTGTCGGGCTCTACTGGTCTCTGTCGGGCTCTGTCGGGCTCTGTCGGGCCCTGTCGGGCCCTGTAGGGCTCTGTCGGGCTCTGTCGGGCTCTACTGGGCCCTGTCGGGCCCTGTCGGGCCCTGTCGGGCTCTGTCGGGCTCTGTCGAGCTCTACTGGGCCCTGTCGGGCTCTGTCGGGCCATGTCGGGCTCTGTCGGGCTCTGTCGGGCTCTGTCGGGCTCTACTGGGCCCTGTCGGGCTCTGTCGGGTCCTGTCGGGCCCTGACGGGCTCTGTCGGGCTCTGTCGGGCCCTGTCGGGCCCTGTCGGGCTCTGTCGGGCTCTGTCGGGCTCTGTCGGGCCCTGTCGGGCTCTGTCGGGCTCTGTCGGGCCCTGTCGGGCTCTGTCGGGCTCTACTGGGCCCTGTCGGGCTCTGTCGGGCCCTGTCGGGCCCTGTCGGGCTCTGTCGGGCTCTGTCGAGCTCTACTGGGCTCTGTCGGGCTCTGTCGGGCTCTGTCGGGCTCTGGCGGGCTCTGGCGGGCTCTGTCGGGCTCTACTGGGCCCTGTCGGGCCCTGTCGGGCTCTGTCGGGCTCTGTCGGGCCCTGTCGGGCTCTGTCGGGCTCTGTCGGGCCCTGTCAAGCTCTGTCAGGTCCTGTCGGGCCCTGTCGGGCTCTGTCGGGCTCTGTCGGGCTCTGTCGGGCCCTGTCGGGCTCTGTCGGGCTTTGTCGGGCTCTGTCGGGCTCTACTGGGCTGTGTCGGGCTCTATCGGGCCCTGTCGGGCTCTGTCCGGCCCTGTCGGGCCCTGTCGGGCCCTGTCGGGCTCTGTCGGGCTCTGTCGGGCCCTGTCGAGCTCTGTCGGGCTCTGTCGGGCTCTGTCGGGCTCTGTCGGGCCCTGTCGGGCTCTGTCGGGCTCTGTCGGGCCCTGTCGGGCTCTGTCGGGCTCTGTCGGGTTCTACTGGGCTCTGTCGGGCCCTGTCGGGCTCTGTCGGGCTCTGTCGGGCCCTGTCGGGCTCTGTCGGGCTCTGTCGGGTTCTACTGGGCTCTGTCGGGCTCTGTCGGGCTCTGTCGGGCTCTGTCGGGCCCTGTCGGGCTCTGTCGGGCTCTACTGGGCCCTGTCGGGCTCTGTCGGGCTCTGTCGGGCTCTGTCGGGCCCTGTCGGTCCCTGTCGGGCTCTGTCGGGCTCTGTCGGGCTCTACTGGGCCCTGTCGGGCTCTGGCAGGCTCTGTCGGGCCCTGTCGGGCTCTGTCGGGCTCTGTCGAGCTCTACTGGGCTCTGTTGGGCTCTGTCGGGCCCTGTCGGGCTCTGTCGGGCTCTGTCGGGCTCTACTGGGCCCTGTCGGGCTCTGGCAGGCTCTGTCGGGCCCTGTCGGGCTCTGTCGGGCCCTGTCGGGCCCTGTCGGGCCCTGTCGGGCTTTGTCGGGCTCTGTCGGGCTCTGTCGGGGTCTGTCGGGCTCTGTCGGGCTCTGTCGGGCCCTGTCGGGCCCTGTCGGGCTCTGTCGGGCTCTGTCGGGTTCTGTCGGGCCCTGTCGGGCTCTGTCGGGCTCTGTCGGGCTCTGTCGGGCTCTACTGGGCTCTACTGTTCCCTGTCGGGCCCTGTCGGGCTCTACTGGGCCCTGTCGGGCTCTGTCGGGCTCTGTCGAGCTCTACTGGGCTCTGTCGGGCCCTGTCGGGCCCTGTCGGGCTCTGTCGGGCTCTGTCGGGCTCTGGCGGGCCCTGTCGGGCTCTGTCGGGCTCTGTCGGGCTCTGTCGGGCCCTGTCGGGCTCTGTCGGGCCCTGTCGGGCCCTGTCGGGCCCTGTCGGGCTTTGTCGGGCTCTGTCGGGCTCTGTTTGGATCTGTCGGGCCCTGTCGGGCTCTGTCGGGCCCTGTCGGGCTCTGTCGGGCTCTGTCGGGCTCTGTCGAGCTCTACTGGGCTCTGTCGGTTTCTGTCGGGTTCTGTCGGGCTCTGTCGGTCTCTGTCGGGCCCTGTTGGGCCCTGTCGGGCTCTGTCGGGCTCTGTCGGGCTCTGTCGGGCTCTGTCGGGCCCTGTCGAGCTCTGTCGGGCTCTGTCGGGCTCTGTCGGGCTCTACTGGGCTCTGTCGGGTTCTGCCGGGCTCTGCCGGGCTCTGCCGGGCTCTGTCGGGCCCTGTCAGGCTCTGTCGGGCCCTGTCGGGCCCTGTCGGGCTCTGTCGGGCTCTGTCGGGCTCTATTGGGCTCTGTCGGGTTCTACTGGGCTCTACTGGGCCCTGTCGGGCTCTGTCGGGGTCTGTCGGGCTCTGTCGGGCTCTACTGGGCTCTGTTGGGCCCTGTCGGGCCCTGTCGGGCTCTGTCGGGCTCTGTCAGGCTCTGTTGGGCTCTGTCGGGCTCTACTGGTCTCTGTCGGGCTCTGTCGGGCCCTGTCGGGCCCTGTCGGGCTCTGTCGGGCTCTGTCGGACCCTGTCGGGCCCTGTCGGGCTCTGTCGGGCTCTGTCGGGCTCTACTGGGCCCTGTCGGGCCCTGTCGGGCCCTGTCGGGCTCTGTCGGGCTCTGTCGAGCCTCTACTGGGCTCTGTCGGGCTCTGTCGGTCTCTGTCGGGCTCTGTCGGGCTCTGTCGGGCTCTATTGGGCCCTGTCGGGCCCTGTCGGGCCCTGTCGGGCTCTGTCGGGCTCTACTGGGCCCTGTCGGGCTCTGTCGGGCCCTGTCGGGGTCTGTCGGGCTCTGTCGGGCTCTGTCGGGCTCTACTGGGCTCTACTGTTCCCTGTCGGGCCCTGTCGGGCTCTGTCGGGCTCTGTCGGGCTCTACTGAGCTCTGTCGGGCTCTGTCGGGTTCTGTCGGGCTCTGTCGGGCTCTGTCGGGCCCTGTCGGGCCCTGTCGGGCTCTGTCGGGCTCTGTCGGGTTCTGTCGGGCCCTGTCGGGCTCTGTCGGGCTCTGTCGGGCTCTGTCGGGTTCTACTGGGCTCTACTGTTCCCTGTCGGGCCCTGTCGGGCTCTGTCAGGCTCTGTCGGGCTCTACTGGGCCCTGTCGGGCTCTACTGGGCCCTGTCGGGCTCTGTCGCGCTCTGTCGGGCCCTGTCAGGCCCTGTCGGGCTCTGTCGGGCTCTGTCGGGCTCTGTCGGGCTCTTTCGGGCTCTGTCGGGCTCTACTGGGCTCTGTCGGGCTCTGTCGGGCCCTGTCGGGCTCTGTCGGGCTCTGTCGGGCTCTACTGGGCTCTGTCGGGCTCTACTGGGCTCTACTAGGCCCTGTCGGGCTCTGTCGGGCTCTGTCGGGCCCTGTCGGGCCCTGTCGGGCCCTGTCGGGCTCTGTCGGGCTCTGTCGGGCCCTGTCAGGCTCTGTCGGGCTCTGTCGGGCTCTGCCGGGCCCTGTCGGGCTCTGTCGGGCTCTGTCGGGCCCTGTCGGGCTCTGTCGGGCTCTGTCGGGTTCTGTCGGGCTCTGTCGGGCTCTGTCGGGCTCTGTCGGGCCCTGTCGGGCTCTGTCGGGCTCTGTCGGGCCCTGTCAGGCTCTGTCGGGCTCTGTCGGGCTCTGTCGGGCTCTGTCGGGCTCTACTGGGGCTCTGTCGGGCTCTGTCGGGCTCTGTCGGGCTCTGTCGGGCTCTACTGGGCTCTGTCGGGCTCTACTGGGCTCTACTGGGGCCTGTCGGGCCCTGTCGGGCTCTGTCGGGCCCTGTCGGGCTCTGTCGGGCTCTGTCGGGCTCTGTCGGGCTCTACTGGGCTCTGTCGGGCTCTGTCGGGCCCTGTAGGGCCCTGTCGGGCTCTGTCGGGCTCTGTCGGGCTCTACTGGGCCCTGTCGGGCCCTGTCGGGCTCTGTAGGGCTCTGTCGAGCTCTACTGGGCTCTGTCGGGCCCTGTCGGGCTCTGTCGGGCTCTGTCGAGCTCTACTGGGCTCTGTCGGGCCCTGTCGGGCCCTGTCGGGCTGTGTCGGGCCCTGTCGGGCTCTGTCGGACTCTGTCGGGCTCTGTCGGGCTCTACTGGGCCCTGTCGGGCTCTGTCGGGCCCTGTCGGGCTCTGTCGGGCCCTGTCGGGCTCTGTCGGGCTCTGTCGGGCCCTGTCGGGCTTTGTCGGGCTCTGTCGGGCTCTGTCGGGCTCTGTCGGGCTCTACTGGGCCCTGTCGGGCTCTGTCGGGCTCTGTCGGGCCCTGTCGGGCTCTGTCGGGCTCTGTCGGGCTCTGTCGGGCCCTGTCGGGCTCTGTCGGGCCCTGTCGGGCCCTGTCGGGCTCTGTCGGGCTCTGTCGGGCTCTGTCGGGAACTACTGGGCCCTGTCGGGCCCTGTCGGGCCCTGTCGGGCTCTGTCGGGCTCTGTCGGGCTCTGTCGGGCTCTGTCGGGATCTACTGGGCCCTGTCGGGCCCTGTCGGGCCCTGTCGGGCTCTGTCGGGCTCTGTCGGGTTCTGTCGGGCTCTGTCGGGCCCTGTCGGGCTCTGTCGGGATCTGTCGGGCTCTGTCGGGCTCTACTGGGCTCTACTGTTCCCTGTCGGGCCCTGTCGGGCTCTGTCGGGCTCTGTCGGGCTCTGTCGAGCTCTACTGGGCTCTGTCGGGCTCTGTCGGGCTCTGTTGGGCTCTGTCGGGCCCTGTCCGGCTCTGTCGGGCTCTGTCGGGCTCTGTCGGGCCCTGTTGGGCTCTGTCGGGCCCTGTCGGGCCCTGTCGGGCTTTGTCGGGCTCTGTCGGGCTCTGTCGGGCTCTGTCGGGCTCTACTGGGCCCTGTCGGGCTCTGTCGGGCTCTGTCGGGCCCTGTCGGGCTCTGTCGGGCTCTGTCGAACCCTGTCGGGCTCTCTCGGGCTCTGTCGGGCTCTACTGGGCTCTGTCGGGCTCTACTGGGCCCTGTCGGGCCCTGTCGGGCCCTGTCGGGCTCTGTCGGGCTCTACTGGGCCCTGTCGGGCTCTGTCGGGCCCCGTCGGGCTCTGTCGGGCTCTACTGGGCTCTACTGTTCCCTGTCGGGCTCTGTCGGGCCCTGTCGGGCTCTGTCGGGCTCTGTCGGGCCCTGTCGGGCTCTGTCGGGCTCTGTCGGGCTCTGTCGGGCTCTGTCGAGCTCTACTGGGCTCTGTCGGGCTCTGTCGGGTTCTGTCGGGCTCTGTCGGGCTCTGTCGGGCCGTGTCGGGCCCTGTCGGGCTCTGTCGGGCTCTGTCGGGTTCTGTCGGGCTCTGTCGGGCCCTGTCGGGCCCTGTCGGGCTCTGTCGGGCTCTGTCGGGCTGTACTGGGCTCTACTGTTCCCTGTCGGGCCCTGTCGGGCTCTGTCGGGCTCTGTCGGGCTCTACTGAGCCCTGTCGGGCTCTGTCGGGCTCTGTCGGGCTCTGTCGGGCTCTGTCGGGTTCTGTCGGGCTCTGTCGGGCCCTGTCGGGCCCTGTCGGGCTCTGTCGGGCTCTGTCGGGCTCTGTCGGGCTCTGTCGGGCTCTACTGGGCCCTGTCGGGCTCTGTCGGGCTCTGTCGGGCTCTGTCGGGCTCTACTGGGCTCTGTCGGGCTCTGTCGGGTTCTGTCGGGCTCTGTCGGGCTCTGTCGGGCCCTGTCGGGCCCTGTCGGACTCTGTCGGGCCCTGTCGGGCCCTGTCGGGCTCTGTCGGGCTCTGTCGGGCTCTACTGGGCTCTGTCGGGTTCTACTGGGCTCTACTGGGCCCTGTCGGGCTCTGTCGGGCTCTGTCGGTCTCTGTCGGGCTCTGTCGGGCTCTGTCGGGCTCTACTGAGCCCTGTCGGGCTCTGTCGGGCTCTGTCGGGCTGTGTCGGGCTGTGTCGGGCCCTGTCGGGCCCTGTCGGGCTCTGTCGGGTTCTGTCGGGCTCTGTCGGGCTCTGTCGGGCCCTGTCGGGCTCTGTCGGGCTCTGTCGGGCTCTGTCGGGCTCTGTCGGGCTCTACTGGGCCCTGTCGGGCTCTGTTGGGCCCTGTCGGGCTCTGTCGGGCTCTGTCGGGCTCTGTCGGGCTCTGTCGGGCTCTACTGAGCCCTGTCGGGCTCGGTCGGGCCCTGTCGGGCTCTGTCGGGCTCTGTCGGGCTCTGTCGGGCTCTACTGTGCTCTGTCGGGCTCTACTGGGCCCTGTCGGGCTCTGTCGGGCTCTGTCGGGCTCTGTCGGGCTCTGTCGGGCTTTGTAGGGCTCTGTCGGGCCCTGTCGGGCTCTACTGGGCTCTACTGGGCTCTGTCGGGCTCTGTCGGGCCCTGTCGGGCTCTGTCGGGCTCTGTCGGGCTCTGTCGGGCTCTACTGGGCTCTGTCGGGCTCTGTCGGGCCCTGTAGGGCCCTGTCGGGCTCTGTCGGGCTCTGTCGGGCTCTACTGCGCCCTGTCGGGCCCTGTCGGGCTCTGTTGGGCTCTGTCGGGCTCTACTGGGCTCTGTCGGGCTCTGTCGGGCTCTGTCGGGCTCTGTCGGGCCCTGTCGGGCTCTGTCGGGCCCTGTCGGGCCCTGTCGGGCTCTGTCGGGCTCTGTCGGGCTCTGTCGGGCCCTGTCGGGCTCTGTCGGGCCCTGTCGGACTCTGTCGGACTCTGTCGGGCTCTGTCAGGCTCTACTGGGACCTGTCGGGCTCTATCGGGCACTGTCGGGCTCTTTCGGGCCCTGTCGGGCTCTGCCGGGCCCTGTCGGGCTCTGTCAGGCCCCGTCAGGCCCTGTCGGGCTTTGTCGGGCTCTGTCGAGCTCTGTCGGGCTCTGTGAGGCTCTACTGGGCCCTGTCGGGCTCTGTCGGGCTCTGTCGGGCCCTGTCGGGCTCTGTCGGTCTCTGTCGGGCTCTGTCGGGCTCTACTGGGCCCTGTCGGGCTCTGTCGGGCTCTGTCGGGCTCTGTCCGGCTCTACTGGGCTCTGTCGGGCTCTGTCGGGTTCTGTCGGGCCCTGTCGGGCCCTGTCGGGCCCTGTCGGGCTCTGTCGGGCTCTGTTGGGACCTGTCGGGCCCTGTCGAGCTCTGTCGGGCTCTGTCGGGCCCTGTCGGGCTCTGTCGGGCTCTGTCGGGCTCTGTTGGGACCTGTCGGGCCCTGTCGGGCTCCGTCGGGCCCTGTCGGGCCCTGTCGGGCCCTGTCGGGCTCTATCGGGCTCTGTCGAGCTCTACTGGGCTCTGTCGGGCTCTGTCGGGCCCTGTCGGGCTCCTTCGGGCTCTGTCGGGCTCTGTCGGGCTCTGTCGGGCCCTGTCGGGCTCTGTCGGGCTCTGTCGGGCTCTGTCGGGCCCTGTCGGGCCCTTTCGGGCCCTGTCGGGCTCTGTCGGGCCCTGTCGGGCTCTGTCGGGCTCTGTCGAGCTCTACTGGGCTCTGTCGGGCTCTGTCGGGCTCTGTCGGGCTCTGTCGGGCCCTGTCGGGCTCTGTCGGGCCCTGTCGGGCCCTGTCGGGCCCTGTCGGGCTTTGTCGGGCTCTGTCGGGCTCTGTCGGGCTCTGTCGGGCTCTACTGGGCCCTGTCGGGCTCTGTTTGGATCTGTCGGGCCCTGTCGGGCTCTGTCGGGCCCTGTCGGGCTCTGTCGGGCTCTGTCGGGCTCTGTCGGGCTCTACTGGGCTCTGTCGGGTTCTCTCGGGTTCTGTCGGGCTCTGTCGGTCTCTGTCGGGCCCTGTCGGGCCCTGTCGGGCTCTGTCGGGCTCTGTCGGGCTCTGTCGGGCTCTGTCGGGCCCTGTCGAGCTCTGTCGGGCTCTGTCGGGCTCTGTCGGGCTCTACTGGGCTCTGTCGGGTTCTGCCGGGCTCTGCCGGGCTCTGCCGGGCTCTGTCGGGCCCTGTCAGGCTCTGTCGGGCCCTGTCGGGCCCTGTCGGGCTCTGTCGGGCTCTGTCGGGCTCTATTGGGCTCTGTCGGGTTCTACTGGGCTCTACTGGGCCCTGTCGGGCTCTGTCGGGGTCTGTCGGGCTCTGTCGGGCTCTACTGGGCTCTGTTGGGCCCTGTCGGGCCCTGTCGGGCTCTGTCGGGCTCTGTCGGGCTCTGTCGGGCTCTACTGGTCTCTGTCGGGCTCTGTCGGGCCCTGTCGGGCTCTGTCGGGCTCTGTCGGACCCTGTCGGGCCCTGTCGGGCTCTGTCGGGCTCTGTCGGGCTCTACTGGGCCCTGTCGGGCCCTGTCGGGCCCTGTCGGGCTCTGTCGGGCTCTGTCGAGCTCTACTGGGCTCTGTCGGGCTCTGTCGGGCTCTGTCGGGCTCTGTCGGGCTCTGTCGGGCTCTATTGGGCCCTGTCGGGCCCTGTCGGGCCCTGTCGGGCTCTGTCGGGCTCTACTGGGCCCTGTCGGGCTCTGTCGGGCCCTGTCGGGGTCTGTCGGGCTCTGTCGGGCTCTGTCGGGCTCTACTGGGCTCTACTGTTCCCTGTCGGGCCCTGTCGGGCTCTGTCGGGCTCTGTCGGGCTCTGTCGGGCTCTACTGAGCTCTGTCGGGCTCTGTCGGGTTCTGTCGGGCTCTGTCGGGCTCTGTCGGGCCCTGTCGGGCCCTGTCGGGCTCTGTCGGGCTCTGTCGGGTTCTGTCGGGCCCTGTCGGGCTCTGTCGGGCTCTGTCGGGCTCTGTCGGGCTCTACTGGGCTCTACTGTTCCCTGTCGGGCCCTGTCGGGCTCTGTCAGGCTCTGTCGGGCTCTACTGGGCCCTGTCGGGCTCTACTGGGCCCTGTCGGGCTCTGTCGGGCTCTGTCGGGCCCTGTCGGGCCCTGTCGGGCTCTGTCGGGCTCTGTCGGTCTCTGTCGGGCTCTACTGGGCTCTGTCAGGCTCTGTCGGGCTCTGTCGGGCTCTACTGGGCTCTGTCGGGCTCTACTGGGCTCTACTAGGCCCTGTCGGGCTCTGTCGGGCTCTGTCGGGCCCTGTCGGGCCCTGTCGGGCCCTGTCGGGCTCTGTCGGGCTCTGTCGGGCCCTGTCAGGCTCTGTCGGGCTCTGTCGGGCTCTGCCGGGCCCTGTCGGGCTCTGTCGGGCTCTGTCGGGCCCTGTCGGGCTCTGTCGGGCTCTGTCGGGCTCTGTCGGGCTCTGTCGGGCCCTGTCGGGCTCTGTCGGGCTCTGTCGGGCTCTACTGGGCTCTGTCGGGCTCTGTCGGGCTCTGTCGGGCTCTGTCGGGCTCTACTGGGCTCTGTCGGGCTCTACTGGGCTCTACTGGGGCCTGTCGGGCCCTGTCGGGCTCTGTCGGGCCCTGTCGGGCTCTGTCGGGCTCTGTCGGGCTCTGTCGGGCTCTACTGGGCTCTGTCGGGCCCTGTCGGGCTCTGTCGGGCTCTGTCGGGCTCTGTCGGGCTCTACTGGGCTCTGTCAGGCTCTGTCGGGCCCTGTAGGGCCCTGTCGGGCTCTGTCGGGCTCTGTCGGGCTCTACTGGGCCCTGTCGGGCCCTGTCGGGCTCTGTCGGGCTCTGTCGGGCTCTACTGGGCTCTGTCGGGCCCTGTCGGGCCCTGTCGGGCTGTGTCGGGCCCTGTCGGGCTCTGTCGGACTCTGTCGGGCTCTGTCGGGCTCTACTGGGCCCTGTCGGGCTCTGTCGGGCCCTGTCGGGCTCTGTCGGGCCCTGTCGGGCTCTGTCGGGCTCTGTCGGGCCCTGTCGGGCTTTGTCGGGCTCTGTCGGGCTCTGTCGGGCTCTGTCGGGCTCTACTGGGCCCTGTCGGGCTCTGTCGGGCTCTGTCGGGCCCTACTGGGCCCTGTCGGGCTCTGTCGGGCTCTGTCGGGCTCTGTCGGGCCCTGTCGGGCCCTGTCGGGCTCTGTCGGGCTCTGTCGGGCTCTGTCGGGAACTACTGGGCCCTGTCGGGCCCTGTCAGGCCCTGTCGGGCTCTGTCGGGCTCTGTCGGGCTCTGTCGGGCTCTGTCGGGATCTACTGGGCCCTGTCGGGCCCTGTCGGGCCCTGTCGGGTTCTGTCGGGCCCTGTCGGGCCCTGTCGGGCTCTGTCGGGCTCTGTCGGGCTCTGTCGGGTTCTGTCGGGCTCTGTCGGGCCCTGTCGGGCTCTGTCGGGCTCTGTCGGGTTCTGTCGGGCTCTGTCGGGCCCTGTCGGGCTCTGTCGGGCTCTGTCGGGCCCTACTGGGCCCTGTCGGGCTCTGTCGGGCCCTGTCGGGCCCTGTCGGGCTCTGTCGGGCTCTGTCGGGCTCTGTCGGGAACTACTGGGCCCTGTCGGGCCCTGTCAGGCCCTGTCAGGCTCTGTCGGGCTCTGTCGGGCTCTGTCGGGCTCTGTCGGGATCTACTGGGCCCTGTCGGGCCCTGTCGGGCCCTGTCGGGCTCTGTCGGGCCCTGTCGGGCCCTGTCGGGCTCTGTCGGGCTCTGTCGGGTTCTGTCGGGCTCTGTCGGGCCCTGTCGGGCTCTGTCGGGCTCTGTCGGGCTCTGTCGAGCTCTACTGGGCTCTGTCGGACCCTGTCGGGCCCTGTCGGGCTCTGTCGGGCTCTGTCGGGCTCTACTGGGCCCTGTCGGGCCCTGTCGGGCCCTGTCGGGCTCTGTCGGGCTCTGTCGAGCTCTACTGGGCTCTTTCGGGCTCTGTCGGGCTCTGTCGGGCTCTGTCGGGCTCTATTGGGCCCTGTCGGGCCCTGTCGGGCCCTGTCGGGCTCTGTCGGGCTCTACTGGGCCCTGTCGGGCTCTGTCGGGCCCTGTCGGGGTCTGTCGGGCTCTGTCGGGCTCTGTCGGGCTCTACTGGGCTCTACTGTTCCCTGTCGGGCCCTGTCGGGCTCTGTCGGGCTCTGTCGGGCTCTGTCGGGCTCTACTGAGCTCTGTCGGGCTCTGTCGGGTTCTGTC